>NC_056606.1:21865893-22180893 GCF_018340385.1 Cyprinus carpio | reverse complement strand
GATATGTTTGCATGGGACATTATTCTCGTTATTTTAATGTGAATAATATATATAAATAATAATAAAAAAATAAGCAATAATATCGGTTATAAATAAATAAATGAAAATTCAGTCCATAATAATTATTTATTTAAAATAGTTATATCAAACCTGCACTTTACAGTTGTTACAGTAATAAATAAAAAATACATTATTTATATCATCAGGGGGATTTCTTAAGAATCACGAAGTGTCATAAGTTTACATTTCTGGACAGTGTTTGTGAGATTCACTCAAGCGGAGCGGTCAGTTTTCAGTGCTTTAGGTGAATTCTTTGTTGCAAACATGTTTCAGCATGTCTATCCTGAGGGAGTCAACAAATACTACAGACCAATCTTCTCCACGCATCTTTTCTAGAATCACAGCCTGATTTAACACGAAGCACAGTCCCAGAAACACAGCCCTTTTGCTGCACATAGGTTTGAGTTTCTGGTTGAACCAGTTCACCTTGAACATTAAACAAAATAAACACAAACATCTACTGTGTGTCTGCTTAGAAACCCAAACGTTTAGATCCAACGTTCATCTTTTAATAAAAACTGATCTTAAAAAAACAGATTTAAAACATTATACATCTGTATGCCATAAAAAGCTATTTATTTACATTCATCCACACAAAAAAAACAAAAAAAAAAAAAAAAAAAAAAAAAATGCTTAAAGAAAAGTCTCTCTTAGTCTACCATTAGGACAGTTAACACGTCTAGAACATATATGTGACCCTGGAGCACAAAAACAGTCTCAAGTCGCTGGGGTATATTTGTAGCAATAGACAAAAATATATTGTATGGGTCAAAATTATTGATTTTTCTTTTATGCCAAAAATCATTAGGATATTAAGTAAAGATCATGTTCCATGAAGATATTTTGTAAATTTCTTACTGTAAATATATCAAACTTAATTTTTGATTAGTAATATACATTGCTAAGAACTTCATTTGAACAACTTTAAAGATGATTTACTCCCTCAGATTCAAGATTTTCAAATAGTTGTATCTCAGCCAAATATTGTCATATCATAACAAACCATACATCAATGGAAATATTGTTTATTCAGCTTTCAGATGATCTTAATTTCAAAAATTTTACCCTTATGACTGATTTTGTGGTCCAGTGTCACATATGTGAGTGCAACTGTGACAACAAATCACACCCAGAAACCAACGACAAGCGCTTCCCTCCTCCAACCACCATCACACACACACACACACACACACACACGCGCATGCAAACAGGTCTTTCCACCTTCAGCATGCTAAAAGCTATAGAAAACCACACGGGCCTCCTATAATCAAAACCAGACAGACGATTCCTGTGAGAGATAAACGGGTTCATGCTGTGAGGAGGCTGGAGGAAGTCAAATAACTCTTTGTTTGAGCACAGGTGTAGAATTTAAGCTATTTGCTCCATCTTGAGTAGAATATGCCTTCTGTATGGAAAAGACCAAATTATAGTCCTTCACGTCACAGTATACGACTAGAAGTTCTAGGACAAAGGCTTGTAGTTGAGCGACTGCTAAAAATCACAAATAATCTTAACAACCATTCCTGCGCCATTACATGGAGAGCAAATGAGACCTTCGTTCGATCTATAAATTTACACAAATCTTTCATTCTGAAAACATTTGTGTAGGATTTAGTTAAAAAAAATTCACTAAGAAATACTACAAATAATTACAAAGCAATGGCAAGTTACACAGAATTAAACATGAAATTTAGAAGATTAAAACAGTGCTTTCTTGTAAAATGTGCTCCAACCTGTCTTATTTAGAACTTTAAAAAAAAGAGTTTATACTCATGAAAAGCTATTTCTAGTCAATTAAATGAACATAACTAGATTTTATATTCATTTTATACTCAATGACACATTAATATTTTTTTTAAAAATAATGTAATTGTAATATATATATATATATATATATATATTTTTATAATTTACTTAAATTTACTAATTTTGTTTTTATTTATTTATTTATATTTCATTAATTCTAACTGTAAGATTTTCAATGACTTTTCTAGGGCTGGAGATCACAATATTCCTGATATTTCCTGGTGATTTCACAAAGTACAACATGTTCCTAGATCAACTTCCTTGTTTATCCTGGAACAACATTCCAATCAACCAATCAGAACTGAAGGATAAATTTCTGTGTTAGGCTCACTATCAGGGTTAGGTGCTTCTACACTATTGTTAATCAGCTATCATTTCCCACTGATTTAAGGAATAAATTACGGCTAGGGCTAGATTTAGGGGTAGGGATTGGTTAAAGTCTATATTTTCGGACAGTAATGTGGATCTTACTTGGGAAAATCACAGCGACCCGAATAAACTGATAATGTGAGAAATGTCTGAATAAATTTTGGTTTGACCGTACTTCAGCTAGCAATGCAAAGAACAATAATATCTTACTCACCCAGTCCTCTACATCCTGCGGTGAGTTATGATCAATTTCTTTCACGTGGCGCCACAGGATGTTGTCCTTCCCGTGATAATTGATCCTTTGACGGGTTTTAATGGCAAAAACCATGATGATGATGAGGGCCGCGGTGACAATGAAGCCCAAAACAAGAGCGATTGCCTGGATGAAGACAGAATAAGCTCACTATTCGTGCACAATGACTTAAATCAGCCATGATTTACAACTCTGTGCTCACCTCCTGAGGATCCACCACGCAGTAGTGATACAGATACTGGTTCACGAACCCACCCGCCATCTGAGGCTGCTGGTAAGCGGCGCACATGGTGTAAACCTGATTGTACTGAACTGATCCGGATGACTGGGCCATCGGGTAAACCGTCACCAGATAGACTATGGTGGCGACTAACATGAGGAAAGCCATGATGGCACTGATGATGATGACGGCCAGGTAGAACTTCCTTCCCTGAGCCACCTTCTGGTGCGAGATGATCATGATGAAGATGACGAGCAGAATGATGAAGGTGATGATAGCCATGGCGATCATGAAACCCTTCCCCTGCCTGGGGTCATTCTGAGAGCCGAGGATCCCGTAACCATAGCCTCCGCCTCCGTATCCTCCGTATCCTCCATATCCTCCACCCATTCCATAGCCGCCGTATGAGCCTCCGTAAGAACCTCCGTAAGAGCCTCCGTAAGAGCCGAATCCAGCCGCTCCTGCATCCGTGTCCCAGGCCAGAGTCGAGGCCACGCACACGAAGATGCCCACGCAGAAGATGATCGACATGACGCACATGATCTTTATGATGCCCGGCGGAGACGTCCAGCGGTAGAAATGCTGGAACTCGTCGTCAGGATAGTACGAATACGCAGGCTGCGGGGCAACATTACTGGAGAGAAAATGGGGAAAACACATTCAGAAACAGGCTTTTTAGACACACAGTGCATTTCGACTATATGCAAACATCTACATATAAACAAAAAAACAAATCACACTAAAGTTCAAATCTTTCAGATGAATTAAGCAGCGATGAAAGATATTAGTGAACATCAGTATCATGTTTTTGAAGAGAAATTGTTGAAGTCAATTAAACAAAACTTTCTTTTAAGGACACAACAATACATTTTGCCTTATACCAATACAGCCTATAACATCCACACTACATAAATATACACGCTAATACAAGATATCAGTGAGTTTATCCATATTATCATTTTTTTTAGACCTTTGTTTTTCCATTTTAAGCAATACCAGATTTCAAAAGCACTATCAGACTTTTTTATATTCAATATCGTATTGTATAATTTCATTTAAAGTGTGCAAGTGTGAAAAACAGGCAAAACACGATACATAAACACATATATGATACATACACACATACATGATATACAATTATGAGCTATCAGTTTCAGTGCATTGCCAGTACTTTTGAAACTTGTCACAGGAAAAGAAAAATCCAATACCAGCCCTATCACCTGTATATATATGCCAATATCAATATGATCACTGAACATAGCCTACTGCCTAATAATCATCCATAGCCCTTTATTTACTTAATATTTACAGTTACACATAAAACTCAAAATACATCAAAACAACACGATAAAAAAAAAAAAAAAAAAAAAAAAATAAAAAAAATCTAAAGCCATGTAACTCAATCCAGAGAAACACTGAGGTGAAACCCAACACTTACTATCCATCTTCTGTATGATAATCATAGGGCGGAGGACTCCCGTGCGGCCTCGAAGACATTCTGAAAAGAGACAAAAACATGAAGATTATTAAATACACGAAGTATACAATTAATATAATATATCTAATTTCACTATTATCAAGTAAACTTCAATCGTCATTACGACTGAGTGGAAATAATTCAAATTGACAATTAGTGGGTAAAACCCTTTAAACACTCTTTTAAAAAGTATTATTTTAATATTTAAGATTAATACACCATGAAAACGCCAGTTTCTGAGACTCTTCACTATCTAACGCGACTGAGTTATTTCTGAAGTAGCCTAATGATCGTCGGCATCACTGATCTTATATCTAATTAACGCAGATATAAAGCGCTGACATATAGGTTACTATAATTTTAATTATAGCACGGATTACATAATAATCTATATTTTGTAGTTTCAGACTCACCTGTTCGCGGAGTTGCTGACGTCCACTGTGTCACTGTTCAGGTGAGACAAACAACCTGCCCTTAAGATGATTAAACCCCGCCCACACACACACACACACACACACACACACACACACACACACACACACACACACAGAGAGAGAGAGAGAGTTTCCTAACTAGACAGCTCCATGTGCCCAAGACTGATACCATGAGTTTATAACTCTAGTCATTTATAATGTCTTATTATTATATACGGTCCCTAAAAATGCTGTCTAGATAGGCAGCATACAGTATTTTGAAACAGCAGCCATAAAGAGAGGTCGTCTGGTATCAGGATACAGACACTCTACAGATAAAAGAGTGAGTCTGCGATAAGAAACACGCAGGTTAACAGAGGTGTGGTCAGATTTCTCTGTTGAAGAGATTTTTTAATTTTAAATTAAATTTGCTTACTCAAAAATCTACTCTACAATCTTTATCTTTTAATCCAAGATGGTTCTCAGCATAGTGAGAACAGCATAGGTTTGTACAGAGAAATAACATGTAGCTAAAATATCACAAATTGTATATTTGCATTAACCTTTTTTTTATTCCAATATAATTGCACTTTGTAAACATATGTGGTGGAAATGGAGATTTGATGGAATTGATAGAGATGGAGAATTAAATATTAAAAGAGAAATGAAAAACATGAAGGTATTAAGGGAATAAGGAAATTCTTAAGCTTTTTATGTTTATGTTGCAATCAGCCATAGAGGCAAATGGAAGTGTATGCTAAAACTAGTCTGATTCAGTAGTTTAAACAGGAAGGGAACAATAGGGATGCTTAGAAGAGAAGCGAATTTAACCAATCAAATTGAAGAAAACATTGCATTTCTTAACCCATAAATAGAAGTATATTTTTTTTGAGGTTGTAGAGTTGCTCTGTTGTGTCTGAAGTGCCTCGGGGCCGGACTTTTTTTTTATTTAAAAATGTTCTCAATTACAAAAAATTTGCATGAAATGCTTTGACTTTTCACTCTACATTATTTGCATATAAATCAGCTGTTCAACTTGAATATATATATACAGTACGGACCAAAAGTTTGGAAACATTACTATTTTAAATTTTTTTGAAAGAAGTTTCTTCTGCTCATCAAGCCTGCATTTATTTGATCAAAAATACAGAAAAAACAGTAATATTGTGAAATATTATTACAATTTAAAATAATAAATTTATTATACTTTAAATTATCATTTATTTCTGTGATGCAAAGCTGAATTTTTAGGATCATTATCACATGATCCTTTAGAAATCATTCTAATATGATGATTCATTATCAAAGTTGGAAACAGTTCTGCTGCTTAATATTTTTTCAGAACATGCGATCCTTTTTTTAGGATACTTTGATGAATAAAAATTAAAAAAAAAAAAAAAAAAAAAAGAAGCTATGTTTTTAAAATATAAATATTTTGTAATAACAATATACACTACTGGTCAGTAATTTGGGGTCAGTAATTTTTTTTCTTTCTTTTTTTTAAAATAAAATCAATACTTTTATTCAGCAAGGATGTGTTAAATTGATAAAAAGTGATAGTAAAGAAAATATATTATTACAATATATATTATTAGAATTTCTTTTTTATTTTGAATAAATGCAGTTCTTTTTAACCTTTTATTCATCAAATATATTAGACAGCAGAACTGTTTCCCAACACTCATAATAAATCAGAATATTAGAATGATTTCTAAATGATCATGTGATAGACTGGATGTTACATGTGACACTGAAGGCTGGAGTAATGATGCTGAAAATTCAGCTTTGCATCACAGGAATAAATGTTTTTTTTAAAGTATATTCAAATAGAAAACTATTATTTTAAGTTGTAATAATATTTCACAATATTACTGTTTTTTCTGTATTTTTGATCAAATAAATGCAGGCTTGATGACCAGAAGAGACTTTTTTTCAAAAACATTAAAAATAGTAATGTTTCCAAACTTTTGGTCTGTACTGTATGTTGCTTCTATTGTCCTCATATGTAAGCTTTGGAATATTATATATATATATATATATATATATATATATATATATATATATATATATATATATATATATAACAACAGTGAATATATAAGGACAAAGCTGTTGTTCAGATCAAATACACAGTAGCAGAAAAATGAATTGAACAGTGCTTACAATCATTGAAATAAACTTCAGTTAATAAACAGCAGTTCTGCACAAACTTAACACAGAGTATTTCTTTAAACATTCATGCACTTTTAGTCAGCATTATGAAATATAAAATGTAAAAAAAAGTATTTTCAGTCAGTGCTCAAGACTCAGCGCGTACATTAAGAGCATGCAAGTTATCGATCCCTCATTGGATTACTGTGTGTAATATAAATCCAGACCAGCATGGCTCTGCAGACACAGTGGTCACATGTTCAGTGTAATACGAAAATGAAGGACCGTCGCAGCAGGTTTGAATCTAGTGCTGCCCGTTTCAGCCGTAACCATCGTTCCAGCCCATGACTTTGTCGTACTCGTGAATCCTCTGCTTGATGTGCGAGAGTTTGTTCTTCAAGTACTCACATCTTTCCTTCTTCTCCAAAAATGAAGGATCTTGGGACATAAACACCATCACAGACATAAATGAGACCATGAAGAGGGAGAACTAAATATCCTCTGCATACACAGTAATTAAAATTGGTTTAAATGCACTCCACAACCACACTGAGCAACTAGTCTTTAAAGGAATAGTTAATCCAAAAATGAAAATGTATTCAACCTCAGGCAACCAAAGATGTAGATGAGTTTGTTTCTTCATCAGATTTGGAGAAATGTAGCATTGCATCAGTGTCTCAGCAATGGATGCTCTGCAGTGAATGGGTGCCGTCAGAATGAGAGTCCAAACAGCTGATAAAAACATCACAATAATCCACAAGTAATCCACAGCACTCCAGTCCATCAGTTAATGTCTTGTTAAATGTAAAGTTGTGTTTATAAGAATCAAATCCATCATTAAGACATGTTTAACTTCAAATCGTTGCTTCAGGCCAAAATTCGAGTTAATGATCCAAAATAACGTTTCATCCATTGAAAAAGTCCATCCCCTGTTGTCCTCTCACGGTGCTTAATTTGTGCAGATTTCTCTACTGATTCAGATGAGACAACTTTTTCTTTGGAGAAAGCAGTATTATGAATAGAGGACTCGTATTTTAGCTGGAAACAAAAGTAATAATTATGAATTTTTTACCAACAATTTTTACTCCCAAACACACTACACCCATTCACTGCAGAGCATCCATTTTTGTGATGTTTTTATCAGCTGTTTGGACTCTCATTCTGACGGCACCCATTCACTGCAGAGCATCCATTGGTGAAACACTGATGCAATGCCACATTTCTCCAGATCTGATGAAGAAACAAACTCATCTACATCTTTGGTTGCCTGAGGGCAAATTTTAGTATATATATATATATATATATATATATATATATATATATATATATATATATATATATATATATATATATTTTTTTTTTTTTTGGTGAACTATTCTTTTAATGCAGCTCATTTGAGGTTCTAGAAAATCACAGAAACAAAACCGCATGTCTTGACTGTGTCATGACCTGTTTATTTTCCTGTGCTATCACTCAAAAAATGGCTCAATGTGTCTTTATAGAGGAGCCACCGAGGAGTTATTTCCTCCTCTTGAAAAGACACAATGGGGCAAATCCTGTGGGAAAATCAGCCTCCGCCCCTTCCTCATCCTCCTTCCTTTCTTTCACCACTCACACTTCACGACGTTATAAATCAGCCAGACAAAACCTACTGGCCTGTAAAGCCCAGACAGAATCTCACGACTTTTTATATATATCTTCTGTGCTGAATTTCTTGGGAAAAGGATTTAAATATAGTAATATCTGTTAAACTAAGCTGAGAGTACTACACTTTTTGTAGATGTGTGTATAATCAAACTGCCAACATTTATGCTTGTGAAGTGTACACTTGTGCATGGTTTGATTTGAACTGTAAGAATAGTGATGTGATGTGACCCTTGTGATTGTGAATGTGGAATATTTTTTAACATTAAACCCCCAAAACAAATGTATAATGAACAAAATCAAATTGTTTTCACGTGTAGCTTATGTATAATGCTGCAAGTGACAGAATGGCATGTTCAAAAAAAATTTAATTAATAAATCAGGTAAATTATTTCTTTGAAAGTAAAATAATAATTTAATTAAATAATGTACAGTACAGTATTACGGTCAGTATGTTTTTTTTAAACCACTAGTTAAATGGATTCCCATAACTCACCATCTTCTTCCTCTGATATTCCTGCAGGATTTTGTTGATGCGATCACGCTCCTACAATAATAAATGAGAGATTTTTTTTTTATTATTATTCTGAAATATATTATTTACATTTATGCATTTAACAGACATTTTTATCCACAGTGACTTACGAAAAAGTAAAAAAGTAATTTGTCAAAGAGCCAACAATATTCACAACATGCAATGCCAGGTTTATCAGACCAGATTTAACTAGATTTACGAAGCAATGTATTAGTAAATGTTGAAATTAACATAAACTAAAATTAATAAATGCTTTCGAAGTATTTTTACTGTTAGTTCGTGTTAACTAATGTGACCTTATTGTAAAGTGTTACCAAAAAAAATATTTTTTATATGTGACCCTGGAGCACAAAAGCAGTCTTAAGTCTCTGGGGTATATTTGTAGCAATAGACAAAAATACATTGTATGGGTCAAAATTATTGATTCTTCTTTTATGCCAAAAATCATTAAGATATTAAGTAAAGATCATGTTCCATGAAGATATTTTGTAAATTTCCTATTTTAACATTTGATAAATTGCAGTATCTTTAAAAAGTAACTAATTCAAATTCAATTCATCAAAACATTTGTTCTTCTAGTGTCCAACAAGGACATTTAGGAAACATACTGCAAAGACTAGGATTAAAAATGAGTTTTTCTAAAACACATACAGAGACATGAATTTGTGCTTTTACAAGTCACAAAGGACAGACTAAAGTGTACAGTAAGTTAATAGCAAATTTCAACTGACCATATGACTGGTGGGATTTTGCGGTAAGTTCTGCATCATCACATCCATTTCATCAAACTTCTTCAGTATGGCTTGAACTTCTACATGCAGCTCTTTATACTCTGAATACTGGTCATTAAACACGGCTTTATACTGATCCCGCTGCTCGTCTGTTCGGATAGCTGGATATTTACTGCAGGGAAACACAAAACACAAGGGTGAGCTTAATCACAGAGCTAAAGCATCTCATGGTCACGAAATGACTTCTCTTTTTTTAGATTGTGAAGCAAATGCTCACGCGATGTAGTCCGGCATGATCACAGGTTTAGGAGCGTGTCCAGCTGGAATATGCCCTTTCACGACTCTGGGCTTGGCGGCGGCAGTGTGTGTGTGCTGAACCGCCGCGGAGACTGGCATCGGCTCCCTTGAACCATCAACAACCTAATAGAGTGAAGAGAAGGATACGAAATTACCAGCAATATTCTCTGATTATATCACATCCTGACCCTTCTCTAAGCCCCGCCCACCTTAGATTTAATTATTAATAGAGTGCTGGAGGAATGGTGTATTTTTGTGGACCAAAACCCAGAAGCAAAATGGATTTTTACAAATCATTTAACTGTCTAAAATTAGGTCTGTGGTTACATCAGTATAGCCCTTTTTTAAGCTTTTACTTGTCTTGAAAAAGGCTAACAAGCGTCTAAATGGGACTACAAAGGTTGTTGAGATGAAGATATTAAACATCAATGAAAAGGTAACTAATCTTTGTTTGGCTGTCGAACATGGATGAAGGCAAATTAATGCAGTAAATTACCTCAGGAATAACTGAATAACATCTGGATTAAGATGCATTTAAATGTATGAATTATATTTTGTTATATTAGTCACTAAACTGGTTTCCAGTATGCCCTTAAAGGCTATATGCAAAACATTAAACTAGTAGAGAAATATGCAATGGAAATATCACATTACACTTACATTACATAACCAGAATTATTCATTTCAACTAGAAAGGCTATACATCCAAATTTTTTAGCAGATGGCAAAGCACCATGGGTAAACATGAGAACAGACAGAGCCAAAATACTTGCCAAATGCACAGCAGAAGGAGAATCTCTTGGCTGCATCTATAAAGCATAAGCAGAGTTGATTCAGTTATTGTTGTATTCATTTTTGCAACTATATTTAATTATAACAAATGAAGATATGAAAATACTGGAAATGATACATCATGATTAACAGAACAGGTACGACATACAGTAACAATACTACAGCTATTTTCTGTTCACACAAGCAAAAATTATCTGAAAAATATTTAGTTTAATTTAGTTTTTAGTTAACGTTATTATAGTTAATACTAAATATAAAACATTAAAAAATGTTAAGTAGAACAAACTTTAATTGAAGCAAAATAAAATAAAATTTATTTTCATAATAAAATAAAATACTTTCTTTAAGTTCAGCTAGTTGCCAAAGCAAAGTTTCACATTTTCATTTTGTTTAACTTGATGTACAAAATTAAATCTTAAAAATTAAATGTAAAAACTATACAGACATATAAAATAAAACTAATAAAAATGACAAGAACACAAAAACTTACTAAAACTAAAAAGAAAAATTAAAAGGAAAATTAAAACACAAGAAGAACTCATTCAAAATAAGAATATCTTGATACTAAAATGACACTGTTTTAGAATATAATATGCAACAGAAATAGAAACCAAAATATACAAATCTCACCTCATGCCCATTACGCTCTCGTAGTCGTCGAGCCGCTTCGTGCCGCCACAGTTTTAGACACACTATGGCTCCGACCAAGTACACGATCATGGTGAAGAACAGGAAAATGATCGCAGCCGTCTGCCCAGCCTCAGTGCGACAGAAAGCGCCATTGATGCCGTTATTGAAGTACTGATAGCTGCAGAGTCCACCTCGAATAGTGTCATTCACGTACACGCAACCCGCCGCCAAAAACAAGAGCGCGAGAGCCAGGTTTATGAAGAACTCCGTTAAAGGCCACCAATTTGAGTCCAGAAGGATAGTTCGATAGTACATGGTCATTCCCAAGACAAGCATGATGACGGTCACTATCCACGCCAATCCTGCCACCACGAGGATGAACGGTGTCTTGGGTCCGGTGTAATAGGTGTTGCCATAACCGCCTCCGTAACCTCCATAACCTCCGTAACCTCCTCCGTAAGCCCCACCAGGCTGCGAGTATCCAAACATGTTATACCACTCATTGTCTTTATGAATGTAAGCACACACGCATGCAAAAATCGCTGCTCCGAGAAGCAGCTCAATGCAACCAAGAATACGTAAAAGTCCAGCCCAAGACTTCATGTAGGCGTAGCGCTGGTTGTATTCCTCGACTTTTTCACCGTATGTCAAAGCAGTGTGCACCGTACGGCCGTCAAAGGACTCCACAGGGTTGCCCAACAGCATTGCTTCACGCTCTTTACGCGAGTTATAACTGCCTCCGGATCCGCCGTACGGGTCGCGGTGGGAACCGGGAACCGACGGCGAATGTGGCGGAGAACAACGAACGCCGTCAGTGGTCGTGTTCTTGCTGCTCGAGCCCAACATTGACTTCAACTTGCTGCTTCCACTGCTGGACCTCAAGAAGTTCTTCCATGAGTCTGGGATGAAACGGTGGACGGGTTTGATGTCGATGGCGGAGTCCCCGTTGTCCTCGCTTCCGCTGCGGTCAAACTCAGGGCCTATCGGTGGCTGGTTCGGTAGGGGAGGTGGTGGAAGAGGTTCGGAGTATAAAGAGTCCGATGTCCTGTGATCAGTCAAGCCGTGAAGACTCGGGAGTGAGCCTGTGGATGCGTCGTTGTAGTGGGGCATGTTTCAGACACAACGCCGAATGGAGTCTCCTCCAGAATTTGCAATTATCCCTAGAGAATCATGAAGTGAAGAGGCTTTAGAAAAGATCTAGAAGACTGGTTTTAGTTCTTGTAGAGTAGTGGTTCTCAACTGGTGGTTCGTGACCCAAAGATTGCTCAGATGTCTGTTCTGAACATTGCAAATGACTCGTTGTGAGAGAGTGAGAGTCACACTTTTATTCGAAAATTTGAGAATTCTAAAACATCTTCTACTCTTGGCTGCGCACCTGTCTTTTATTTTCGGCTATTTTGCAAAGTTAAAACAAATAAGTAGCCTTAACAACTTTTAAATAGAAGTACTGTAGGTTCCTGATTCCTGATACCTTTGTTGTTGATGTTAAAGGAAGTGCAAACACTGTTTGATAGTACAGTAAATACATTTTTGCTTACTTCTGCATCAATTATGGTTCAGTTTTGGGTCATTAGTTGAAATGCAATGTAAAATCTGAAGCAAAACCAGTCTAGAACCGCTATTATAGACAATGACGAAAGAGCAGTGGTTCGCAACTGATAGTTTGTGACCCAAAAAATGGTCACAGGTCTGTTGTCAACAATGCAAATGACTATAATTAAGCTTAGCTTGTAGAGTGTGCATGCATTGCACTTTCTTCTTCAATTTAAGATTTCGATTGGGTCAAACCTACTCTACAGTTGGTCAATTATTTGGGTTTTATTTTAGCTTTGCAAATATAACAAATAAGTAGCTTTATTAACTTTTAAATAGGAGGAGCTCCTTATTGCCATAACCTTTGTTGTTGACGTCAAAGTAAGTGCATCCAATCAAACACCGTTTGTTATTAAATACGTTTTTTGCTTTTTTGGGTCATCAGTTAATGTGAAACGTAAAAATGGTCACGAAGCAAAACCAATTGAGAATCACTATTAGGCCTACAGAGCAGATATTGTGTGCTAAAACAAGTTCATGTTAACAGTTCAGAAACTGTAACAAAGTATGCAAAATTGTCTGCTTGTATATTGGTTTTTACATACCAAGATAAAGCTTAATGATTTCATCGACTTACAATGCAGGAAATGCCTCTCTACAATTGAAAGAGCACAAGAAAAAGCTAAAGCATGAAGATATTATGCAAAAACCCTTCTCCAAAGCAGATAAGAGGCTGTCGACACAAATAACCTCAAATCAGAAAATCATAAAATAAAAAAACAAATAAACACCAACGGAGCAACTAAATCTTAAAGGGATGAAAGAGTGAACTTGCTTGCTGAATTATATATTGAGCATGTCTATTTAATAAGTAATAACGCAGAGTCAGAAACTAGAACTGCTATGTGGGACAATTATAATTATTATGTAATGCTACAGCTGACCAAGTTTTCCAAAGACATGTACAATACATGTTCTCGGACACAGGTGCTCCCCAGGTCAGGCGGTCCAACTCTGTAACCCGAACATAGCAGCGACTGAAACAGTAACCCGTCATCCACTACCAAGAGCGTTAACTCTATACCCAAAGGAGATACGACTGCAACCCAAACATTTACGGCACAGATAGAATCAAGACAACCACAGGGACAAAAATGAACATACCTGTTCAAGAACTAGACATCTGATTGGGTAATCACAGACTACCAACACTGCGTCAACAGCATACAATAAAGAAAACAACAATCTCCATGCCACACTCTTCCTTAAGCACAGTTTACCTAATGAAACAACAAGAGAAAAGTATTACGAATAAGGAAAAAAACAAACCATTTTTATAGAATACCTTTCACACGCAGACACTGTGCAAGACTTACATTGGCCTTGAGTGTGTGTAAAACTTCTTATGATATTTGTGCATCCAAAGGCCTGAAAGACAGACAATAAAAAGAAGAAGAAAGAAAGAAAGTTATATATTAATAAATGCAATCAACACATTCACAAAGAGCCAAAAATATCTGTATACTAAAAAAAGTACTAAAAGGTACCAAAAGTAATGCTATGCTTTTTAACCATATGTGATATATAAATACTATATTGTTTATTTGTGCGTTGCTGGCAGTAATTTAACAATGTAACTAATTACCAGTAATGAATAATACAACATATTCGCTCCATCTACAAAGAATCTATTCATGCAAAACTGAAACAAAGCGCTTAAGAAAAACACTGCGGATCAACAGGTCAGAGAAGTTTAAATGATGGTTATTTCTCCTCAATAGTGCGTAGATCTACTCTCAAAACTAAGATAGCTGCTTTATTTAAGACATATGTGAGATATAAAGCAAAAGAACGTTTAGAAACGACATGACAACAACAGACAGATGTGTTAGTAATAAAACAACAACGATCACTTCTTTAGAAACGCGGCTTAGTTTTAATATACAAGGGTATTATACACAAAGATTAAATAATACACTTTAAGGATGGTTTCGTCTTACCTTTCCCACGATCAAAGCGGTTTCTGTTCCTCTACATTTTTTTTTTTTCGGAAAACTCAGGTTTGGAAAGCTGTACCACGTGACGCAGCCTATCCCTGCGTGTGACGTCAGCAGAGGCTTGAAGACTTCACCTGAAGAGGCAAATAAAATATTGACCAGCTGTCATAATTCATTAGAAACTATTTTCTTCTTCTTCTTCTTCTCACAGGCTGTAAGAGCAATGACGACAATGACTGAAACTGGTATGCGCAGACTCTCAGGTGACAATATTTGCATAGTTTTTTATCATGGACAGGTATATTCATTTTTTGAAGAGTAATATATTGGTTTGCATAATAGAGTAATATAATGCATTACTGAAGTCATTTTAAAACTAAGGTACACACAACAGTAAAAATTTGTGCTTCCTCTACACAATAAAGAAACAATTTGTCCTTAATTGAAAAAATCACAAACATAAAGATGTAATTTATATTCAGATCAGAAGGTGGATATTGAGAGTTTTATGTTGTGGATGTTTCTCCTCCTGTTGATGTCTCTCCTGACCTAAATTTCTGTGATTGACATATTTGCAAATCATCAGCATTGTGCAGTCACATCTTGCTTACTCTACATTATTTGCTGGGAGAAAAAACAACATGCTGTTTTTAACAAGAGTTAACTCTTCATGTGCTGTCAGTGGGATTCATTTCCAAACATCTTTCGATAGAACTCGAAACGGCAAACAGACAATGACTTTCACTTGACGCATGGAAAGCAGTTTTCATTTAGTAAGCTGAGGAACTAAAAAAGCATTTAAAGGAAGGATATGTGGAAATAAGCTCAGTACCTGCTTTAAAACAAGGAAGTAGTGTTGTTCAGGTGAAAACAAGATGAAGATTAGTTAGGATACTTAAAAAAATATGATCTGTAATAAACATTTACAACACCCTTTTATGTCACACTGCTAAACACACACTGGTTTTGAGCGGCATAACTGATTTGCAAACTATTATGTCTTTTTATGGTCCGCCTCACCTTCTCATGGCAATAATTAATGAATAGGAACTCTTTCAGTAACAGCTGGATGACCTAAGGACTAACTTTTCATTTTAAATTTTCTGAGTATTTGTGTTATTGTAGGAAAATAAACACACAAACACACACACACACCACACAACACACACACACACACACACAAAACGGAAAAAAAAAATACTGACATATTAATATCCCAGCTATAACAGGGAAACAGACCTTTAAGGAGAGAAGAAATGTTATAAACAAATGTTCATATAAAGCTGGAAGTATTGTATTCAATCTTCTCAAAACGTTAACACAAAAACATTTAGCCTATACATTGTTCATGGAATGGTTTTTTTTAAAGAAACGTTTCAGCTGGACGGAAGTATTGTATTCAGTATTCAGAAGTAATGTTCTGATAATGTTTGCAAAATGATGAAATGTTCCCTTAACATTGGCATAACCAATAAAAACAACACTTTTAAAATAAAAACTAGACATTTCACCTTTCAGAAAATATAATTTTGAATATAGTAAAAGCGCTCCTTAGAACATTTTTTTAAAGGGTTAGTTCACCCAAAAATGAAAGCTACATTAAACTGATTATTACGTTTTGAATATGGATATTTTTCTTACAAAAAAAAAAAATGCATCGATTCGCTACAGAAGGCCATTGTTCACCCCACAGAGCCGCGTGAGACACTTTTTTTAAATGGATGGGTGCTTTTTATTTAACTTCTTTTGGACTGATGCATGCAACACCCACTGAGTAGAATTTTTAATATAACTCCGATTGGATTCATCTGAAAGAAGATAGTCATATACACCTAGGATGACTTGAGGGTGAGTAATTTATGGGCTAATTTTCATTTTTAGATGATCTAACCCTTTAATGTCAACATAAACAAGAAAAAAAACATTTTAAAAAATGGACGTTTTGAACGTTCTGTGAATGTTTTTAACTTTAGGCCTTCATCTGGTAAAGGAGGCTGTTAGGGAATGAATGACGTAATGGTCTTTACAATGGTACTCACTATATAAAGGCTCACGTAAGATCACGTGATTTTAGCTAAGTCACAACTTTCAAAACTGTTTTATGCAGTTTTTGTCTCCTGGAAGTTTTTTTTCTCTCCTTCTTCCTCTCTGAAAAGACTGATTTGTTAAACAACAATACAGTCCATTGCACACGCTGTACTTCAGTCCCTTACTGATTCTATTATTTTTTATATATATATTCTTGTCGAAAATTAAATATGACGCTACCCTGACTAAGCTCTGTAATTCAGTCAAAAATAGTGCGCGTCCCCTTTAAACAGCGACTCTCGCGCCGGGTGGAAATGGTCGCTCGCGCAGTCGACTGTGGAATGTACTGAGGGAAAAGAAAACATTAGCTCGCTGCTAACAGTGGAAATACACTAACATTTCATCCGAATACAGCCAACAAAACGAAGACGACTGAACAATGACACACATTAAGGTAGCTAACGAAGCGGAATGATATCATAAAAAATAACATTCCGGCCACCTGGGCTGAATTTATGTGTGTGTGTGAGAGATTAGACGCGAACAGCTAGACGCTAGCTAGCAGATTGCTAATGATAACTGGACAGCTAATATAACTTTATGAGAAATAGTAAGTTGACGTACTCTTTATTTGTTATATTTTGGGGTTGACGTTACGAAAGCTTTATTATTGTGTGCTGAAACGGTTTGAATGGTGTGCTTTATTAGTTTCTGACAGTGCAGTGATAAATAATGATGTTATTATTAATATCGAAAATAATAGCACTAATACGCATTAAGTAAACGTTATCCAGTTCATTTAGATGAATAATTAACAGCCCTTTCGAAACAAAGATTGATATCATAGCTCACGACAGAGGAATCCTAGATAATTACCATAGCCTTAGTGAATTAATTTAGTGTTTATAGTTTCTTGTTTAAAACGTATTGTTATATACAATGTTTTTTGTCAAATCTTTTGATTTGCTCTACAGACCACTTCCACTTTTCACTTCTCAATAAATCACAGCAAAGTAAACATCCAGAACCGTTACTGTGAATTTAGATGTTAAAAATATTCAATCTTACAATTATACAAATCCTCAGTATTAATAATAGCCATACATACTTGTCCCCGCTTTTAACTTATTTGTACTTAAGCATTGAGAACAGCTTGTCTATTTGTTCCTTATTGTTTTGTCTGTTACTGTCAGTAACTACCAAGTATTTCCTAGTTAGATTCATAAGACATAGAAATGTTACATTAGTAAAATATGTGTGATTTTTAACTTTCTGTCTCAACTGCCCCAGTTTCTCTGCAGGGGTAAGTGAGGTGTATCGTACCCGTCCTAGGATGGACAGTTATTTTAAGGCCGCTGTGTGTGACCTGGACAAGCTTTTGGATGACTTTGAACTCAATGCAGGTTTGAGACTTTTGCTTTACTGATATTGTAGTATTACAAATATTAATCTTGCACTTCTCAGTTGGTGAGGACACAATTCCTTTTGGGTGAATTGATGTAAATTCAACAACTTTTGCCGTTCATTTAATTGATCATATGTTCTGTATAATGTGTATGTATCCTATAGTTTATGTATGTAGTTGGTAGTTTTTTTTATTATTTTAACCCCTTAACTGTCCCCGTCCAACCTGTGGGACGCTTGGTGCTGCTTTTTTGTTGTTGTCCTTTTTCTCTACAAAATCTTTTAGTAATCATCATAAATTATATATCATTTGAAAGCTTAGAAGTCCAAGATTCATCCTGTGAAAACCATTTTGAAATCAGACGTATTGCATAACCATGGAAATGGTACTTTGAAATCTTATGGCGGTCTTCTCCCTCTTAGTGGGCAGTGTCAAGTGTCATATTACAAAATGTTGAGATAGAAGTAAAACTGACAGAGAAATCTAGAGAAAAATTAATTAAACAAAATTCAAAGTAGTTTTGATGGCTCCCAGTGGCTGTTTGTGGTATGACGCCCTAAATAAAATCTCACAGGAACCTCAATTTTTTTCATATCAACTTCAAATTTGGAACATAACTTATTTAGACACAAGGCTTAAATTTTATACCAATTTTAGAGTAAAACCTGTTATGTAAAATATTTATAATAAATAAAATAAAATGAATATAGCACATTTTATTTATAGTACATTTAAACTTCTATAACTTTTTGATACTTTAATTTTTTGAAAAATTTATGCCAAAAATCTACTAATTTTATTCTTAAAAAGAGACCAACCTTAGGTCTATATTCCAAAGTGTTCATAAATTACAACAATTTAAGTTTGGATAGTGCACTTTAATGCCTATTTTAAAAAATGGGGGTGACAGTTAAAGGCTTAAAGTATTTTAAATTGAAATAACTTTTTTATCTGAATATATTTTAAAATTCAGATTTATTCTTTTGATGGCAAACCTGAATTATCAGCATCGTTAGTCTTGAGTGTCACACAATCATTCAGAAATATGCGGATTTGCTGCTAAATTATTATTAGTTATTAACTGGTGCTCAATTATTAATAATTGTTCTTGATTTTATCATGTGACACTGAAGAATGAAGTAATGATGCTGAAAATTCAGCTTTGTGTCACAGGAATAAATTACAATTTAAAAATATATTTAAATATAAAACAGTTCTTTTAAATTACAATAATATTAACACAATATTTTCTATATTTTCAATCAAATAAATGCCTAGGTGAGCATAAGACTTCTTTCAAAATCATCATCAAAAAAAAAAAAATCTTTATTTCAAATTTTTTATTGGAGAAATCTCATATATTATGTGTAATTAATAATATGTGCAACAATATATATTCTATGCATGTCGTCTGGTCTTTATGTCAGTTTTATGGTATCATAACATTTATTTTGGTTGTTTTATTATGGCTTATGTTTTCGTGTCAGCTACATTATAAATTAATATGATGTTTTACTTGATTTTTAGAGGAGCTTGAGAACAAGTCCACCACTTTTACAAGCCCTCCTTGTCCGGACGCCACGATTGTCTCTAGTCACCATTTGGACCTTCAGAGCTTCACACCAGAGCAACACACGGTCACACAAACACTCCCAGACGTCAATGCCCTGCACTATGGACTTACATCACAAAGTATTACCTTAAACCAAAAAGATTCTTATTCTAATGAACAGCCACTCACAGGTGTGGACCTCCTGTCCTCTGTCGATAGCAGAGCCACCAAAAGTTCGGCTCCTCCTTGTCCGGACCGCTCCCTAAAGCCTGTGTGTGACCTGGTGAACGATACGGGTTCTGCAAACCTCCAGCAAGCCGATAGTCAGGAGGACTTTAAAGAACTGGATGTTTCTGAGAAACAAACTAACGAGGAGCTGCTAGTGGACTTCGAGAGTCCTGTAGTCTCTTGTCCGGGAGATGCTTCTAACGCCGGTGGATTACCAAAACATGACTCTGAGATTAACTATAACTCATTCAGCCTGCTAGATGTCATATTACCGGCCGTTGGTGACCCTCATGGTTTAAGTAGCATCACACCTTTGGAGTGCAATCGAATTGAAAGTCTTGAAGACTCGAGCTCCAATGATCAGAACAGCTGTCCATGTGAAGTCTCAGTAAACGAAGATGATGTTAATAATTCAATTCCTCATGCTACAAATGAAGCAACCAGTGAAGAGCATGCTGTAACTCGCTGCAGCCGGACTCAACAGACACCCAACTATCTGAAGATCTCAGTGCAACTCCAGAGGATTCAGCTGGAAGTCCCTCCCTGGAGAAGGAACCTTCTCTATCTTGCTTGCCGATGGCTGTATCGATGTGTGGATCCCTTGTGGCGTCTTTAGACCCACAGACAGCAGTGATTGAAACCAAAGATGAGGCTGATCTGGAAAGAAATTCAGCAATTCAAGAGGCTGAAGAGTTAATTCTTCCGTTAGAAGAACCCACAACACCGTTCTCCTCCAATAGGCCTGATTCCTCACCTGAAGATGAACCTGATTTGTCCAAAATCATGTCGAACACAGAAAGGGCGACTGCTGTCTCAGGCCATTACCCTGAAAGAAACTTTAAGCGCAACTTGTCACCGACAGAGAAGGAGTTGTGCGAAAGCAACCCGTCTCCGCCCTATTCAGAAAGCCCTAATTATTCCTACGAGTTCAGTATCGCCAACGATTACCTTCCTGAAAGCGACCAGACCGTGATGATGGTTACGGACGAGGAGCTGGACGCCTTTCTGATGGGTCAGGATGTGAAAATGAACTCCGACGCAGGCGCAGAAAAATTCACAGATGACGGCTTTTCAGAATTTAACGGAAACGCGGAAGGCTTTTTAGATGAGGAGCTACAGAGCTGCAAAGTTGAGACATTTGCTTCTCCTGAGAGCGATGGTTCTCTTCAATATCTGGAGGAGAGCGAAGGTTCGAACGTGTCGTCTTCATCTCAGGACAGCAGCCCGCTGAGGACAGATGCCACACAAACAATTAGCCATGAAAATGCAACCAGCCCTGTTGAGATTCAGTCAGTTTGCACCCCTAACCAAGACTCAAATTACGGCGGGGCGAGACCCAAAGCAGTTTTGTCCAACCAAACCGTACGGCCTCCATCTGAACGACCCGGGACTGGTCATGCTAATCCCGATTTACCAGGCCTTTCTGCAGAGAATGGCTCACAAGTTTCTCCCAACCAAGATGAAAATACCTGTGAACCCCCTTCTTATCAGCAATATGATACAAGTTACGGCCATGATGAGCTTTCAGAGCCTCCACCGTACCCAGGAGAGAGTCCTGATCCACCAGGACATGAGGTCGAGGATCTGGGGTCAAAGCAGCCCCCGTGGGTGCCGGACTCCGAGGCTCCTAACTGCATGAATTGTGAGCAAAAGTTTACCTTTACCAAAAGAAGACACCACTGCAGAGCATGTGGGAAGGTGAGTTTGTTGTCTCTCAGTGTCAGTAACCACAATTATTTGGAAGATATTAAATAGTATGGGGTCTTACGATTAATTTTTTTAAAAGAAATTAATACTTTTATTCTGCAAGGATGCATTAAATTTATCAGAAGTGACCATAAAGTTATAAAAGATTAGTTTCAAATGAATGCTGTCCTTTTCTATTCATCAAAGAATCCTGAAAAATAAAATGTATAAAGTTTTCCACTGGAATAAGATGCACCTGTTTTCAGGAAATAATAAATGTTTATTTAGCAGCAAATGAGCATATTAGAATGGTTTCTGAAGGATCATGTGACACTGAAGATAGGAGTAATGATGCTGAAAATACAGTTTTGATCACAGGAATAAATTACATTTTAAAATATGTGACCACAAAACCAGTCAATTTTTCGAAATTGAGATGTATACATCATCTGAAAGCTGAATAAATATTCTTTTTGCTATGATAGGACAATATTTGTCTGAGATACAACTATTTGAAAATCTTGAATCTGAGGGTGCAAAAAAATCTAAATATTGAGAAAATCATCTTTAAAGCTGTCCCAATGAAGTTCTTAGCAATGCATATTACTAATCAAAAATTAAGTTTTAATATATTTACGGTAGGAAATTAACAAAATATTTTAATGGAACATTATCTTTACTTAATATCCTAATGATTTTTGGCATAAAAGAAAGGCTTAAGACTGGTTTTGTGCTCCAGGGTCACATCTATTCAAATTTTCCCTGAAATTTGAATAGATGTTTTCAATTATAAAGTAATATTTCACAGTATTACTGTGTTTACTGTATTTTGAAATAAATGCAGTCTTGTTGGGCAGAAGAGTCTTTATTCAAAAAAATTTGCTTTACATTAAAGTTAACATAACATTTTAAACTTTAGTAGTTATATATTTAATATTTTGATATCATAATTAGCTACATTGTAAAAATGACTCATTATAAAAAAAAAAACCACAAAATTTATATATATTTATATTGATCTTAAATCAATCAAATTAGTGCAAGCATATTAAGTATTTATTGAACCGAACCTGTGACCACAGCAGCATGATACAAACTGAACAGTGATTTTACCTATACATTATTATAAAAAAATCTAACACAGATATATTGTACATTTTAAACAAATCTCAACAAGCCCAAAGTTTTGTTTTGTTTTATTTTATTTTATTTTATTTTATTTATTTTATTTTATTTTATTTGTATAATTGACTATTGTCCCTGGGAGGTGATTTACTTGCTATATTACTCTGTACTCTTTCTTCTCACATAACAAAAGAGTTTAAACTCTGATCAATATTTCATGTCCATTTATTATTTATCGAGTAAGTATCTTCATAATAAGCAAGATATGTACAGTCAGACAGTCATTATTTCAAAATAAACCCTTTTACGTTTGAATCCTTATCACCCTGTCAGGGTTTATTTTGCATAAATGAAAAAATTAGAGTCTTAGTAATGTGTTTGCTTCAGTTCTGAAAGTGACTTTGTAACTTTGTGTAGTAGTTGAGTGTGCCCTGACTTTTGGAGGTGAAAGGCAAATAACCGCAGTGTGAATCGATGAATTTACATGCAGTCAGCTGCGTTGATTTCGAGCAAAGTTCTGTGCCATTGTGTCTTAGTTTATTATAACCACAGGAAAGCCTTAAACCTGTAGTCCACTGCTTTAGACAGCAGAAGTACTCATTTTATGTATTGTTATCATTACGTCAGTGTGTGGTTTATTCTTCTCTGGAGGTGCTAAATATAGAGGCGGATTTACTGGGTCAGCAGAATGTATTTTTAGTGCTGATATAGTTTCCCGCTTGAAATGCTGCACTGAGTTGCTGTTTTCTAGACATATTGGGCCAATAAATAAAATGGGCTAAAGGACACCAGAGAGGAGAGTTTTCTCCAGGTTTATGTCTGATGAAGTACTGCCCATATCCATTTTATTAATAAATAATGTTGTCTGCTTTGCAGGTGTACTGTGCAAACTGCTGCAACCGCAAATGCAGACTGAAATATCTGGATAAAGAGGCCAGGGTTTGTGTCATCTGCCATGTTACCATACAGAGAGGTGAGTGCTAAACCACTTTAATATAGTCCCCAGCTGGCTTAATAAAAATGAATTCAGTATGTTCAAGTGGATGCAATGCACTGTACCTTTAAAACATCCATTACAACGAACAAACATTAAAGGGATAGTACACCCAAACATGAAATTTTGCTGAAAATGTCCTCACCCTCAGACCATCCAAGATGAGTTTGTGTCTTCGTTGGAACAGATTTGGAGAAATGTAGCATTGCATCAGTGTCTCAGCAATGGATCCTCTGCAGTGAATGGGTGCCGTCAGAATGAGAGTCAAAACAGCTGATAAAAACATCACAATAATCCACTCCAGTCCATCAGTTAACATCTGGAGAATCAAACGCTGTGTGTTTGTAAAAAAAATAAATCCGTCATTAAGATGTTACTAACTTTAAACCATTGCTTCCATCTAAAATCCAGTACTAGGGATTATAGTGGTATTTTGGCATCTTAAATGCCTTAATCAATGCCTTAATGTGGATTATTGTGATGTTTTTATCAGCTGTTTGGACTCTCATTCTGACGGCACCCATTCACTGCAGAGCATCCATTGCTGAGACACTGATGCAATGCTACATTTCTCCAAATCTGATGAAGAAACAGACTCATCTACATCTAGAAGGCCTGAGGAGTGAATTTTCAACAGTTTTTAATTTTTGGGTGAGCTATTTCTTTAAAGACTGACAATCTGTGGCAGTGGTTCATGTCGGTATGTGGGTATGACCCATTTCTACACTTCGGCCTACATGAACTACTGCCACAGATGGTTTATTTTTAGCTGCTGTAATGTGGTAAACAGAAATTAGGTTGATAAAATTAGTTTTTGAGGAAGAAATACTCAAAAGTACTCATTGTATTGGTATTGTGATATTGGCATGAAATCTTTGAAAGAGCTTTGTTTGATGCACTTAGTATGTATTAGTTATGTCTGTGAAGTCATCGGCTCTAAAGGCCCATTTGCACGTAAAACGATAACAATAATGAAAACGTTGCCATTTACAGCTGGGAAAAAATTCTGAAAGCGATTCTGTGCAGTTATCGTTACAAAGATTTCAAGACAAAGTATTTTTCACAAATAAATACATATTTAATGAAAATTTAATTAAAAAGGAAGTAAACACTGTAACCAACAGGGCACTCAGTATTCTGAGAAGTTTGTGTGCATTGAGAATCATATTTGTTTTCAAATAAAGCCAAGGTAACACTCATTTTACATACAGCACGCAGTGAAAATGACGTGAATATGGCGGTGGGCAAATGCATAAAGCGCAGCATAATTTGAAATCACGAGTTTAAAGTTTGTTGATCGCGCGTCTCCAGTGAAGCTTAACTCTCCTTCTGCCGCATTCAATTCACACGGACCGACTGTCACGCAGAGAACACGCGATCGTGCAGGATACAAACGAACACTTCACAAGATCTCAACTAGATTCGACTAAGTCTGAAATGTTCATTAAACAAAAAAATAATTATTCAAACAAATATAAAATCGAAATTACATAAACCCGAATCAAACAAAAACTTACTAAAACGATAACATACTATTAAAAACTAATAATATCAAATAAAAATAATATAAAACTCAAATTTATAGAATTAGATAGACTTATCCATATTAGACAGAACTGAAAGACGACAGCCAACAGGAAGTAAATTGTGAGCGGTGTTAGCGCCGTCAAAATAAAAGTCCTGCCTCAAACACATCGGCTAAACAGAAAAACTTATCGGCCTTGGCGATATATATCGGTCAACAACTAGTCGTGATATGAACTCTGTTCTTTAAAATATAGAAGAATTTTAACAATATTGAAACACTATCAGTCTTTATTATTTCTGGCCGATAGTAACTCTGATTACTAAAGGTGCATTCACACAAAAAACAATAACTATAACCATAAAGTTTAAAAAAAAATTCTAACTTTAAGAAAATAGTAGCATCCACACAAAAATAAAATGATAACAACGTAGAGAAACAATATAGTTGGAATCATTTTCACTGCTTTTTTCATCTAATGAACGCTAAAAACATTAAAGTGCATGTTGACATCACATTCACGTAAAGTCTAAGCAATTAGATTAAATATAATGTTATTGTTTCTGAATGTGGACACTGATATTGTAAGTATTTTTTTTTTTTGGTGTGAATCAACATACTTTTACTAAACATAATAATTTTTTCAGTTGGATCAACAGAGGGCAGTGTCAAAATCAAAAAGTGCATTATAAGTGATGAAGTTGTTGACAAAACTGAACGGCTGATCCCTTTCTCCTCTGTTTTCTCCAGTCATGTGGCACAGAGTTCAAGTTTTTGCGTTTCTACTGCATAGACAACTAACATTTAATACCCAACATAAAAATCCCAATAAAATCCTTTATAACTTTTCAACTATGCTTTTTTTTTTTTAACCTTCATAGATGTTTTTTTTATTAAATTGTTTAACAATGTAACTTTTTTTTTTTAAATGACATTGATGTCCTTAGTTGATACAGTTCTGTCATGACCGTGTTATTTTAGTATTATTTATACTATTATAGTATTAATAAATATTTATTTAGTGTTTATTTTTGTATCTTCAGATTTAGTTATAATAAGTTTATGTAATTTTGTTAATTTAGAATTATTATATACTCTTATAGTATTTATTATTTTGAATTCGCTTTTATTTTTTCGTTTTTAATGTTCATGTTTGTTTTAGTCATTTTTTAATGTAATTTTTATTCGTTTTTAAATATTTTTTTTATTTCAGTTTAAGTAATTGTAATACTTAAACTTATTTCACTTAGTTGCCAAGGCAGCATCTTTTAGTTCTTAATCTCATAAGTGTATTTTATTTAATTTAACCTTTACTACTTTTTTTAGTTTCAGTCAGCAATAATAACACTGGCTCACTTGCGTCCCTTTTGAAAGAAGCAGATCCCGTATCCTTTTAATTTGTGTCCAACTTTTTTGTGGACCAAACATCTGAAGCTCTTTTATTTTTCAAGGGCTGATTTAATGGAGAAGATCAAGGCTTTATTTTATTTTTGTTTTGGCCGGTCTATAAAAATAGGCTGGCACACGGTGTGTGGCAGAGCGTGCGGTCCATTTGCACATTAAAAAGGACATTCATCACAGAGCGTCAGTGCTGCGAGGGTTTGGTGCAGGGCTGGGTGGAGCCAGGGCTCTGGTGCATGTCCTTGAGTGTGTGTGTGTGTGTGTGTGTGTGTGTGTGTGTGTGTGTGTGTGTGTGTGTGTGTGTGGTTTAGGACCCACCTGGTGCAGTATTCGTGACACCCTCTCATTCACTCTCTGGGTTGAGGAATAGAGTTAGACACACATAAACACACACACACAGACACATATCTCATCTTCAGGCGAGGAGGGTTTGTCACCACTCTCAGCCCAGGGCAGCAATTTAATACGACCTCTGTGCGTGTGTGTGACGGACTGACTGAGCTTGCACTCGCAGCCAGAGACGTTAGCCTGGTCCAGGACAACTCAGTGTGAGCTGCGCCCCGTCCGGGATGAGAGAGGCTCAAGGATGCACCCTCTATTTCACTCACTCGCGGACTCTCTCTCGCTTAACGGCAAGGGGGACACTTCCTCCTTTGCTCGGCGCACACTAACGCGGTCCTGGGAGACTAACAGGCTACCCGTGATTAACCTGGAAGAGAGTTAATTTAGGATGAGGTAAGCTCACTGAACTGAATCGAAATCGAGCCCTCTTGAGGCTCAAAGTATAATTGATCATTTTATTTGGTTACCTCTTAAAGTTTGTAACTTTTTTTTGCACCGTCTTTAGTGTATTTCCACATGCTGAAGGACGTTCCGTCCTGCTGGTTCTTGGCTTCACAGTTCCCATCTGTCTTGTTGTAGCCGTTTTCACCGTGAGCCAGCATATTCTGCTTTCGTGCTTCTAGCTGACATGTTTGCAAGTGTCACAGGCAGTGTCAGTGTAATCAGGTCGATGAGCATCTATGAGCTTTAATCAACAAAATGCACAGCGCGGCTGACTCACAGCTGGAGGAGGTGTCAACACACTGGGCTGTGGCTGCACTGGACGTCCTGTTTCTTGAGTTCAGTTTGGTGGCTCGTTGCCCATCTCTTTAATAACAACAGTACTGTGATTGACGCTTAGTGCTCTTGCTTGTAAATGTTTGATTTATTAGAAAGTGACTCAGCTGATTGAGGTTTGTACTTTGGACTTTAGTCATCATTTGGTTTACAATTCTTGACAATAGACATTTATAACGAAATATTTGAGTGTACATTATATACACTACCATTCAAAAGCTTGGAGTCTTTAAGATGTTTCTCAAAAAAGTCTCTACTGCTCACCAAGGCTGCATTTATTTGATCAGACACCATTAAAAACTACAATTGTGAAATATTATTGCAATTTAAAATAACTTTATGTGAATGTTTTTAGATGTAATTTGTTGCTGTGATCAGATCATCATTACTCCAGTCTTCAGTGTCACATGATTCTTCAGAAATCATTCTAATATGCTGATTTTGCTGCTCAAGAAACATTTCTGATTATTATCAATGTTGAAAACAGTTGCTGCTTCATATTTTTCTGTGAACAGTGATACATTTTATTTTTCCGGATTATTTGATGAATAGAAAGTGCAAAAGAACAGCATTTATTTGAAATAGATATCTTTTGTGACATTTTAAATATACTGTCACTTTTTAACAGTTATTCAATGCTGAATAAAGGTATTAAATTCTTTAAAAACAAAATCTTACTCACCCTAAACTTTTGAATGGTAGTGTATTATAAATATAGTTCACCCCAAAATGAAAATTGTCATCATTAAAGGGATAGTTCACCCAGAAATGAAAATTTGATGTTTATCTGCATACCCCCAGGGCATCCAAGATGTAGGTGACTTTGTTTCTTCAGTAGAACACAAACTAAGATTTTTAACTCAAATCTTTGCAGTTTGTCAGTCTTATAATGGAAGTGGATGGGAGTCATGGCTTTGAGAGTCAAAAAATATACACAAACGAAACCAAATTAAACCCTGTGGCTTGTGACGATACACTGATATGTAAAGACACGAAACGATCGGTCTGTGCAAGAAACTGAACAGTATTTATATTGTTTTTTACCTCTGATTCACGCAATGTCCAAACTGTCCTGAGCGCGTCCTGAGCGTGTTCTCAACAGCCGGTGCATGACACATTTTCTTCTTCTTCTTGCTTTATGGCAGATTGCAGACTTATAAGTGCATTACCGCCACCTATCTCTCAAATGGACCATTGACACTCCTAATTGAGATGTGAAAAATACACTCAATGGTCCATTTGAGAGATAGGTGGCGGTAATGCACTTATAAGTCTGCAATCTGCCATAAAGCAAGAAGAAGAAGAAAATGTGTCATGCACCGGCTGAAGAAGACGCGCATGAATCAGAGGTAAAAAACAATATAAGTACTGTTCAGTTTCTTGCACAGAACGATCGTTTCATGTCTTAAGACCTCAATGTATCGTCACAAGCCGCAGTGTTTAATTTGGTTATGTCTCAGTTTTTTTTGACTCTCAAAGCCATGATTCCCATCCACTTACATTATAAGACTGACAGACTGCAACGGTTTGAGTTAAAAATCTTCTTTTGTGTTCTACTGAAGAAACAAAGTCACCTACATCTTGGATTCCCTGGGGGTAAGATAAACATCAAATTTTCATTTTTTGGGTGAACTATCCCTTTAACTCATGTTGTTCCGAAGCTTATGACTTTTTCTTTTATTGAATACAAAAAGCAGAACATTGTCGCTTTTCTTTCCATGAAATTAAAGCATATAAACCAGGGGTTGTCACTCTCTGAAAAGCACCATAAAAGTAGTTCATACTTGCCAGTGTGCTATTGAAAGTCATCCAGAAGTTAGAGTTGTGAGGAACAGATTGAAACGTATTCACTGTGCTGCAGTGGAGGGCAGGATTTTCAGTAAATATTTACAAAGATACGAACGACAGCACACACGTCTACTTTTAAAGGGAACTTTTTGTGCTAGATCTCTGTTTTTGTATTTCAACAGAAGATAAAGAAAGTCATAAAAATTTTTGGCTTGAATTATAAACTCCTTTTTTATGTGCGAGTATGCATGGTGTGAGTAATACAGAATATTAATTTTGAAATAATTTAGGATGAGACTTTGATTGGATAGTTACATATTAGATTTCCTTTATTACATAATTCGTAAAGTCAAGTAAAGTCAGATATGAACTACTGTATTTTACAAAAGTATTTATTAACTATTAATTAAATTGCCTAAATTAAACATTTTTGGGGTCCTGTTAACTAAAGTTGTGCACAGCCTTTAATGACAAAACCTCACATTTACCGACTGTTCCTTTCTCTCTCAATCATTCTCTCTCCCAGCATGAGCTTTCATTCACCACACTGTAAAGACTGATTTAGGGATGGCTGATTTTGTGTGTTTGTGTGCAGCTCAAGCCCATGAGAGAATGATGAGCCCTACTGGGCCCAGTCCCAATCCCAACATCCCATCAGAGTACTGCTCCACCATACCACCCATGCAGCAGGCCCGCGCCGCCGGCACCCTCAACTCTCCCCCACCCACCGTCATGGTCCCCGTGTCTGTCCTCAAACACCCCGGTAATGACGGTACGCACTGCACTCTGAGCCAGAGTTATAACTCTTATGGCTATAAAACACAGTGACTTCCACTTAATATAATTAGCTCATGAATGAAAGAGTGATTGCGTCCCAAATTTGCATGCACTGCGTATCATATAGTGTGCTAGACTAGGTTAGCGTGTTAACTGTACACTACTATATAAAAGTTTTGAATCAGGATGATTTTTAATAAATATTTCAATTCAGCAAGTATGCATTAAATTGATCAAAAGTTGCATTTGTAGACATTTAATGTTACGAAAGATTTCTATTTCCAATAAATTCTGTTCTTTTGAACTTTTTGTTCATCAAAGAATCCTAAAAAATTAAATGCATCACGGTTTCCGCAAAAATATGAAGCAGCACAACTGGTTTAAACATTGGTAATAATAAGTAATGTTTCTTGAGCAGCAAATCAACATATTAAAATGATTTCTGAAGATCATGTGACACTGAAGACTGGAGTAATGATGCTGGAAATTCAGCTGCGCGTCACAGGAATAAATTGCATTTTACAATATATTCAATTAAAAAAAGTTGATTTTAAATTGTTATAATATTTCACAATTTCTAGTGTATTTTTGATCAAACATTTGACCCAAACAAAAAAGCAAACTTTTAAACGGTATTGTAAATGGTGTAGAAAAAATTGAAAACAGAAAAAAATCGCTTCCTCTTCATCACACCACATATCATGGATATTTTATTTGATACACCTATTTCAAGTCAGTGTCAATGATATACTATCATAGTTTTATTATTATTTTAAATTAGATTTTGTTTTTATATTTTGCTTTCATTTAAATTTTGAAGTTTAAGTAAATGTGTTTTGTTTCTGTCATTTTTTAGATGTCTAGTTATTCATTTTATTTCAATTTTAGTTATTTTAGCACTTGAAGTTAAACTGAAATAAAATAAGAATTAATGCATTGGCAACTAACTGAAATGTTAGATTTTTATATAAATTTTATTTCAGTTTAACCTTTTATTTCGAGTAACAAACTTTCAGTATATATATGGTTTTAGTTATTTTAGTTTTATTATTTTAGTTTTAGTTCACAACAATAACCCTGTTTCAAGCTTTATCTTGACGAGTTGCTGTTTGTGTTTCTCCATGTGTTCTTGTAGGTTTTCCACGTGAGCAGAAGCATGTGTGGTTTGCTGATGGTATCCTGCCGAACGGTGAAGTCGCCGACACCAGCAAACTGTCTGTACAGACCCGGAGATCCTCTCAGGATTCGAGCCCAGTAACGCCAGACCCGCCGGAGGTGAGACGGCTAAATCCTCTCAGCTGATGCTGGAGAGAACTGATAATGACAGCTGAAGTCATTAACTGATTTGCTGCCTTTCAGCCTGATGGTAAATTGCCTGGTGAGTGTGATGAGAGCACCGGAGGAAGTTCTGACAGCGCTGCCGAGGTGAGCCGCCCGCCCGTCAGAGGCCCGTGGGACTACGGCCTGCTCTGTGCGGTGGGCAGCTGCGTGCAGAGAGAGGTCAGTCTGGTGCCAGAGGACGATGAAGGTCTGCCTCCACTGCTCATTACCACAGGAGAGGAGGAAGATGGGGGTGAGCACTTTCAAAGGTTTAAACTAGAGGGTAGTCTCGTTTTGATTGGGCTACAAGTCGACATCAATATTTATCAAAAACACAAATGCACTAGGGCTTCGAATTTCGAATATTTGTCTAATTTAAAAAAAAACAAAAAAAACACATTTGAATGCAAAAACATTGCATTCGAATTTTAGGTCTGCGTCAGCTGTCAGGCAGCTTTATCAGTGGCACACCAAATGCGACGACGATGTAAGTTTCATTGCATTTTAATGCTTTTGTTAGCGACAATGTTAACCTATGCAGTTGAACCCACTTGATGCGGCACTGCTACGGTGTTCATTCAATATATTGCAGAAAACGAGAGCATCAGTGTGGAGAAGATGTTGTTTACGTCAAAACTGAAACCAAGCTGTACACACAGAATGCATATTTATCTCATTTTCTAGAGGGACATCTATCACGTCTCGCACGAGAGCGGCATGTTTAGAAAGCCATGTAAAATTAATGCAAAGTTAAACTTTTAAAAAGCACGTCTCATGACTTTATGCCATCTTTTCCCCATCCCACTCTATCTCATGTTTTTAAATGAAGAAAGTAGCCTACTTTTGTGATTGGTTTTCAGTCCTTTGTATTGAACTGTACATACATGCACGGTGCTGTTTTTTTTTCTACCTGTTTAAGCAGCTCTATTAATTATATATGGTTTATAAACATTATTTTAAACATTATGCACTTTTTTCAAAGATAGTCATGTTATTTTATTACGCTTTGAAGAAACGAGCATAATGTTTTGCTCGATGCGCCCTCTAGTGGCTTCAGGAGAGAAGCCAAAAGCTTTTTTCCCTCTAACTGAAATTATGCCTTCCAATATAATATTTAAGTAGAAAATTAGAATTCAGTTTTTCAGTCATTTTGACAACCCTAAAATGCACAATGTCGAAAATAAACTTGAACATGTCTTCATGTACTTCACCTCCAGAGCTGTCACTTTTGCCATCATTTAATTTGAGAAAAACTAGTGTCAGATACACACACAAACTCAAAGGTCTCCGCAGTGACCCACCGGAATAAAAGTATGGTTTAATTTGAAGAAGTTATTACAAAAAGATATTGCTGTTATATAGTAAAAATGTACTTCTCCTCTCAAAGTAAAAATAATAATAATACAACAATATAACATTACTTCATCATAAAAATAATAAATAAAAAATGGTCTTTTTCCTCATTTATTCCTTCTCTTTCTACCTTGTACTTATTTGAACAATGTCTAAAACTTGGGATTTCAAGCACTTCCTGTGTCTGTTTGCCTCTTTAAGAAAAAATCTCTTTATGTATCCCCCAATTGTAAGTCGCTTGGATAAAAGCGTCTGCAAAAGATTTTTTTCATCCATGTTTTAATTAATACAGTATAACATTTCTGCAGCACTTTATTTGACCAAAAAAAAAAAAAGTTTGACATAAAATAACATATTTTGCTGGAAATTAGTGTTTTTTCTTTTCCCCCGTTAAGGTTTTATGAATTTGCTTCTTTAGACAACTTTTTTGATAAAACAGAAACGCAAAATTTGGGAATTTTATTTATATTATTTATAAATAAAGAATAAAAGGCAGCTTATTCTGTAGTTTAATTCTAAATAAATACATTATATTCAGATTTATTGTCGAGGTCTAGCAAATATGTGCAATTCATTTTCTTCCCCCTTTAATGGTATGAAATGAATGTTGTGATAAATCAGTATTTATATGATATGGGGGGAAAAAATGTTGAGATAATATTTTTTGGCAATATTGTCAAACCCTACATTGGACTATTCAATGAGAAATTTTGAGGATTTCATGCCCTCAGGCTCAGAAATGTGTCTATTGTAATGCCAGTGTGACTTTGTAGATGACCGCAAAATGCTATTTACTTTCAGAAGTCACTTAATATCCTGATTGAGTATAAAACGTCATATAAATGTGTAGCTACCTCACTACCTTTAACTGAAGCTGCTGCCATTTCGGTTGTTATTTTGTGGCCTCACAATAGTAATTTTGCTGCTGCTGATTCTTTAGGGTGTGATACTGTTTTTCTGTCATTGCATTGCAGATGTATTAGTTGAGGAACGTCCTGCTGCTTGCCAAATATTGCTGCTGTTGGAAGAGGGAGGCCCACAACCTCTGACCTTTGTGCTCAACGCCAATTTACTGGTGAACGTCAAGATCGTCACATGTATGTTACGGTATCGCAATCTGATTAAAATATGTGATCACGTCCAGCTCGTTCATTGGCTAAACGTCATTGCCTTCTCTTTGTATGTGTTGTAGATGGTGGGAAGAGGTGCTGGTGTCTGAGCTCTAATGGTTTTCAGGGAGTGGGCCAGAAGGAGCTGGTGTTTATAATCGAGTGTCTCCCAGAGGAGAACAGCCTGCCTAGAGACGTATTCAACCTGTACATTAGTTTATACCAGGATGCACAGAAAGGTATGTCACACAAACACTTCACAGTATGGGAAAACACATTACGCTTGGTTGCTTTTCAGATCTTAGGCTTTTTGGCTTTTCGTCACGTGATGTTTCAGACTAGTGGAAAGAAAACATCTAAAAAAAAATTTTTTGTCTATTTGTGTGTGTACATTTAAATTACAATCCATATCTTTAAAGGCTGTTTTCTCAAAATGACTTTTTGCACCACTTCAGTCGCACTGACATACAGTACACCAAACTTTACAGTTTTTATACATTTTATTTAAAAAACCATGAATAATTTTTCTTCTCTCTTTACACAATATATATTTTTTACTAGAATGAAGTATTTCTCAAAGTAAAAATAATATTAATAATAACAATAATAAAACTTATAATATTACTTTTAATTATTTTACTATTAGCATTAGAAGTAATATCACTATTATTAATAAGAAATATCTCACAACTCTTACAAATATATATATTTAATATATACATTTTATCCATGTTTCAATTCATACAGTACAATTTCTGTACTGTAGCACTTTTTAACCAAAAATAAAATAAAATAAAATGCATTTTGGGGGGAAATTATATAATGTATATATTGTATACTTATATTGTGTGTATTGTATATTGTATATACATATATATATATATATATATATATATATATATATATATATATATATATATATATATATACACAAACACACATATATTTATGTATTGACTAAATTGTTAAAGTTTAATGAATTTGTCCTAAACAACGTTTTTTGATAATAAAAATCTCTTTCTAGAAATGCATGCAATTTAGTGCATATTTCATTAGTTAATGCATCATTTGCATATTTAAACATACCATGCCAAAACATATTTGCAATTATTAATGTAATCAGTTAACAGAATATGTACGTTGATATCTGTTAAATTATTAACCTATTCATCTGTAGTGTCTTGCCTTAAAGGGGAGACAAAAACCGTCATAATTTGCTTTTTCATGTCCATATTCCATCCTCTTTCTGATTCTAATAAAGTTGTATTTTTTACTACTGTACTGATAAATTGGTAGCAAAATAGATTTATACCAGCAGAAATATTTTGTTTTAAGGTTTATTTTGTTGCATGATATTTTATCTTTTTAATAAAAACACTAAATATTCGGAATGTAATTGAGTGATATTTATAGTGTTTTTCTTATTTTTCCCACCAAAGGGAAGTTCATCGAGCACCTTGGAAACGTAACGTTCACTGACAGTTTCCTGGGCAGTAAAGACCACGGGGGCGTCCTGTTCTTCACTCCAACCTTTCAGCCACTGGATGGTCTTGCTCTGCCGCAGGTTCGTTCCTCTGTGGTGTTTTGATTCAGAAACTAGAGGTTCCCTGGGCTAAAGTGTTTCCCCTCCGACTGCTGCTCGCTCTGGGGGTGCAATACAACGGTGAGTCCTCATTAAAATATCCTTTAGTACACTAGAGAAGACACTGTTTTTAAGAATATAATATTCGCTCATAGTACTGTCTCCTCCAGTCTTGTGATGTGGTGTTTATTGTTACAGTGTATCCCTGCACTTTGGTGAGCGTGCGTTTCCGTGACTCAGTTTTTAAAGAGACGGGACACACCATCATGAATCTGCTCACAGTACGTGTTCACATTTATATCCCTCGAGTATTGAACTAATTCATATGAATTTGCAATGCATTGTTTAAAGATTTAAAAAGTTTGGGATTGGTAAAATCCATTAATATTCAATACCAAAAATCAGACTAATTGTGATCCTGCAGCACAAAAGCAGTCTTAAGTCTCTGGGGAATATTTGTAGCAATAGCCAAAAATACATTGTATGGGTAAAAATTATCCATTTTTATTTTATACCAAAAATTATTAGAATATTAAGTAAAGATCATGTACCATGAAGATATTTTGTAAGTTTCCTACCATACATAAATACATAAATATATAACTTCATTTTTGATTAGTAATATGTATTGCTAAGGTCTTCATTTGGACAATTTTAAAGATGATTTTCTCAATATTTCGATTTGTTTTGCACCCTCAGATTCCAGATTTTCAAATAGTTGTATCTCAGACAAATATTGTCCTCCTAACAAACCACACATCAATGGAAAGATTATTTATTCAGCTTTCAGATGATGTATACATCTCTTATTTTGAAAAATTGACACTTAAGACTGGTTTTGTGTTCCAGGGTCACATTTGTTGCTAACCTTATACACAATATCTAAATTTTAGGTTTATTGTGGTTTTAATTAAAAATGTTATAATATGTGAGTCATTTCCCCCTGAAGGGTATGAAATCAGAGATGGTTTGGTCAAGCTGTTTTTCTAACCAGAGTCTTGGGTTCAGCTCAGGACAGATAATGAAGGAGATTAGAGAGCGCTCAAGACTCAAACCCGAGACCTCACAGTGTGTACTTCAGCTCTGAGCCACTCTTGATTTCTGAGAATTAAAGAGCTTCTTTGGTCCCCATTCTAACTATAGTGCTTTCAGGTACACTTATGGCCACTTTTTTGGATGCAGGCATGGAAAAATATGGCCTATCTCTGCAAATTAAGTTTATTTTGCATCTAAATTATTACCGGTTATTCTACTTTGCAGATCCATTTTAGTATGACGTGAATGTAAACATGTAATCAAATTTTTGGCCCTGTAACCCAAAACCCTTTGCTGATTTATGGCTTAAAATGCTTTTTTTTCAAGCAGTGAACCAACATTCAAAATATTCAATGCAAAATATTCAAGGCAAAAACTAATAATCAAGTTGTTCAATCAAGGCATCAATACCTCTGTTAACTATTACTAATTATATGGACAGAAATAACATTACATAATACACACGACACACATGTATTATTATAGGAATAATACAACCACAAATTACATTTTGCTGAAAATGTGCTCTCCCTCAGACCATCCTAGATGTCGATGAGTTTGTTTCTTCATCAGATTTGGAGAAATGTAGCTTAGCATTGCATCACTTTCTCAGCAATGGATGCTCTGCAGTGAATGGGTGCCGTCAGAATGAGAGTCCAAACAACTGATAAAAACATCACGACAATCAACAAGTAATCCACACCACTCCAGTCCATCAGTTCGCATTTTATGAAGCAAAAAGCCACGTGTTTGTAAGAAACTAAAACAAATTTCACTGGAGGAATTGTTATTATGGATTATGGACTTATATTTTATTCGGAAGCAACAGTTTGAAGTATAAAAGCCTTAATGAGGGATTTGTTTCACGCAGCTTTTGGCTTCTCAAGACATTAACTGATGGACTGTAGTGATGTGGATTACTTGTTGATTGTCGTGATGTTTTTATCAGTTGTTTGGACTCTCATTCTGACGGCACCCATTCACTGCAGAGCATCCATTGCTGAGAAAGTGATGTAATGCTACAGTTCTCCAAATCTAATGAAGAAAGAAACTCATCGATGACTTGGAAGGCCTGAGGGTGTGTACGTTTTTAGCACATTGTCAATTTTGGGTGAACTATTCCTTTAACTTTAGGCCTTGTAACGCCAAATCCTTGTTATCCACCTTCATTTTTGTGATTTGCTGATTCTAACACAGGATCTGAGGAACTACCAGTACAGTTTACCGGTGGTGGAAAATCTGCGAGTGCACATGGAGATGGGCAACAGCTACATCGACATTCCCAAGTCCAGGTTTAATGAGGTCAGAGTTATGTTTGAATTGTGCAGCAGTCAGGCTTCAGTGTTATTGTGTTGTTGAATGTGTTGTGTTGTTCTGGCTGTTGTAGATGCTGAAGGTGGTGAACTCCTCTAATGAGCACGTGATCAGTTTCGGTGCCTGTTTCAGCAGTGAGGCCGATTCTCACTTGGTTTGCCTGCAGAACGAGGACGGAAGCTACCAGACGCAAGCCAACAGTATACCAGGAAAAACCAGGAGAGGTTAGTTAGTCACTGCTATAGCTAAAAAGCTTTAAAACTTGGTGTTTTTCTCTTAAATGTCTTAAATGGATTTTGTTTTTTCAATCAGAGGGACCAAAATTTCAATCATTTTAAGCCATTGTAGTCAAGTAGATATTTAATGCAAAATCTAAAAATCAAGTGAAAAGTAATCAAGGAATGTTTTTCCCAGTGATTTTGACTAAATGAACACAAAGAAAATTTGATTAATCTTTTTTTTTACATTAACATTACATGAAACACATTATTCCAACTTACATTTAAAATAATCAAACCATGTTTTCTCAGTGTTTTTTGACTGAATAAACGCTAAGAAAAAATATGTATTTAATCATTTTTATTGATATGCACAAAAATATTACATAATACTAAGGCTGTCAAATCAATTAATTGTGATAAATCGCATCCAAAATCAAAGTTTGTTTACATAATTTATGTGTGTACTGTATATATTTGTGTATATGTGTAAATACACATACGTACATGTATGTATCTATGAAATATTTATGTGTGTGTATGTGTGTGTGTATTTATACATATGTAATTTCATATTAATGTATGATATATATTATATAAAAATGTAAATATATAATGCATATATTTATTTAATATATACATGTATGAGTATCTATATATATATACATATAAATATATACAGTACACACACAGATGTGTAAACAAACATTTATTTTGAATGCAATGAATCGATTTGACATGCCTACATAATACATATTATTTTACCTACATATATTTGTGAAAAATAATCAAGGCATGTTTTCCTAGTGTTTTTGACTGAATTAACATGGACAAAAAAGTTTTAATTGCTTTTCCACAAAAATATTTAGATAATTATTTAAACTTAACAAACAATAGCATTTTAAATCTGAGGTGATATTAAAACATCTTTATGTTGTGATAGTTGCATGTTGCAAGACAATGAATTATCGCAAGGCTATTTAATATTATCAAAATCCAACCAAAACCAAACTTTCAAATGTACTTTGGTCAGCACCAGAAGTTTTAGTGTGATATCACTCTTTAAGTTGTTGGTTGTGTAACATTTGTTATGTAATATGATTAGTGGATGTCTCACCGGACCGCATCTTTCATTTGCAGTGACTGGAGCTAGTTTTGTGGTTTTTAACGGTGCTCTGAAAGCCTCATCAGGATTCATCGCCAAATCCAGCATTGTAGAAGGTAATGCTGTCACATAAATCACTTTCAAACACTACTTCAGGTCAAAACGTTTAATCATCACGCTGTCCCTCTTTATCTTTAGACGGGTTAATGGTGCAGATCCCTCCGGAGACCATGGAGGGTTTGCGACAGGCCCTCAGGGACCAGACCGACTTCCAGATCCCCTGTGGAAAGGCAGATTCGGAAGAGACACGGGAAAATGTGAATGTACGCTGGGTTGACTGGACCACACCTGTCAACACTGGGTACCAGCAATTTATCATATACATTTACACTATCATGAGTTTGGAGTAGTTAAGATTTATTGTTTTTAAAAGTAGACCCTTATGCTCACCAAGGATGCATTTATTTAATCAAAAATATGATCAAAACAGCAATATTTTTACAATTTAAAATAACTTTTCTATTTTAATATAATTTTAAAATGTAATTTATTCCTGTGATCAAAGCTGTATTTTCAACATCATTACTCCAGTCTTCAGTGTCACATGATCCTTCAGAAATCATATGCTGATTTGCTGTTTAAAATTACTGTATTTTTATCAAATAAATGCAGTATAGGTGAGCAGAAGATCTTAATCATTCCAATCTTTTAACCAGTAGTGCATGTTCTCACCAGATGCTTGTGGAGGTTCTTATGCCAATACTGTACTGAATAACCACTTTACTGAACGAAAAACAACTACCTATAAAAGGATGCCAGTGACCTTGAAAATGTCTTCTGCCTTAATTAGGCACTATTTAATATTCATTCCTTCAGCTTCCTCTGACTGTTAAGATGCTGTGTCAGGCCAAATTTAATTCCCCTACGACAATATAACGTGTTTGCATGTTTGCAGAGTCACCAGTCCGGTGGATGGCAAGTCTCTAGAGGGAGTGTGCAGCGTCAAGATCCAGCAAGACTCAGAGTTTGAGATGGACGGCCGAACCATCAGGTGTACTGAGGTGAGTACGGCATGATGCCTGCAGAAGAAGGGATTTTATTGGTGTCATCTCTGCTTCATGTCCCATCTCCCTTCAGGTCTTCTATGTGCTGAAGTCTTCAGACGTTTCTCTGTCTGCCGTCCTCACATCATCGGCTCAGTTTCAGAGAGAGATCGCCACGGCCAGCTGCGCCGCCCTCTGCCCGCACCTCTCTGTGCTCATGGCCAACGGCTTCAACTCTCTCGCGCTCCGGGTCTCCACCGACTCGGACATGGTAAATTATTTTGGGTGCTAAATTATACAGCAGTGTTGACTTTACAATATCTTCCCAGGCTAAAACCTGCTCATTTTATAATATAAGATCAAAAAAAATTTCAACAAAAGAGCAGTTTTAATGGCTTCCTGTGGATTTGCCGGCAAAATAAAAGTTTGAGCTTTGAAAATTAAGAAATTAGAGCTAGCTATATACATATTTCTCACACATACACACATATATATATATATATATATATATATATATCACTTCATATATTAAATTATATAGATTTATATATTATATATATATATATATAAAATAAAATAGACACTTCATATATTAAATTATATAGATTTATATATTCTATCTATCTAGTATTGTAAAATTGCAATACTAATATTTATGGCTAGTTTAAATTTCTTAATTATCAGTAGTTGCTCAAAAGATTTTAATAAATATTACTAATGTTAAATTTTAAAATTTATTATTAAAAATATATAAATGTTAATATTAGCATTTCGACAGTGAAATATTTCAATAATATTTCTGATTTGTTTGATATTTAATGTAATATATTTAATGTAATGTTAATACTAAAAATAATCATGTAAGTTATGTTCATATATATTATCACCAAATTTTGGGTCAAATTATGCAGCCGTTTATTTTATATACAGTAGTCAACATTTGAAGTGGATCTAAACATTTCATCAAAGTTGTCCTAAAACCTAAAACCAAAAATGCGTTCTTGTCTTGTCAACTTTGATGAAGTTTTTTGATCCACTTCAATTATTGATTACTACTTATATACAGTATATTTTATGCAGCCCTTTAAACAAGCACAGCAAACCTTTTTTAATCACATTTAAAATCCCAATATTGAGCAGAATCACTCGTTGTATTCTTATAGGTTGAGTATCAGGCTGGCTCTGGTGGCCACCTCCTGCCTCAGAAGTATATGAACGATCTGGACGGGGCTCTGATTCCTGTTATCCACGGAGGAAGCTCCTGCGTCCCCCATCAGGCCATGGACATGGAGTTTTTCTTCTACATCTCACTGAGCATTTGAACACTGGTGACTCAAACTTTCCAGCCACAGGCAGCCTGTCAGACCTTCACGATCGGTACCAATGAATCACAGATGCAGATAGACAGACTCCGTATCTGATCTCTGACAAGGTATGGAGAGTTTGATGCGTTTTATAGGAAAAGGGGGAGATCCTTATATTAGCGATCCTTTAGAATAAAGAACGAGGTCTTGGATCAGCAACAAAAATAAAAACGACAGAACTTTGCTGAACTTTGCTTCTTTAGTCATGTTTCCAGGGTCTGATCGTTGGATGCTGATCGATGAATGTTAGTTTGAACGTGAACAGAATTGTTTATGTATGACTACGATGTCAGATATACTGGTAATTATAATCGTTACTTGATTACACACATGGCAACTGAGCATATGAAGTGCTGTTTCTTTATGTCTGTTTTTTCTGAGCTGGAATCTGCAATCTGTTTTTCCCATCCATCATAATTTACTGTTACCATATGAAGTAGCTTCATGTGGACTTAAGAATCCATATGGACGTTTTATGTACTGATTATTGTACTTTTTTTAAGTACTGCATCTTATGATTAGTCATTTTTCTCAATCTGTAAAATACACAGGATAAAATACGCCTCGGTTTGATTGTTTAAAACATACAGATGAAATCATCTGCTAATTCGATTAAGCTTTTATTAAGCTTAAATACTATTTTTGGAGCAGACAGTTCATGTGTTGATTAAAGGTGATATTTTTGATAGGGCATTGAAATTAGAAATACACATTCTGCAATCATAACCCCAAAAAAGCTAATGAAATGCTTGTGAAAACATGGTTTCAAACCACATATTATATTTACCAGAAACGTTCAGAGTAAAGGACGATAGGATGATCTCAATGAAATGCTTTGCTTTAACATTTATATAATTATTTTCACTCTACTGCATTAATTAAACAAAAGGTAATATATTGAGATCTTTAAATGGCTTTATTTTACTATTAGTTAATTTTACTGGACAAACTGAAAAACAGCCCCATCTGTTAACACTACAAATGTGTTGTTGGTGTAACCAGCCAGGAATTGAAGGATCCTTAGAGCTTTGAATGTTGGCCTGAAAAAAAATATCAACACATCTGAACACTTTCCATGTTTTTTAATTTAAAAAAAATCTCAACCCACAATAATGCGAGTTAACAAGGCTGCCGAATGTCCTCAATATACTCCACGCATTAAAATATCCGTAACTGTTTAACAGATTGAAGAATTATGAAAATGCTTTCCTTATGAAATATACTGGACGGTGTTTCTGAATTAAGTAGTCATTTTATAAATGCAATAACCTTGAGTTGTTTAACTGGACTGTGATCCTACAATTTTACCTTCAGCTTAAAATGTACCTTAAACCTGCAAAACAAGGCTTTTTTCCCTCAAATGAATTATGATTATATTAATGCCAAGTTTATGAAATCATTACTTTATAGATGCTGCAGCTTAACAAAAACCTAAATTCATTAATTTGCAAAATGCACTTTTACTGTGGTTGGTGAAAGCAAATACAGGGCGAGTGATTGTTTCTTATTTTTTATTCAGTTTTTCTTCATGGTGATAAAACACAACATAAGCAGTGATGAATCAGTTTATTTGATATATTTACTGGTATATTTAAATGATCTGAAGGCTTCTATAATTCTGTCACAAACCAAATACAAATGTTCTTAAGATACACATGATTGTTGTGAAAGGATTGAGCATTTTATAGACATCTCAGATCCTTATTTGGGCTTTGTGGAATATTTTGGGAGTTAAATTACTTTCTCACTGTTCCTGATTAATTAAATCATCACAAAGTATTTTTATGCTTTACAAAAAGCTGTTAAGATGTACCGGTTTGCATAATGTATATCTATTTATTCATGAAAACCAGATTTATTTGATGAATTATCTGGTATGGGACCTAAGGATGTTCTTCAAAACAACATTCATTTCTAATATGTATCTCATGTAGAATAAAATTTTGATAAATATACAAATTTGTTGTCTTGTGCTCGTTTATGACTTGTTTCTAACAGCCTTTGGTTTTGCCATTTAGATGAAGTTAGATTTTCTAAATGGGCGAGGAATTTGCTGCAGATTTACTGCTTACGTTATAGTTCTGTTGTAATCGTTTTATTTTTTAAAAGACATTGGGAACATCAAACACAGCACCCAAGCAAAGGTATATTCTATACACAATGACTCAAATGTATTATGAATGAATTTGTATGTTGGCAAGCTGAATTTCTGTGCCAGTAATGTCTTAACCTCGAACTGAATGGTATTTTAAACCTACAGGTCATTTAAATGTTTTTGCATCCTGTTTTCTTAGTTATTGAAGCTCTATCCACATTTATGACCAATTGTTCCTGTTAAGTCGTCTTTGACTGTAAAGGTGCGGTCACATTCAGGCAAATAAAAGGTCCATTGTCAATAGCATAGAGATGCATGGAGCACTGCTGAACACAGAAATCCCTTTCAAACCAAGCAGATTTACTGTACGTAACCAACTTGAATGTGCAAAATCTACGCAGGGAAATCTTCCCACACGTGAAGCTCACACACACCGATCCTATTGGAATGACCGGATTTTGACCATGAAATTAAAAATAAAAATAACAAAACCTAAATCACCTTAAATATTCAAATTTAATTTTTTGGGGATTTTGATTAGACTGAAAAGTATAGAGGCTTTTTGTTCAGTTTGAGGGACCAGCAATTATGTGGTGTCAGTGCAAATCAATGCCTTTGTTACTGTTTATAACAGTGGCAACCATTCAGTGTCCAAAAATTTCTGTGAAGTCACCATGTCGCTTGAGCTGCTCGGTTTGCATGGAGTGTCTTCTCATCAGCATCCTCCTGGTCTTGAGATCCTTTGGAAAACCGGCAGGAGCCGAGGGAATGCAGGGCTTTGCCACTGCCGGTACGCCACAAACTGCTTTGTTGCTGGAGCTGATGCTGCTTGGGTTGCCACTTCCGGTGATGTTTGGGATTGGTGTATGCTGGTTCAGCGGAGGGAGGAAACCAGCTCGAGGATGGGAGATGGGATCCAAAAGCGCCCCGGAGCCTCGCCGCTCGTAGCTGATGGGATTCCTCCTGTGCAACTGCGTCAACGAAGCGCTCTCAAGAGATTCCCTGGAGCCCACCAAAGTAGGAGAACGCGAGTTAGCAAGTTTTCTCTTCTCTAACTGTCCTTTACGGTCTTCTGGAGAGTTGGCGAGGCTCACCGATAGTTGGGAATCGGAGCTGTAGTGGTCCATTCCTAGTTTCCTCCTCTGGATGATATTACGGAGACTGGACATGGCCAAATTTGGCAGGGATTTGTCCGGATCCTTCTCAGCCGGTAAAGCTTCCGCACTGCTTTTGCAGTGAAGATTGGGATGGGATAAAGAGTGCAGGGATGATAAGCTATCAAAGGACATGTTTCGGCATAGTGATCCTTCCAGTCTTAAACATTCACTGTTGCTTCCTTGCCGTGGAGTTTGACTCAAAGAGTTGGCTTCTTTCAAATCAACACTGCAATGCCGTGATAGTAGCGTGTTATCAAAAGCCAATCTCTTCATTCTGAAAGTCATTTCCTCTTCGGGCGTGATGTCCGGGAGTTCCTCCGTAGCGGAGGTGCTTTTGACATGCTGTTGGGCCAAGAAAGACTGTGGGATCTTCAGCCAAGGCTCGGAGTGTAATCTTTGGAGATTGAGGATTTTGCTCAACCGACTCTTTACCAGGGGGACCTGGTGGGATGGAGAAGTTGGCTGGGAGTTGGTCATACTTTGGAGGTCCTGGAATGAAAACATGTGCTCTGTAAGACTAGAAGAAAGAGTACCCTGTGGAGAGGTACTGAGGAGAATATCAGACGGAGAAGCACAGGGAACAATTGTAGAACTCCATTGTTCCACCATTGCAAGAGGAGGAATAGGGAGGTACTGTTTTGAAGTTTGCCTTCCGCATGCAAGTTTGTCAGGGGTGATGATGATGACTTCTTTTCCTCTGGCTTTGCAGGCATCCATCAAGATTTTAAGAGTTTCTTCATCGCTAGTATTGATGGCGTATATCAGAGCCGAAGAACCGGTGTGGTCCTCGAGACATGGATCCGCCCCGCTACCCAAGAGCAGCGCCACCACCTCAGGACCGGCTTGCTCCAAACAGGCATGCATTAGAGCCGTCTTCCCACTCTTGTCTTGGATGTTCGGATCAGCACCACTTTCAAGCAGGTACCCAACCATCTTCGCCTTCGAGACACTTTGGTGGTCCATATGCCTGCTCCTGCAGGCGACCATCAAGGGTGTTTCGCCACACTCGTTACTCTCATTAATATAAGCGCCTCCTTCCAGGAGTAGCCGTGTGAGACGGAGACGACTTAGATAGACAGCCTTAAGCAAGGAGTTGCCATCAGTGTTGACAACTTGTGGACCTTCCATCTTCACCTCTTTCACTGAGACTCGAATCTAACGGGGATCACGTATGCTGCCATGACAAAGCCTGTGAAGAGGGGAACAAGGTTAGGTATTTGTTGCAAGGGATGTATGGAAGACGGTCCAGCTCTTCTTATGGCAAATTACACACAGTGCATCTACACAATGGAAGCCTCGAGTATATGATCCTATTGTGTTCGGCTCGTTATTAGATGCTTGATTGGTTGCACACAAATGCTGCAAGATGATAAAACGGAGCCAAATGCATTTTCTCTTTTTCTGTCTTTCTTTATATTAAAGCTTCTTTTTTTTTGTAGAATTACAGCTTTCCCTCTCAAGCAATGTTTTTTTTTTTAAGATAAATTTAATTATCCGAACCAGAGACCTTGGCTTTATTGTTTGCCATTACTGCCTGACAACATTCTTTGCGCTGCCTGTCCTTCTCAGCATGAACGCAATACTTGGCCTTCCTCATGCTTTCATTAGGAACAGCATCTTTCTAAAGGCCATTGTGTTTGCTGTCCTTGGTGTTACTTTCTCAAGAGTGCTGACATGCCTGCAGAACATCATGCCTCTGATTGGGGTTTATTAAGTGCTCTTGAATAGCTTTTAAGTCAATTGGAGAGACGGTAGGCACTTATTTAAAGAAGGTTTGGATACTGTATTCAGTTAGCTTCATCCTACATCTAAGCAATGCATTATAATGAAGTCTCCCTGCATTTATTATAAGTTACTTTGCCAAAGTATTTGTAATTGTTTGTTTTTGTGAACGTCATGCTTCCATGCTTCTTAACTGCGAATGAGACATTTTCACATGTATTTTTTAAATTTGCATGTCAAATTCAACAAGAAACCATAATGGACTCATTTCGAATGCACATTCGGACATTCCTGGTGTTATTGTTTACAGTTCTAAATGGTGTAGAAACAATTTTCAATTAGAAATTGCAAGTAAATTTCACAAATTGTTGCAAAGACATGGCAAGTAACATTGAATTAAATGACATTTTGAAGTATAAAGACTGAAATAGTATTTTCTTGTAAAACTTGCTCCAAACTTTATTAACAACCTAAAAAATATTGCTGTGTATTTCAAAGATAATTTCTATATTTTACAAAATTTCACCAAATGCTATATGAAATCAAAATTGACCCATTTTGGACTAGAAATAAATTGCTGGTAAATTTCACAATCGATTACAAAGAAATAGCAATTACATGTGAAATTTTGAAGTAGAAAAACTGAAATAGTGTTTTCTTGGAAAACATTCCTGGTGTTTTTGTGTACAGATATTTCAGAAATAATTTGTGAACCAGGACCACAAAACCAGTCATAAGTTGATTTTTCAAATTTTTTAAATATTTCTAAATCTGAAAGCTGAATAAATAAACTTTCCATTGATGTATGGTTTGTTAGGAGGACAATATTTGGTCAAGATAGAACTGTTTGAAAATCTGGAATCTGAGGGTGCAAAAAAATCTAAATACTGAGAAAATCGCCTTTAAAGTTGTACAAATGAAGTTCTTAGCAATGCATATTACTAATCAAAAATTACTTTATAGTAGGAAATTTACTAAATGGCTTCATGGAACATGATCATTACTTAATATCCTAATGATTTTTGGCATAAAAGAAAAATGGATAATTTTGACCCATACAATGTTTTTTAGGCTATTGCTACAAATATACCCCAGCGACTTAAGACTGCTTTTGTGCTCCAGGGTCACATTTCTGTTGTTTTTGCGATCTTTCACCAAAATGCATTGCTTTGCTTCTCAAATGAGGGTCCTTTTCTGCAGATTCTTTGTGTCTTATGCTCCTTTCCTAGTCAAATATCGAGTTTCCCTCAGAAATGTCGTTACAGAAGCAAAATGCTTGCAAATGTCATTTCATGTGGACTTGCATCATGTTGCATGCTGCAGATGTTGAAATCAAAGCCACTGCCAGTGAAACACCATCAGTACTGACTGTCCAAATACCAACTGCATTTCCTCTATGTGAAAACAAGTTGTCATGAGCAGCTCGCCCGCTGTTACCATGGAGGAAATGACGATTGCTTTCAAGTAGCTGTGACTTCTACCCTGTCAGCGATGTTCTGCCGAGATGCTCAACTCTACTGGGAGCAGGTAGAGAAGCTCCACTTATGCACTTAAAGTCCTGTCCAGCTGTTTTTGCACAAACAAATCAGAAAATGACTTCATGCCATTTGCTTAAATTCTTCAAGCTTTTGTAATGTACATGGAAAGATGATGTACGAAACAGCATATTCAGTATGCACTTGAGATTTTGAAGAGGACGCAAAGTGTTTCTATTCTAAACAAGGTACTCTGGTTCAAAGCACTGTCTGCTCTGTGCCAACTTAGCCAGTGAATCACAAGAAAATACATCTAACAACGCTTTAAGCAAACCTCATTCAGACAACTTCGTAACATGGGAGTCTTCAGTTTGCATATGGTAAAAATGAGGTTTGATTATCATAAGCTGCTCGTTTCATAGTTTAATGTCAAATACTACAGACCTTCAATTTCAATGGATAAAGAACACTTACCGTGTAATCAGAAATTTTGACCGATCCGGATGATGGCTGGAGTCAGTGATGTTTTGCCAGTGTCACAGCTGTCTGTAGTGTAAATGTTTGACTGCTTTCATTGCAGGCATGACGTTGATCAGATCTAAGCGACGATGAGAGGTGCATTATTCACATGCTGAGAGAGGAACAGGCAGGGTGGGAGAGAGAGAGAGAGAGAGCAGGAAAACATCAAGACTCACAATAAGCCTGATTCCCAGGAACTTCAGATACACATTTGGACCCTTCCAGAGTTTCAGAGAATTGATTTAGAAACAAATTAATCTCAAGTAATTTGATTGATAGATAGATAGATAGATAGATAGATAGATAGATATCATTTTATTAGCGCAAAACTACTGTAAACTTAATGTAACGTACTATGTTATTTTGTTTTGATATTGGGGCTTACTTATTGCAATTAATCCATTAATTAATTTTGCAGCTTTTAACACATCATTAATGTCGTTAGTTCAAGTAATTGCTTGACTGTAGAGATCTTGAGTTTCACAGGGACACTGCACCATTAAACTGTACTTCCGGATGCCTTCATCTGTGGTTTGTACAACATTTGTTGCATGTGTAATGTCTCAGAACTCAAGGACATGCAGATGGCAGCACTTTAAAATGCTTTTCATTGCTTGTACCGAGCAGAAAGCGACTCCTGAAGAAAAGCACCTTGTTTAGGGACAGTTGTACGTACTGTCTTTTTTCATCAGACCTTTTGAAATAATGGTGTTTATGTGGTGCGGTGGGTCTTTACATATGTGAAAGAACTGTCGTCAGGTTGATTGGAAGGTGAGATGGCGTAGTTTCAGTCCACTTGAGCAATGCCATCTCCATGGCAACGAGTGGAATAAAGAAACGCTGCATATCAGGTTGGACTAAACTCACGGTGAACTTCCAGATTACGTCTCCCACCGATCGAGTGCATCTGATCACGCAGTTAATTACTGCAGCGACTAACTCAGCACTTTACCACCACACAATAATCGCATAAAAATGAAAAAATAATAATAATAATAATAATAATAAATGAGTTATTTAACGTGATTGGTTTTGGTTGTGATGATATTAGGTGTTCTGGTGTGTAGAGTTATGTAATGTAGAAATATTTCAAAGCTAGAACTGAAATGTAAAAGCTGGAAGTACATGGTCAGACGAGTCATATTTAAGGACTAAGGACTAATGTCATTTATTAGTCTAATGAATGTCTCATATATTAACCAAACCTATGACTGGCTGACCTTTCAGGCCTTCCATGTTGCAGCATGTTAATTACAGTGATTTTATTAGTTTATTAGTCATTTATCAGAAACATTTTGCTTTGTAGATTGAAGTGTTTGAAAGGGAATACTAAAAAGTATTTTTCTAGTTTTATTTAATTATTTATAATTTTATTTTTGTTTTATTATTTAATTTATTTTTATTTTGTTTTTATTGTATTTTTTTTTGCTTTTATTTTTCTTTTTTGTTTAATTTTATTTTATATTCAATTCTATATTATTGTATTCCGTTTTTTTTTTCCTTTTTTTTCTTTAATGGCTTATTTGATTTTATTCTATTTTATTTTTTATTCAATGTTATTATTTGTTTTTATTCTATTTTATTCTATTCTATTCTATTTTATTCAACTTTTTCATTTGATTTTATTCATTCTATTTTTTATTTTTTTATCTTTTACTGTTTTAATTTTCTTTAATTTAATTTAATTTTTAGTTTATTTTTATTAAATATTCAATTAAATTCTTTAATTTTGTTTCATTTTATTTCATATTCAATTCAATTCTATTCTTGTATTCTGTTTTATTTTGTTAACTTTTTCTATTTTATTTTTTGTTATTATTATTTGCTTAATCTAATCCATTCATAAACCATTTTATTTATTTAATTTAATTCATACATAATTTAATTACATGGAGCTGTTTCTATTACATGGAGCTGTTTCATTGCACATGTGTCTGCTGTTAATAGAAACCATGAACCTGCTTCACAGTGGACTCTAATTGTTTAGACATCGTCATGGCAACTATTCAACAACATCAGGTGCAACTTTTTCCCAGTAAACTGAGTGACGTTAATGATGGTTTTCCTCTATTAGCAGTCGGCAGCATCCGCTCTGATTGATTTTCATTTCAGTACAAAAACATGTGAAATCTATATTCAGATCCAGAAATTGTGAAAACCACTGATCTATAATTTAGAATATAGATCAGTGGTGAAAACCTGTTTTTCTGTGCAAAACCAGCCGACACAATACTAGTGCTGTGAGTGGTTGCAAAGGTTTTCCTTTGCAGTTACAAGGGTCTTCTGAGGCTTTTAGTACATTGCTACACTATTGATAAGGTCTGAATGTTTGACAAAATATTGCTAAGTAATTGATTAGGGCGTCAAAAGACCCCAGTCATGATTTTCAGATGAATTATGATCTGAAGTTTCAAAAACTAAGTATGAACAATATTAGGCTAGCGGTGATGCTCAGCTTCTCAAGCACCACTAAAAATGACCTATTCATTCTGGACGTGCCACAAGATGGCACTCTATCAGCAGTTTTAACAATTTGTTTGTATAACGATTTAATTAATTTGAATATCATATTAATATAATAAGATCTCAGCTGCTGACAGAATCTGTGGTTTTAGTAGCAATAGAAATAGTTCTATAGTAACACCACTTAAAACAGCACAGCTAAATGTATTTGTTCTTCATGTAATGTTTTTTTCTCTCTTTATATATAATTTAAAAAAAATATAAAAAAAAAAAAAATAAAAAAAATATTAAAAATAAATTCGCTTTTTTTAATTATTACTCTAAAATGGGAAAAGAAAAAAAATAAAGAAATGGAGTACATATATTTAAATGAGTTTAGTTTTTTTCTGATTTTTTTTTTTTAGATAAATTAAAAAAAAATACTTTGTATTTATCCAGAAAATACTGTAGAGGTAAAATAAGCATATACGCATATACAGCTTAATTTTTCCTCTTTATGATATTTTAAGTTGAATGATTAAATAAAAAATAAATAAAATACATAAAAATGTTTAAAAAAAACCTTAAAAAAATTATAAATTTATCTTTTTAATCCAATGTATTTTTTGTTTCTGGTCCATGTGATATTTACACATAATTTACTTTAATTTACTAACAAACAAAAAAAATACTACTGCATTATATTTACATGCAGTGTGATGTATGTGTTTTTTTATTTAGATGTTTATGCAGTGTATTTATATATAACATTGTTTAATATTTATATTATTAAAATTATTAAAGCTATAAAAAACACTAAAGCTATAAAAAAGAACTTATTAAAAAAATATTAAAAATAATATTTTTTAAATAATTTAAATGTGTTTTGCATTGTGTATATTTTTTAATAAGAATAAAATAATTTCTAATAAATAATAAATAGAGATGCTTAATATATTTATTTATTTAGTCACATTTTTTATTTTTTAATGTTGATAATTTTCTGATCCAAAATTGTTTCCTTCTCCTCAGAGAAACCCCTCGAGCTGTCGGTAAATGATGTCAAATCATGAGTTTGCGGACCTCATCTGACCCGATATGCAAAGCTGGACACAATCAGAAATCCTGTCCTAGTTCTGCTTTAGACCTCAGATGAAGCTGAATTCACCCCATTATCTTTATTTTGCAGATCACGAGGCTTTCTGTGGCATTTCAACTCACTGTTTTACGCATGCTCATATATATCGAGATTAATAAATTTTGACTTTGAGGATATTCAATATTAGCTGCAAATATGATAATGCATGTTCCCAGAGAAGTCTGGGTACGCTCTTAATGTGGTTTCCTGCAGAGGTTGTGTAGAAGTGGGCGTCTGGTATCGTGAGCTCTTCCTCTGTAAGACAAGTTCATCTCTTTGCACAACAAGGAGATGAAATTAGAAGCGGTGTGAGTTTCCTCAAGCTTTATGCTGCTTTATTCTAGTCTGAAAACAGATTTAATATGTGTTTCTAATCACAGACATCACTATGGCTCTATTCCCAAACCCAGAGATGCCTAGATAAATGAGGTTTTAAAGCATTGTGACGTGATTCTAGGCAGCATCAATGCATCCTTTACAGTGAAAGCAATCCCAGAATGCATCACAATGAGCTCAGAGTTTAGATTATTTATTTATAACTCATGCGCCACATGCCAACATACATAAATTATCTCATTATTATATATAAATGTATCATTTGGTGCTATGATCCTTTCAAGAGCTGATGTGTGTCGGTGCAATAAGATTATTTGTTGTTGCTGTTTTTCTTTATATTGTTGTGGAAAGTGTGTAAAACACAACAGTCAGTGGTGCGATATTTTGGCGTGCTACAAGCGTAGCCTACTCATTGGAAAACTTTTTTTTTTTTTTTAAACAGATTAATTTCTGATGGACATTTAGAAAAAAATAATAATAATAAAACATGCAAATAAAAAAAAAGAATTCGTTGCGAATACAAAGGAGTCGCGAATACGCGCAATGCATCAAATGAATCGTTTTTGATTCTGTATTGAATCTATCTTGGAAACGGTAACGTTGCTCGATTGTAGATTATTATTGTTTGTCTTTGTTGTGGAAAATGTGTATTGTTTATCTCAGCTGATGTAGAAAGCACAACAGCAGTGTATTTTGTCACGACACAGTGGTAGTCTTTAAAAAAAAAAAACGATCCAAAACTAAACTATTTTTAAAAATATTTTCTGATGGACATTCACATTGAAATACAACTCGTACATTTAGAAAACATGCTAATTTATTTAAATAAAGAACAAGCTTATTTACATATTTTGATACAAATGAGATTCAATACGGGCGGCAAACCAAATGAATCGGTGAATCGTTTTTGAACGAACGAATCAAACCGATTCAGTAGTCTACACTGAATTCGATCTATGAACGCTAGACTACTTGAGAGAGATTGTAGGACAGTAGTTTGTTGTAATTTTAGTAGCCGAATAGTCTTCCTGGAAAGTATGTATTTATGAGTTAAAAACACTCAAGTCACAACGATATAAACAATAAACCTATTTAAACATAATACATATAAACTCTACTAACTCAAAATCATCAAAAAAAAAAATAAATAATTTGTATCATTTCTTTTTTTTCTGTTTTTTTTTTCTGTTTTTATTCAATTTATAAACTGAATCATGACATTCTATGCTAATTAGCCTACACAATAATATCATATTTTGTATATAGCCTACACAATAATATCATATATATATATATATATATACATATAGCTTTATTGTAACGTTACATTAATATATATATATATATATATATATATATATATATATATATATATATATATATATAAATATTCATTTGAACATTGCATCCGACAAGTTTTTCTCACTGACACGCCCCCAACTCAGAAACGCGGGACTTTTTCGAAAATGTCGATTTTCCCGCTCGAAAAATAACGACTTTTTGTTCTTATACGTTAAAACTCGTAAATACGGTCTAACCGACGTGTCTTGAACGCACCAGTATTCCTAGTAGTGTGGAAACTGTAGCCTATTATTTTCCTATTATTTTAATATTTTGTCGCGCTACAATGCTACTCGTTGAAAAAAAAAAGTAAGTTGGAAAAACCTACACTTTTTAACTGAGTTTTAAAGAGCTAAATTCTGTCCGATTAACTCTAGCATCTGCAACTTTCTGCAAAACTCGTTTCAGGGAGGCGTGACAGAGACACCAGAGTATATTCTCTGTGGACAGTGATGTAAACAGAGACTGAGGGGAGTAACGTTAAATAGTTCTCTGTCTCTTTAAGTTAGTGTCAAAGCCGATTAGCGCTGATCTCGGTCGTGATTCTGGCGTGCCGTCTGTTCACTGGAGCTATTTTTGTTTTACGTCGCCGGCGCGCGCATTTTAGACATTTTTGTATATATTTGTTGACTTTCTGAAGTGTGTTTTCGCTTGCTTTGTTACCCGCGCACTCCTTTAGGATATCGCTGCGTGTTATTACGCGTCTGGAATCTCCTTTACGCACAGCATCAGACTTCAGATCATCATCATCTCTTGCTGCTGTGTCTGAGGAGGATGATGATGATGATAATGTGTTCAGTGTGACAGTCAGGGCTGTAAGATGCAGAAGAGCGTGCGTGATAACGAAGGGCACGCGCTCTATCTGTCCATGCTCGCGCGTAAAGAGGGAATCAAACGTGGGTACTTGAGTAAAAAAGGCCGCAGAAAAACAACCCGCTGGAACGAAAAGTACTTCGCACTGCACCAGAATGTGCTGTTTTACTTTGAGAACGAGCAGAGCACCAGACCCTCGGGGATTTATTTGCTGGAGGGATGCACCTGCGAGAGGATCCCGGCTCCCAAAGTGTCCACCGCTGGGAAAGAGAGTTCAGATAAACAGCAGGTATGATCTGACTTCAAATTCACTTCATATTTCATCTGTGATCTACTAGTTACTCGCTGTGACAGTTTCGAGGAAGTTGGTTTCTATACAAACCACGTGCTTGTGTCTGTTTATGAGTGAGTGTGTGTGTGTGTGTGTGTGTGTGTGTGTGTGTCATATTGAACACAGTACACTGGTTCTAGCTGTCACAGTTTTGACTCTACTGACAGTTTCTCAGTCTAGGTTTGTTTTTATAAGTCATCTTCTGCATAGACACAAAATGTATGGAATTAATTTGTTTTTCGGACACAATTGTGAAATATTATAACCACAGTTTCAAGGACAGTTCATGAAACATGTCCTAATTCACAAATAAAACTAAACTAACATACTAAACCACTGCTCTCGTTCCTCTTATTCCTAAGAAATAGCCTTATGACAACTTCCTCATGCGACAACTAGCCCCTGTGGTTCTTATGTGTTGGTGTTAAGATGTTAAAACCAGCAATAACAGCCCATATATTGCAGTCAAACATGACCGTATATATTTACATTTACATTTACATTTAATCATTTAGCAGACGCTTTTATCCAAAGCGACTTACAAATGAGAACAGTAGAAACAATCAGATCAACGAGAGAACAACAACGGTATACAAGTGCTATGACAAGTCTCAGTTAGTCTAGTACAGAACACGTAGCCAGGGTTTTTTTTTTTTGTTTTTTTTTTGAATATGATAGACAAGAAAAAGAAAAGGTAAGTACTCACTTATATGCATTATATAAGTGAGTAAATGTCTGTACACTGGTATATTGGCTTCGAAGTGTATTTTACAAATGCAAGTTTTAGGTCTTCTTCAACAAAATGAATGCAAATGAGTTCTGAAATAGAATTTGGAACAATTAGCCTATTGTCAGCGTGCAGACATGAAAACTTCTATTGTGAATATACATTTTTGTAGTTATGAGTTATTTAGTAGGTTAGAAACTAATCTTTATTAGTCACAGACCAGTTTACCAAGCAAAATGATTAATTTATTGATATTTTTTGGCTATTTTGAAATTGGGCATCAGCCTCAAAATTTGCTTGGCTTTTTAACAGAAGTTTCCTTCTGCTTGTGTTAGTTTCTGTAAATATTGAATTTTTTGTTGTTTTTGCTCTTATCAAATTTTATTCTATACTATATTTTAAATATTATTGATTATTATATTAGACAGCCACCCTGCTTTTAAAGTACTCACAGAAAAGTCATATTTTATTATATTTTATTTACGTTCACCACTGAGAATATTGACAATTATCAAAAGTAAAATGTCCCTGCTCACTAAAGAGAAAATTGATTGTAATAATGAATTTTGTGGTAAAATGTCATTAAGTCCTTTAACAGCAAAGCACTGTAGCAAGCACACACCTTATGGAGGTGCCAGTTATGGAAAAAGGGTAACACTTTACTTAAAGCCTTTATTATAATGCATTATTAATGCATTAATTATGCCTTGTACAGTCTCATGAATTCTTGTAACCACAGTTAATACATTATAACACTTATCAATTCATTGTTGCACTATGCATTTTAAATTCGGGTGTAATTATTTACGACAAGATATAATGTATTACAACACAGATTATGAATAATTCTAATGCATTACACCCTTTAATAACCCTTTATAATGCATTACACATAAAGGCTTTAAGTAAAGTGTTACCGGAAAAAGACTTGTAACAAAAAACACATCTGCACACTCACTTAAAAATAAACTTTTTATTAATAAAGTGAGCATGCAGTTTTTTTTATTGATACGTTGATGCGCTTATTTTCTTTTTCTTTTTAAATAACCCTCAAATTACCCAAATTTGTAAAATTAAATTTAGTGGTAACATTTATTTATTTAAATTAATAATAATAAAAAGCATTTATTTATATATCATGATAGTGTTTGTTGTACTTCTTTAATTTGTGTTAATTTTAATAATAAAAAGTTTAAATAGTGTTTAAATAAACACTTTTACAGTGTACTTTTACCATTGGGAATAATGACAATTACAAATAAACTCAAAAGTAAAATGTTTCTACAATTATTTTAAATGGTAATAATATTCCACAATATTACTGTTTTTACTGTATTTTTAATCAAATAAATGCTTTGGTGAAAGCAGAAGGGATTTATTTCAAAAAAGTTTAAAAAACGTTCCAAACTTTTGACCAATAGTGTGTTTTTTGTTGTTGTTTTTTGTTTTTATCCATTAACAAGATTAATTTTCAGTAATTTTTATTGTACAATGCCAGGCATCTTCTTCAAAGAGTTCCACCAAAATTTGGTATTACTGATAAAAAAATTATTGTTGTATGTTGAAGTTGGGCCTGTTTGCATTTGCATCAAACAGCACGAAGCATCAGAGAGCTTCAAAGTACTTCAGCAGCATTTAAAAGCAAATGCTGATTGCGCTTTGATTTCTGGGCCAACTCAATTAAACAAGCTTTTGTGATGTGCAAACTAACCTGTGTATTTATAAAACAGTCGTTTATTGATGGAAAATAGGTCTTCTCTGTGTGAAATGCCTGCTTTTATTTTAGAATCAAATTACAGTTAATTATGGTAACGTTTTTAATGAGATAGTTTGGCAGTTTTTGATGTAAGCTAATCCAGTTTGAGCTATTGTGATGCAAAGTGCTCATAACTTCATTATTCGTTTGGCCGATATTTCCTCTCGCTCCAGTTTCGACCATGCAGCAGTAGATTCATCTCCCTCTTTGAACGTACATGATAAAGATTCAGATGCAAATGAAATATGCTTGACACAACCACCTCATTCGTTAGCTGAAACCAACATCTGTTCTGCCAATGACTTGTGTTACCATGGAAATCAGGTTTGATGTCATGTTGAAGTGCCACTGTATTATTATGCTTGCAGCACTTATACATCACAAGCTTCCTACTGCGTCAGCTGACTTTGAGGTCTGTTCCCTTTAAAGTCTACATTAAAATGAAAGCATACCCTGTTTATTTAAAAAAAAATTATATCATATCTTACTATCTTTAAAAATTGCAAATGATGGGATAAAGTCAGTTTTCTTGCAGTTTATGTATAATTGTACTGTTCATAAGTTTGGGTTGGCGAGATTTATTATTATTATTATTTTTGATAATGTTTGAAAGAAGTCTCTTCTGCTCACCAAGGCTGTGTTTATGTGAAAAAGTAAAAAACACTATATTGTAAAATATTATTACTAGTCAAAAGAACTATTAATTCAATGTGAATATATTTTTAAATATTATTTATTTCTGTGATGCAAAGCTGAATTTTCAGCATCATTACTCCAGTCTTCAGAGTCACATGATTCTTCAGAAATCATTCTAATATGCTGATTTGAGTTTCAAAACAACAGCGTTTAAAAAAAATCTTATATTTCTTATTCATCTTTCATCAATTTTATGCATCATTTCTAAATAAAAGTATTAATTTGTTAAAAAAAAAACTTGTAGATCTTTGGAGCTTGAGAGTATATCTGAATGTTTTATATATTTTAAGTTATATGTTTTTAATAGATTTTAAGTTATTTCAATATTAATTATGAATCACTGGCAGTCTAGTTTTATTTTGTATATTTTGCATATAATGTATTTTATGTAACATTATGTACTGATTTGATTATGTTAACTGCATTGAAAATAAAAGAAAATCCTTATGTAGTCAAGATTTAAAAATATATATAATTCTGGAACCAAGCTGTTATACAGTAACTATTAATGGAAAAAATGATTTCCCGCCCTGTAAGAAATCTGAATTTTAAATACTTAATTTAACTTAATGTTAAAATGCATTCTAAATGCCATTGCATATTGTTTTTGTCATATTTTCTGGATTCTTACAGAATTCTAGCCTCTCAGAGTTCTGGGTTCCCGTCTAAGAAGTAGCCCTTCTGGCAGTGTGTTTCTCTCAGACGCGCTTAACTGAATGAAAGTCTACAGTGCATGACTTCAGAAGGACAATCTGTGTATATTTATGTGGGTGACCCAAGAAAAAACGCATCTAGAGCTGCTAGCACAAATTATGCAAATGAGTCAGATATGAATATGAATTCTCGACAATTAAATTAGCTATTTTAATCTAATCCAAAAAATAAAGGTGATTTCAATGGCATTCAGTGAGAGAAGATAGTTCTGTGGGTTGGTCAAAGTAAAATGTATTTGTGGGCCTGCCGTGTCTATTGTTATCTCTCGGTTTAAACATGGCCTGAGGCTCAGGACAGCGCATTAAAGACAGAGGAGAAGCTCTGATGGTTACATAACCACACACACACACACACACACACACCAGCCGTGCATCATGAGAACACAAACGAGCCCTTAAGCCTACATCCTATAAAACACTCTCACAGTTTTCTGGCTCTTTCGCTCCATCACTTATTTGAGGGTGAACCTGTCAAGAACATGTCCAGGTCATATTTTTATCCATAATCAGGTGAATATACATACGAAAATTAAGTCTGTAGTGAAAATCCTTTACCTAATTTGGTGTTCCTGCTCAAATAAAAAACTGCCTTTTTAAAAAATATCTTGTAAATCTCTCAGTATGCTGAAATCTTGGATTCAATCTCGTTTTCAATTTGTTTTCTTTCAATTAGCACAGGTTTTGGATTTTTTTTTAAACTGATTGGTCATAGGCCTCATTGATCTGAGCTGATGCACCTCAGCTTTTCAGTGAAAAAAAAAACATTATTTGTTGGTAATTTTGGCAAAAACTGAGCTGCATCAACGAAGGTCTACCATCAAGTATTTCCAAAAAATAAATACAAAACCTGCACTTATTGAACATAAATAAGTTTAACAAAAGATTGAATACAGTGTTTGGTAATAATTTAGCATATTGAAAAAAATTTTAGCCATTGTTTGTATTTTTTAGGCTGGTGATTTTTGACCAGGAACACAACAAATATAACAAGGTGGTATTTAAAAACAAAAACAAAAATGTAATTGTTATTAAGATTATATTACAATTAAATGCTTTACTTTTACTTTTTATGGATTACATGATGACATATTATTCACACAATAGCAATAAATTATTCATAATGGAAGTCTGGACAAAAACATTTCAAACCTGGGCTTGTAATGTCATTGTTGTTTTTATGTTTATTAATATTTGTTCATATCATGCAGGGATTCCTAAATATTTTTGTCAGCTGAACCTCTTAAATATAATCTTGGAAAAGTTCTTATTTGAAATCATTTAACTACGCATTCACACGTTTACAGCTCTCTTAATGGTCAAATTTATATGCACTTTAATGCATATGCATTCAATTATTTTTATTGTACATTTTTCAGATTTAATTAATTATTAGCTTCTCCCAAAGCCACTGCAGTTCTTACTTTCAGGCCAGTTTGGCAAACCCTGGCATAATGTAATGTTTAATTAAAAAAAATGTAATGTTTTCTTTTTCTTTTTCTTTGCTTTTTTATATGAATATGGTATGTTTAATGTAAGTTTAAAACAATTTTTATAAAAGTCATCTTAAAAGTAGTCAAAATTACATTACCTAAAATGAGTGATCTAGTTTGCATTACTAACTACAGTTTTTATCAGGAAATCTGAAATCAGTAACTGACTACAATTTGTAAGCAATCTACCCAGCTCTGGTGGTGATATTAACTAACATTTTTGGGAAAAATAAAATAAAAAATGTCAAAATGACCAGAACACAGCATGAGAGTTAAAAAAGACAATGCTTTTTTTTTTAACTTTGTTTCTTCCCTATCAGATATAATCTATTCATATTTTTTCCCACTGTGTGTTGGTGACACGTTTGGTGTTTTAATATATTATCTTCTTTTGATTGGCTGTTTTACATGCTGCTTCATGATTTAAGGGAAAATGACTCGGTAATACGTCTACTGTTATTTCCATTTAATAAGTGCATGCATGCTAGTGGCTGCTGGAAGCGTCTCTGTTTAGGTCAGAACTGTATTAATGCTGCTCACCATGGGCCAAAAGCACTATGAATACTGAATGCTGATTTGTGGCCTACACTCTCTGATGTTTTCAGTACTACTTTCTGGTGATTTTCGGCCACGATGGGCAGAAACCTCTGGAGCTGCGGACAGAAGAGGATGCTGATTGTAATGAGTGGGTGGAGGCCATTCATCAGGCCAGGTACAATAAAAGACAGAACGCTCAACATCTTTGGGAACATAATGAGGTTTTTCTGAGCTGGATAGCATGTCGTTACAACCTTTCTCTAGGAAAGAAAAATCACTTGTTTCTTCTAGATAGCAATGCAAATGAAGACGTTTGCCACTGCTTTTCAGAAGAAAAAAGACCTCAGTAATCCAACACCAGGGTTATTATAATTAACCTAAACAAAAACAAAACAAAAAAACATTTGCATGTCTTACTTGGAATAACTGTTAACAGAAAGAAAGAAAGAAAATATTATTTTGTTTTATTTCCGCTAATTTATCAGTTTTGTTTAACTTGAAATGCTAAATAACTAAAACTAAAACTATTTAAAAAAATTCTGTTGCTTGATATACTGGTTAACTGAAAAAATAAAATATAAAAAAAAAATTAAACATTTTATTTTAGCTAATTTCTTAATTTTGTTTACTTTAACTTGAAGTATTAAAATAACTAAAGCTGAATTTAAGAAAAAATTTACAAAAACTATACAGACATATTTTTAAAAAACTGACAAAAACACAACAAAATTACTAAAACAAAAATGAAAATGAAAACGTATAAATTAGATTTAAAACATAAAAAAAAAAATATATATATATATATATATTATATATATACACACACACACACACACACACATACATATTATATAGAAATGTAATCTTATTAAATGAGAATGCTTCTCATTGCATTGTTTTCAATTCAAAATTGTTTTGGAAAAATTTTTTTATGTTTTGACATTTACATGAGAGTTTTGCATGTGGTTAATATATCAGGACCTCAGTGGTGCCTTTACTAAACTGGCTTGGCAGCGTGTAGTTTTGATGGATTTGTTATAAGGTAGGAAAGCAAGCATGTTCACACATTTCACACAGATCTTTCACTCTACATCACTAGTGAGTTACAGCTCAGTGATGATGGAGGAGAAAATAATGCAGAATGCAAATGGTAAAATGCAACTCTCCATATACTGTAAACATGCATAGTTAGGATAGCAAAATAAATAGGCGTATAAATTTTTTAAGTAAAATGACTTCCTATAGTGACAGGTACATTGATTTATTTAGCACTCAGAGTTTCTATTTGTAAATGTTTCTAAGCAGTTTTGTCCTTCTGCTGTCGCTGACAGTTATTCAGACCTCATCATCGAGCGGGAAGTTCTCATGCAGAAATACATCCATCTGGTCCAGATCATGGAGACGGAAAAGGTTGGAGACAGGAAAACGGAAAAGGTGGCAGCAAATCAGCTGCGGACGCAACTGGAAGACCAGGATACAGAGATCGAGAGACTGAAGGCAGAGGTCAGTTCAATCTTCATTGGTTCTGTCAAGGGTTGCCAGGTCCCAGAAAAATTTACCCTCCAAAACCCACTCATAAGGAATGAAAACAAGCCCAATTTTTCCATTGTTTTGGATGATTATTTGGATGATTTCAGCTAGACTAGTTACTCTCTTTAATTAATTATTATTATTATTATTATTATTTTTTACAAATTATTAAGCATTTTGCATGATAAATTGCATAAAATGTGAGCTATGAATAATAATAACACTGCTATTAAGCATGTTATTCTGACAAATCAATGCATACAATTCTGTCTGTAAGTCTCGCTGTTTTTTTTCTCAAAATTGTGAGAAATTAACTTGAAAATGCAAGAAAAAAGTCAGAATTGTGAGATAAAGAAATTGCATTTACCTTTTTATTTTTTTATTCTCAGAAAAAAATCCAGCCCAAAACCAACTCCACACTAACCGAAAATGAATATAAACTAGCTTTGTTTTTAAGCATCCAGTCACAGTTAACAGCTGCTGGATTCTTATAAATGGACTTAAAATTAAATGTTATGTTTTTTTTGTTTGTTTATATATATATATATATATATATAGATATATATATATAGTATATATAGATATGTCCCTATTTGATCTTCCATTTCACCACACACACACACAATTAAGCAACCTTTAGTTTGTGACATGACAGCAAACATATGTCCCTATTTGCTCTTTCATGGGTCCTTTTGGTTGCAAGGTATTAAGAGGAAATGATTAAAACCTTAGAAAAAGGATCTTTTTATATTTATTTGTCTACAAATAAGCAGTGCATTATAAAAGTAGTCCCTAAAAAAAATTCATTTCCAGCAAAGGCATTTTCAAAAATTTTCAAGAGCCCAATTGTACAAGAAAACGCTGGCAACCCTGCTATGTGTATATTAACTGTGTTATCTGTGTTCTAGATTGTCGTTCTTAATAAAACACAAGAGCGAATGTTGCCCTGTCAGTCCAGTCAAGAGGAAGAAGATCCAGATATCAAGAAAATCAAGAAGGTATATGATTGTCTACATTTGCATTGTATATTTGTTCACAATTATAAATCCACCTCATTGACACAGTAATGTTTGATATTGTTTCTAGCGTAAGTGCAGTCATTGGGGCGTCTCCGTTGCGTGTTTTCTCACAGGTGCAAAGCTTCATGCGTGGTTGGCTGTGCAGAAGGAAGTGGAAGATCATCGTGCAGGACTACATCTGCTCACCTCACGCCGAGAGCATGAGAAAGAGAAACCAGATCGTCTTTAATATGGTGGAGGCCGAGACGGAGTACGTGCTAGCTCTCTATACCTCAACAACTTCCTCCTGCCGCCCACTAAGGACGGCCACCACCAAAAAAAAACCCCCCATTAGTCATGACGATGTCAGCAGCATCTTCCTCAATAGGTATAATTCATGTGGTCAGCCTGAAATGAATTGAATACTTGGAGGAATACTCTGGAAGCTACTGTGTATCTGCGAATTTTATCTCACAATTCAGACTTGTTTTCTGAATTGATGTCTTGCTATTATGATTTTTTTGTTTCTACCAAAAAATAATAAAATTAAAGGGTAATTGTGACTTCTTGCAATTACGAGATTTTATATTGCAGTTCTGAGTTTATATCTCACAGTTCTGAATTTTCTCAGAATTATAAGTTGTAATATTATTAAATTGTAAGCTAAAATATTATCTTGCAATTCTGATTTTTGTCTTGGAATTGTATGTTTACATCTGGCAATTCAGTTTTTCTTTCTTCATTTCGACCAGGGAATAAAAAACATGTAAATGGTAATTGAGAATTTTTTTCTCGCAATTCTGACTCTTTATTTTTTATCTTACAATTTTGAGATTATATCTTGTTTTGAGATTAAATCTCAAAATTCTTACTTTTTTCTCAGAATTTAAATTTCACTCTTCTGTTATTTTGTTTCCACCACTGAATAAAAAATAAAAAAGGTAATTGGAATTTTACGTCGTGAAATTTTTTCTCTGTAATTTGTTTCATATCCATCACAGAATTATGGAAGCCCGTTTCTGCCACTAAATAAAAAATAAAAAAGGTAAATGTGACTTTTTATCTCGCAATTCTGACTTTTTTTTTCTCATAATTGCGTGATATAAACTCACAATTCTGACAACATATCCCCCCCCCAAAAAAAAATTGGACTTGACTCACAAAAAAGTCAGAATTGTGAAATCTCCCAGTTGTGACTTTATATCTCGCAATTCTAAGTTTATTTCATGCAATTCTTTTTTAACCCAATAACCTTTTTTATTTTAATTTTTTTCAGTGGCGGAAACGGGCTTACATACAGAATAAACAATAAAAAATTATTAGATAAAATTTTTATCTCTCAAAATTTTTTATCCATGTGAAAAAAAAAAAAACTAAAAAAAAAAAAAAAAAAAAAACTAAATTGTGAGATAAGAACTCAAAATTGCAAGATAAAAGTCAGCATTGTTAGATAAGTCACAATTACTTTAGTTATGAATCACTTTTAGTTTTTTATTCCATGATAGAAACAAGCTTTATCCAGATTCTTTTTTCAAATTTTGTCATGCTGTTGATCAAGAAAAAATTACTTTTATTCTGACACCACCAATAAGTGTTTAAAATATGCAACTCTTTTTAAAAGTATAATATCTGTTTTCAAGTATTAGAAATTGATGCACCATGCATTTCTCATTTTTTCTTTATTTGTAAGTGAGACGATAATGTTTCTCCATGAGATATTCCATCAAGGCTTGAAGGCTCGGATAGCCAACTTTAGGTGAGTGTATAGATTTTATTTTATCTATTTCAAACAAACATACACACACAAACACAAATAAACACATTCATTAAAATCCACACTACAAATCAAAAAACACAGAGTAAAAACTAACATAATAATAACATCTAGTAATCTACACAAGTCAGTGTAGAAATAACAATGTTCACATAAACATGATGCAAAACCGTACTGTGACGTTTCAGCGGATCTCTTCGACCGTGACGGTTAGGGATTCAGCGGAATCTTGCTTCGACATCCTTGCTGCCGATGCTGAACATTTATCCGTTTGTGCGAAACCATCAGTACAGTTTGCAGGTTCTGGCCAACTGTAAACAGAACACACACAAACAACCTAAACAAAAAGAATCAAACGCTTCCTGTGAGGGCCGAATGCTGGAAACCTTCCTCACCTATCCCATGTTTCAGGTGAACCGCTGACCTCTGACCTTAGAGCAATGAGCGGCACAAGCATACTGCATATTGCATTTCATTTAACTGGTCCATTGTGTAAAAATGAGTACTTGTGTATTTGAATTGTTACTATTAGATCCCGCGGTACATCATCACCCTTCATGAGCTCCTCGCCCACACGCCTCATGAACATGTGGAGCGCAAGAGTCTGGAATTTGCCAAATCCAAACTTGAGGAACTGTCCAAGTAAGTGAAAGCTTAGAAATAAAGATGAGATGGTCTCTTCAGTCCAGTATTTTGGCTATAAAGCACCAGAACATAAAAAATATAACAAAGAACTAGAGAATTAAAAGTTGAAAAAACATTATTTGTTCTAATTGGAACCTTTATTTTTGAGAGTGAAGATTTTAAATGTTATTTATATAAGTTATAGTCAAAATTATAATAAAAAATAAAAAAAAAAAATAAAAGAAACAAATAATAATAAAAAAAAACAATATTTAAAAAAATTTCATATACATAAAAAAATAATACATAGTATAATATATAAGTATATAATTTATTCTTTAAAGATATACATTTACTATAAAAACAAATCTTTTGTTTGTTTTAAAATAAAATTAAAAGTATAAACTTTTTTAATTGCTGTTTTCTCTCTTAATTCTTCTTAAAATCATCCTAAAAGCAGCCATACACTTCTGTGAAATTATATTAGATTGTATCCACTAAACATGTGGTTATTCTAAGATGAAACTCTCATATCAAACAGCCCCATTAGTGTAAGTGCCTTCTCTATGGAAAAAGTGATGCTTTTAAATGCAAACATTCATGTGACCAAGGCATTGATCACGCTTTCTCATGTCATGGTTCACTGTCGTCCAACTCACATTTCTGCCAAACACCTTCAAATCTCTTTATTGTATACACTGAGATGATACAGCTGTGTGTGTGTGTGTTTATTCTCAGAATGATGCACGATGAAGTGAGTGACACAGAAAACATCCGTAAGAATCTGGCCATCGAGCGAATGATCGTGGAGGGCTGTGATATTCTGCTGGACACCAGTCAGACGTTTGTCCGGCAGGGTGAGATGCGGTTCATTACAGTCACGTGAATGGAGCGGCGGGGTGTTCGATTGCAGGACACTTCCTCTTCAAATTATTTTCTACCCCAATACTTCATGAAGTGAATTCCTTCCTGTTTGTTCTGCTTTTCTACAACATTGCAAGTGCCATTTTCTAGCAGCTGATCCAAATGAACTATTTTTGTTTGTTTGTTTGTTTTATTTATTTGATGATTTGATTGATTTAAATGATTAAATATTCCTGACCTATTTATCATGTTGCAGCAAGAAAAATAATTTTTATGGGTCAGATGTGTACTTTTAAATGTACCTAAGTTCAATTTTAAAAAAATAATAATATAAATCTTTAAAAAAAAAAAAAATGTTTGAAATGATAAAAATTAAATAATTAAAAAGAATATGTTGTTGATATATGATAAAAATTACAATAAGGCATTATGATAAACTGTAAATAATATAAAAATAATAAATAAAATTAAATCAATATTAATAATTTATTTAAAATAATTAATAATTAATTAAAATAATAAATATAATTTAATTAATAATAATTTCTTTAATAATAATTAATATTAATTTTAATTAATTAATATTTGTTTGTAATACAAACAAAAATATTTTATTTTAAAAATAAAACTATTTAATATAAATATATATTATTTTTATATATGGTAAAAATAAAAATTTTAATTGTTTTAAAATATTATTTCTTTATTTAAAAAAGTGACAAATACAAAAGCTTATATACAAACAAAAATAATATTTTATTTGTGTAAAAATAATCTTTTTTTTTTTTTTTTTAAACACATATGTGACAACATATTTTGTTTTTTTTTTTAAAAGCAAATACATTGTAACCACATATGTCTTAAGTCGCTAGGGTATATTTGTAGCCATAGCCAAAATACATTGTATGGGTCAAAATTATGGATTTTTCTTTTATGGCAAAAATCATTAGGATATTAAGTAAAGATCATGTTCCATGAAGATATTTTGTAAATTTCCTACTGTAAATATATCAAAACTTAATTTTTGATTAGTAATATGCATTGCTAAGAACTTCATTTGGACTTCAAAGGTGATTGGAAAAATCATTTATTTAGCTTTCAGATGATGTATAAATCCTGACCCTTATAACTGGTTTTGTGGTCCAGGGTCACATATGTATTATTTGTTTGTTGTATATTATTATTGTTTCTTTATTTAAAACAAAAGTTGACCGGCTTAACTGGAGTCAGTCAGTAGTTTAGTATGATTACGAGTGTGTGACTGTTTCTGCTCCACCCAAACACTGATCTCATTCAGCTCTGCTCCACACTGACAGCAAGGTGTGAAATGTGCTCTAATGAAATCTAATGTGCCATTTTAATGCATCTTGTCTCATAGAAAAGTGTCTCTGGATGAGACAGCGCTGCCCTCTCTCCCTGAAACACTGTCTTTAATGTTCTCCTTCCTCTGGATAATGAGTTGATGTGTGTGTGTGTGTGTGTGTGTGTTTGCTGTAGGCTCTCTGATTCAGCTGCCCTCCGTGGAGAAGGGTAAACTGAGTAAGGTGCGTCTGGGCTCGCTGTCGCTCAGGAAAGAAGCCGAACGCCTGTGTTTCCTGTTCACCAAACACTTCCTCATCTGCACACGCACCTCCGGCGGCAAACTGCACCTGCTCAAAGTGAGTCGAGTCCATCTGAAGATAATAACAGCTCAGCAATACAAAGAATCAAAGTGATACTTCTAGCTTCTTAAAGGGATAGTTCACCCAAAAATGAAAATCCTTTGATTAATTACTCACCCTCATGTCGTTCCAAACCCGAAAGACCTTCCTTCATCCTTGCAACACAAATTAGGATATTTTTGATGGAATCTGAGAGATCTCTGACTAAATTTCTATTCTGAAGATGAACGAAGATCTTACGGGTTTGGAACGACACGAGTAATTAAAAATAATAATAATAATATATATATATATATTATATATATATATGAAGAGTTTGGTTCCAAACGCTATAAATCCAAAATTGTTAAATTGAGAAAAAAGGCATTTTTCTTTCCCAAAACGACTGTTTGTATGAAAACTGTTATTTTCCTGTTTCAAACTGTAATATATCATTATGAGTTTGTAATAACATAAAAAAATCAAATCCATATTTTGATTTTAAAACATTTATTAAACAAAGAAATTTTTTTTTCTCCCAAAATGCAATATATCCATTTTTGTTCATTTTTTTCCCCAAAATTGCTACAAATCCATTTCATCAACAAAAAACTCACTTTTCTGTATGAAATTGCAAAGACATAACAATAAATAACAGTAGAGAGTGTCGAAGTTTTTTACAAGATCGTCAGCTGTCAGTTTGTCGGCATGACAAAAGTTTTTGATTCACGTGTGAGAACAAGCAAAACCGCCGGGTATTTTGCCACCCGCCTGAGTTTCTTGCCTCTCTTTCTGACTTCCCTTTCGTGGTTGTCTTTTGACGGCTTCCACTTCTTTCCCCACAGACGACACGACCACTGGCTCCTCAATACCCATCAAAGTTATTCATTTTAGTAGCCTATATAAAAACTTAAAAGTCTGAGGCGAGTGTTTACCGGCGTCTACTGACAGGGTGCCGCCATGACAGTTTGCGTCATGGAATGGTGCGCGGTGATTGGTCGAATGGAACTGTAGGGTTTTTGCGGAAAAACAGGAATGGCGTTATTTGTCTCTGTTTGAGAAAAAAGGGAAGAAACATGGCAGCGAAACACGGCGGTATATCGCGTTTTGTTAAAAACTGATTATCGAACTTTGAATAGAGAGTCAATGGGGAGCTTGTTTTGGCGGTAACTCGATCGTTTTTTCAAAATTGGCGTTTATCGCGTTTGGAACCAAACCCTTCATATAGATTATATATATATATATATATATATATATTATATATATATATATATACATGCACACTGTATGTGTATGTGTATATATATATATATATATATATATATATATATATATATATATATAATTTTAAATGTATAAAATGTAAAATATTTAACTATTATTTAAATCATTTTATTTAAATCATTTTATTTTATGTATAAAATTTAAAATAATTAACTATTATTTAAACTATCTTATTTATTTAAAAATAAAATGTAATATAAATTTGAAAGCAAATATCTTTTTTTAATATTAAATATAATTATTATTTCTTTATTTAAAATTAAAATAATAATTATATTTGTTTAAAATGTACTTTATAATAATAAGTGTATTAAATATGCATGATTTATTTAAACATTTTATTTTCTGAATTATTATATTCTTATTTTAAATGTGTGTATATATATATATATATATATATATATATATATATATATATATATATATATATATATATCATATATGTAATAATATATATATATAATATATATATATATATATATATATAATATATATATATATATATATATATGTAGAATGTTAATATATATTATCAAAATTTTGTTATTTTAATTATTTTTTTAATAACTATTATTTTAAATTAATATTATTTCTTTATTGTAAATTAATCAAAAATAAAAATACGCACCTTTTCAAAGTGCATTGAGTCACCCTGAGAATAACACCGCCTCAAAAATTACAAATATAAATTTCGTTCACCCTAAAATATTCTCATCAATTAATCACCGACCGTCATGTTGTTCCCACCCCACTTTGTTTTATGTACAGTATTGGTCACTGTTCACCTTTGTTGAAAAGAGCAGTTCAGACATCTGGGTGAATTTTTACTTTAACTGTTTCATGCAAAAGCATAAAATAACTATAATAAAAGTACCTTTCTTCAAAAACCACAGCAGGGAGGCAGGTTGTCTCTGATAGAGTGCACGCTTATCGAGGAGCTGGATGCCAATGATGAAGACTGTAAGTCTGACGCCAAACCAACCGTCTGTACTACTTTATTGCTACCATTAAACCTAGTAATACCAACACAAAGCTAACTATTAATGAAGTAAATAGAGTGAGTTTTGATTTCCAATCTCCTCAGATAATGCTGCTGGTCAGGGACTCAATCATCTGGAGTTTAAAATAGTGGTTGAACCTGCTGATGGTCCATCGTTTGCAGTCATTCTGCTCGCTCCGTCTCGACAGGAGAAAGCATCCTGGACCAGCGACGTGAGCCAGGTACAATCTGCACAATACATGCAACACGCTTATTCACACCTTTTGTATCTGTAGAACAAATCTTTTTCTATGAATATCACAGCTCATATGAAACAAAAATGCATGCACAAGAATTAAAGTTTATTCAAGCTCAGAAATGTAGAGATTCAATCAAACCCGAAGAACAGAAGTTCATGTGTTGTAGCTAGAAAGCAAGATGCATGAAATGCACAAGAGTGGGAAGTTTCCATTATATTTGCATAGACATAAATAGTTTCTCTGACTTTTACGGTAAGGTTTTTGCATAATATTTTTAGTATGAACTGTCTAGTATAGACTTTGCCCTAGGGATGAACTGGTATGCAAATTTTGGCTTAATATTGGTATCTGTTTTGGTCTTTTTGTTTATTTAAATATCTATAATTTTATGTGCTTCAGATGAACTGTCATCTTATAAAAACAATTTGAGTAGGAGAAATAAGCCCTTATATTATATGCTAGCAGTATCAGCCTAATCAGACAAATTCTGATCATTTACAATGCTAATATTAGCTGATAATGATTGTGCACCCCATGTTTGTTTATTTAGACTCCTGTTACTGTTGCTAGAATGTGAGAGTGAAGTCGCTGCATTCTGGTTTTCTTTTCTCTATTTTTATGCCATTTAGTGCATTGACAACATTCGCTGCAATGGCTTGATGACCAGCGTGTTTGAGGACAACTCCAAAGTCAGCGTGCCTCACATGATCAAGTAAAACACAAGCACTCCAGTTTTTTTATTTATTTTTATTTTATTTTAAGTAATTGTAGTGCTTCAGCTTTATTCCATTTCTAATTGTATTTTTTTTATTTAAATTCAGATTCATTTATTATGCAAATAGAAATACATACATATATTTGTTATAAAAGCATAAATATTTTGTTTATTTTACAATAATAATGTATGCATTTAACATAAATATGCTTTATTTTAAATTAATATTTATTTACATTTAGAAACACACACACGTAATAAAAAAACATAAAATGTATTTTTTGTTTTAATTATTTAAAATAGACATTTTTAACATTTTTATTTAAATACAGTAAATACATATTTATTTTAAATCAATTGTTTATTTATTTAAAAATGACAAATATCAAAACAAATATTTATTATAAAATATGAATATTTTATTTGGTTTAAAATAGAAATCTATGTATTTAAAGTGTTTTTTAATAAAACTTTTTTTCATTTAGCTGCCAAGATATTATTTCTAAATTCCATTTAACTTTAAGACTCTTATCTAATATTTAGATTTTATTTCATTTCAGCATAATTCCAATTAACATTTAATTAATTAGTTAATAGTTTTAGTTTTAATTTTACTTTACAGACTCAAAACACAGACTTAATCCCGATGAGTTCACTGTAAATAGTTAATTTGCTCGTTCGTGTCTGCAGGTCTGACACCCGACTGCACAAAGACGATGTGGACATCTGCTTCAGTAAGACGCTGAACTCCTGCAAGGTGCCACAGATCCGTTACGCCAGCGTGGAGAGACTCCTGGAACGACTGACCGACCTGCGCTTCCTGTCCATCGACTTCCTCAACACCTTCCTCCACACCTACCGCATCTTCACCACCGCTGCTGTCGTGATGGACAAACTGGCTGATATCTACAAGAAACCCTTCACGTCTATACCTGTCAGGTTAGAGTCACTAGCTTCTGTCGCTCTAGCTCTTTCTCCAGTGCAAAGGTTAGAGTATCTGTCACTCTACCAATTTTTTTGATTTTTTTTTCCTCCAGTGCAAAGGAAGTGCAAAAATGATTGATTTGATCATTGTTTTGACTGTCACACATTTAAAACAAGCTCTTCATTCTCCACTCAACACCATTAATAATTTTAAACACTTAAATACCCCCAACCCATCACCCTCCAAAAAATTTGCCAAAAAAGACCACCAGCCACCGCTAGCGATTTTGATGATTATCACTAAAATTTAATGGCCTACAGTATATTTTGCTGTATGAATATTTGAATATGCAATGCACCAAAATAGAGATCAAAGCCTCTTCTTTTAAACAAGAAAATCCTTTTTATTTTAGCTTAAAGCATTCTTTTTTATCAACACTTAAATATAGGTAGGTTTCATAAAAATTTATAATTTTGAGCAAAAAGGTGAGAAAATAAAATTTTTATCAATAACTACATATGAATAATATTCAGTATGATTATCAAAGCATAAATCCAGTAAATCGCTTCCATCAACACCTCCAAAGCTTGCACAGCCATATATCACTTCCTGGATCATCATGTTACTCTTTAACATTATGCAGTTTTCATTTATATGCTGTCTATTGCTTATGATCACATTATTTATCATATGCATCTGTTTACATAAGAGATCGCTCATTTCTCCTTCCTGTTCATGTGTGTTTTTGTTCGGGAGGTTTTGTACTCGTTCACAGGATGTGTAATAGCGCCCCCGGGTGTATAACAGTGAAAACACAAAAAGCTGTAAAAACTCATCAATGACGAGATAACTCATCAGTGGTGGGGAGAGAGTTATTCTGAAGTTCATTTTGATTATGTACATTGCCATTGAAAGGTTTTTAAAAAAAAATTTTTTTTAAAGAAATTGATACTTTTACTCAGCAAAGGTGCATTAAACTTATCAAAAAATGGCAGGTATTTACAATGTTTTCTAATAATAGTAATTATGATTATCAAATAATTATATTTTTATTTCAAATTGGAGAAATGGCTGCTGAAAAAAATTAAAATTCTATTGAAAAACATGACAGAAAATAATGGGAATCAAAATGTATATTACAATAAAAAACTGTCATTTTAAATTGCAAGAATATTTCATAATATGTCTTGTAGTCATTTTCTTTTAAGAATCTTGGAAAACAAAGTCTTACTGATCACAAACTATTCAGTTTATCTTTTAATGATTTCATTAATTAATCAGTGCAAATACAAATGAGATTTTCTGCATTTTACTAAAAACAAATTAGCAAATTCAAACATGCAAATTGAAGGAGTCAAAAATGAAAAAAGCAAATGCAATCCTCCAGTATGTGTGCAAGAAAGGTTTAAAATGTAAACATTATTAGGTAAAATGCAGATAAAATGATTTTCTTTATTTATGGATTTTTATTGATCAGTACAATAAACAAAACCAGCATTACTTTTACAGTACACTAAAAGATGCATACAAATGTTAAGGTTTGGCGTCATCTGTGTCTTTAGAATACAGACCACAGAACTCACTCTGTTCCCTCGATCCTCTGCTTCCCACAATCCTCCTGTTCCTCCCTCACTGTCACCCGCAGGGCTCAGTATCATTCGTCCGACCGTTTGTCCATCGCCTCCATCTGTCCAGACTACAGCCTGAAGATCACAAGGCTTGCGCTGGACCAGTCCAAGTAACTAATCGCTCATCTCTCCCTCTGTCTCTTTTTGTTTAACATGTTTGTGGACTTTATTTTCTCTCATGTCCATTTTATTTTATCAGTTAATCAGGTTTGTTGTCATAATTTAGTTTTTCATGATCATTTCTCAACGTCTTTATGATCCGTGGAGCTATACAAATTGTATTTGCTACTGTACCTTTAAGACTTATATATGTACCGTATTTTTCGGACTATAAGTCGCACCTGAGTATAAGTCGCATCAGTCCAAAAATACGTCATGACGAGGAAAAAAACACATATAAGTCGCATTGGACTATGTCGCATTTATTTAGAACCAAGAACCAAGAGAAAACATTACCGTCTACAGCCGCGAGAGGATGGATGGATGGAGGGTGGGTTGGTGGATGGATGGATGGATGGATGGATGGCTGGAGGGTGGGTTGGTGGATGGATGGATAGATGGATGAAGGGTGGGTTGGTGGATGGATGGATGGATGGATAGAAGGGTGGGTTGGTGGATGGATGGATGGATGGATGAAGGGTGGGTTGGTGGGTGGATGGATGGATGGATGAAGGGTGGGTTGGTGGGTGGATGGATGGATGGATGAAGGGTGGGTTGGTGGTTGGATGGATGGATGAAGGGTGGGTTGGTGGGTGGGTGGATGGATGAAGGGTGGGTTGGTGGGTGGGTGGATGGATGAAGGGTGGGTTGGTGGATGGATGGACGGATGTTTGAAGGGTGGGTTGGTGGGTGGATGGATGGATGGAGGGTGGGGTTGGTGGGTGGGTGGATGGATGAAGGGTGGGTTGGTGGGTGGATAGATGGATGGATGGAGGGTGGGTTGGTGGATGGATGGATGGATGGATGAAGGGTGGGTTGGTGGATGGATGGATGGATGAAGGGTGGGTTGGTGGATGGATGGATGAAGGGTGGGTTGGTGGATGGATGGATGAAGGGTGGGTTGGTGGATGGATGGATGGATGAAGGGTGGGTTGGTGGGTGGATAGATGGATGGAGGGTGTGGTTGGTGGATGGAAGGGTGGGTTGGTGGGTGGGTGGATGGATGAAGGGTGGGTTGGTGGGTGGATAGATGGATGGAGGGTGGGTTGGTGGATGGATGGACGGATGAAGGGTGGGTTGGTGGATGGATGGACGGATGAAGGGTGGGTTGGTGGATGGATGGACGGATGAAGGGTGGGTTGGTGGATGGATGGATGGATGGATGAAGGGTGGGTTGGTGGGTTGATGGATGGATGGATGAAGGGTGGGTTGGTGGATGGATGGATGAAGGGTGGGTTGGTGGGTGGATGGATGGATGAAGGGTGGGTTGGTGGGTGGATAGATGGATGAAGGGTGGGTTGATGGGTGGATGGATGGATGGATAGATATACAGACAGACAGAACGATAGATAGATGGATAAATGGATGGATGGTGGGTGGATAGATAGATATTTGCAGTGCATTTATTCACTTGTTTCCATCTTATGCTGATGGTTTAGGTCCCTCGAGCTTTTCTTCGCCACCAACCAAGGCCCCTGGAGCGGAGAGCACCTGAACAACAAATCCCCCCGTCTGTCTCGCAAGTTCTCCTCTCCTCCGCCCGTCTCCATCCCCTCGCGCACCTCTTCCCCCATCCACTCGCGGAAGCTGTCCCTCAGCTCTCTTTTGAGTTGTAAGGGTGGAGCTCTGGACCTGTCGACGGCCACTTCTTCTGCGGCCAGCAGCCCGACGTCTCCCTACACCCCTGGCATCGCCTCCCCTCCACCCACCTGCACCAGGGCCCCTCTGGACCTCAGCCGGGGCCCCAGCTCCCCTGAGCTCAGCCCCTCCACCCCAGAGGAGAGCGGGGAGCTGCCGCGTATAGATGCCTTCTGTGGGAAGCTGCGACGGAGTATTCGACGAGGTGAGAGTCAGAAGGCAAATTCACTTCATACTGGATAGAAAATAAGATGTATGAATAGATAGACTGACAGAAAGTTAGATAGATGCTCTATGTGCACAAAAGCATTGGGACACCTGACCATTACACCCACAGGGATTTAATGACATTGCGTTCTAAATACATAAATATTAATATGGAGTTGGTCTCCTTTCTTCAGCTGTTCTGGAAAGGCTTTCCGTAACATTTTGGAGTGTTTCTGTGGGATTTTTTGCCCATTCATCCATGGACTCAGTAGCTCAGTAAATAAAGCATTGTGTTTTAATCTTGGAGACCTGAGTTTGAATCCCACTATTGGGTCAGTTGTTGCCTAATAGTTAGAGGGTCTGGTTTGTAACCCAAAGGTCGCAGGTTTGATTCTTATTACTGGGAGGAAATATATGAGGAATAAACACAACAGCATTTTGTGTACAAGCCACATCACAAAAGCATTCGTGAGTAGGGCTGCACGATGTGTCGTTTAAGCATTGATATCGCGATGTACGAATCCACGATAGTCACATCGCAGGATGTAGGCTGTCGTAGTTGATCCGTTATTCATTAACCGTACGGGCCAGCTGCTCCCCAGCCCTTGACGAATGTGATTCGCGGATTAATTGCACAGCTTAACCATCATAGAGTGAAAGTTCATCATTTGCATGTGTTTTTAAGTCCTGTCAGTTTAACAGGGAGCATATAAGAACGAGCAGAGAGAGAGAGAGAGCGAGAGAGAGAGAGAGCGAGAGAGCCCCGGCCGTGCGCGCGCGTGCTCACCTTCACCGTCTTCAAACAACACGAGCGCTGTCTTGCTCTCTCTCCCTCGCGCATATTAATCAAAATCTACTGACACGATGGTGTCGAACAAAAAAAGAAAAAAAAACCTTTCCAGTGATGAAATGTTTTCTGTGTTGTCAAATCTTGTGCGATATCCTAAACTGTCGAGATAATTACACAACGCGTGCCGTACACGTCTGATTCGCGAACTAATGATTCCTTTGAACCGATTCAGTTTAATGAATGGTTTAAACAACTGACCTGTCCAACACTGAACTCACGAGACGTCTGAATTCGTGTATAAAAAAAATCTGTAACACTTTACAATAATGTTCTATTTATTAAACTATTTAACTACATTATTTAACATTTACTATTACTAAACTGCACTTCTACAACATTGTTAATTTCAACATTTAGGCTATAGCCTTCATTGTTGTAATCAAAAGTTGTACAGTATTTGTTAACATAGTTAATGCACTGTGAAGTAGTAACATTACCAAACAATGAACAGCTGTGTTTTAGATAAACTAAGATAAACAAAGATTAATAAATATAGTAACAAAAGTATTGCTCGTGGTAAGTGCATGTTAGTTAATATGTTAACAATTCAAACCATATCCTGAAGTTACAAACAAATAATTTACTCTAATTTAAATAATACTCTGATGTTTAAATCATTTAAAATGAGAATGTAAGTGTGCTCACCCCATTTTTGTTTGTAAGAAAAAATTAGATTAGAGTTCATATCGCAATATATATAGCGCAGAAAAATAAAATATCGCAATGTCATTTTTTTCCAATATCGTGCAGCCCTATTCGTGAGGTCAGGCAATGATGTTGGACAAGAAGGCCTGGTTCACAATCTCCATTCCAGTTCATCCCAAAGGTGTTTATTGGGGTTGAGGTTAGGGCTATGTATGGGTCCGTCATTTCTTCCACATCAAACCATTCCATCCACTCCATTTTTCCCCAAGTGTTTGAAAAAGCAGACTTTATGGCTGACTTTATGGCATGACTGATGTTGTATGATGTTCATGACAGCTGTACTGGAGTCAGTATCCTTGGATAAGTTTATTCCCGAGACACCCACGTCCAGTGATTCAGGAGACATGTCCCCATGCCGTTCACCGTCCACCCCGCGACACCTCCGCTACCGACCACCTACAGGTACTGCTCTCTCACTCTTATATTTTCATTGATAGTTTTAGCGCACTGTAAGCATTAGGTTATGAAATATACATATTGTACACTTCTTAAACAAAAAACATAACGCTGAAGTTAGTCAATGTTTCCTAAACCAAGTTCATAATTTTTAAAACCAAATTAAAATAGGGTTTTTTATACTTTACCTTTACCAGTCAAATGTTTGGACACGCTTGACTGGAATATATTTAATTTTATCATGACAAAAAATATATTTTTTCTTTTTTAATTAAATTTTGATTTCATTCTTTTTTTATTTTTAAATGCATTAAAGTCCGGCAAATTAACTTCTTCAGTACTGTTTAAAAAGCATCCCAAAATGCACCTCATGAAGTTGGATTATTTTATTAAAAATAAATACTCTGCATTGATTGGGAAAAAGGATTAAATAATACATTCCCAGCTAACAAAAATATGTTCTAAAAATGATAGACAGATGTTCCCAATAAGTTCTCCGAACATTCATAATGTACAGTTTTTTTTTATAAACCCATTTTTTTCTTGTTAAAGGAAAATTCCATTTTATAATTTTGCAAATATTACTTTTGAATGTTCCCTGAACATTCCGAAATGTAACATTTAAAAAAAACGTTTGACAAACTTCCAACTAAAATGTTTAGAAGAAACACCTTCAATGAAGGATGTACTGTATAAAGAATATTTTTGTGCTAAAGTTTTGAGAACATTTGAACAAACATTCTATTAACATTACTGAAAGAATGTTTGTTCGTACCTTTTAAAGAGAACATTGCCAGAATGTTAGCCAAAAGTTATGAGAGCGTTCCCTGTTAGCTGGATTAAACTCGTATTTCAATTGTTTTCTCTACTCGTGTCCTCATAGGTCAGTCTCCCGATGGCTCCCGCTGTGCCGTGTCCCCCACGTCCGCCTTCGCTATCGCCACCGCCGCAGCTGGACACAGCAGCCCGCAAGGTTAGAGACACTGATGGGGTCGGACAGCTGCCCTCGCCACTGAAACACATCTCCCATCGGGTCTTTGTTGAGTCATGACACGGCTCTGGTGAGGCTTTCTCATCCTCATCTAACAGAAATCTCCTACTGTCTCTCATTCAGGATTTATCAACCCTGAGAAATCCTATGACAAGGAGTTCCTCGTCCGCAGGGCCGCCACCAACAGGGTGCTTAACGTCCTGCGTCACTGGGTTTCCAAACACTCGCAGGTTTGTTGACTTTGCATAATTTTCAGCCTGTTCTTTTGTTCCTGATGTCCTGCCCTTGAGTGATTTATCAGTCATAATGGAGACACATCTTGCAAGGAGGATGTAAGACACTACAGGTGAACAGGGTAAAATCTTAACTCATAGATATCACCATACTTTTTCATCAGTTGTTTTGTATTAGAAGTTTTGATGTTGCTGCAACGTTGCAAATGATGCATTATCTAATTAAACAAGCACTAAATTATATTTCCAGAACATGAATCTGAACATTGGATAAAGCCAGGTTCAAATTTCTTGTTTCATTTTGTTGACATAAGAAACGTTTTAGCCGAGGGGATTTTGGATTTCTATTTTTAAAAATTTTATAATATTTAAAAAGATAGTTATCTCACCATAAATCAGAAAGTACTGGCATCAGACAGAAAAAATAAATTTTCACCATATTTTGGAAATAAAATTTTGATGATGTATCAGGCAAATCATGTTTGAACAAACTCCTCTGTAAAAGCTTTCAGAACATAGTTATGAATAAAACCGTATGCGTTATAAAATATATACATACACAAATAGATAAAGTGTAATAAAATAAACACTTAAATGTGTATATTGGATGTTTTCTTTCCTCTATTCTGAAGACTGACATATGAAAGCTTGTCAGCCACAGAATTAAAAAAAGTTTTAAAAGTTAATTTTATCTCACAATTATGACTTATTTAATTAAGAATTAAAAGTATTCTAAGATATAAGGAAAAGTCAAAATTGTGAGAGAAAAACACATAATTGAGAGAAAAGAATTATGAGATTTAAAAAACAATTGTGAGACTTGTGATATATAAACTCACAATTGCAGGAGAAAATGTCAGAATTGTGAGCTAAAAAGTTTTTCAATTTTTTTTTATTCCACAGTGGAAACAAGCATCCATAAGACGTGTCATCAAAGCAAAGTAAAATTGACCTGAAAAACTGTGGTTTGCCTGTGGATGAAAAAACAAACGTCTATATATACAATGTTTAATATTTACACAAGTCAAATTAACCCAAAACAAATAAATAAATAAACCCAAGTGAAGTCATTCACACAGTCATTTTAAATTCTAATATTTCACAAGATTACTGTGTTTACTGTATTTTTGGTCAAACAAATGCAGTCTTAGTGATTTCTTTCAAAAATAAATCTTAATGACCCCAAACTTTTGAACAACAGTTACATTAAATTAAACCTGTGTATGCACACAAACACCATTTCTGAGTCAAATTTGTACAAATCCATGAATCTGGGTTTACTTGCTCAGAGGACAAAAAAAGATTGCCTGATGTTCATGTCCTTTCTTCAGCAGTAATGGTTGGGTTGGTCCTGTTTACGTTGGTGGAGTGCATGAATTCATCCTCCCTGAAGCACTGTGTTTGTTTTTGTCTGTGCAGGACTTTGAGATGAACGCAGAGCTGTTGACGGCTGTGATCGCTCTGCTGGAGGAGGTGCTGCGAGATCCAGATCTTCTGCCGCAGGAGAGGAAGGCCGCAGCTAACATACTGAGGTGACGCCCACTCCACTGGAGAACACGTTATCTGTCAGTCAGACTGCATTTGTGTGCTTCAGCTGCACGAGTGAGAAATCTTTACAAATCTGAGAGAATTAGTTTGATAATGATGTCAGTTTTTTTTCATCTACACTAGCATTCAAACGTTTAAGGTCGGTAAGGTTGAATTTATTTGTTCAAAAATGCGATAAAAACTGTAACATTGTGAAATATTATTACAATTTAAAATAAACTGTTTTCTATGTGAATATATTTAAAAATGTAATTTATTCCTGTGATGCAAAGGTGAATTTTCAGCATCATTACTTCAAATGTCACATGAATGATCCTTCAGAAATCATTCTAATATGCTCATTTGATTATTATCAATGCTGAAACATTTACTATTTGTTACCCTGGACCACAAAACTAGTCATGACTAGCATTTGTATATTTGTAGCAATAGCAAAAAATACACTGTATGGGTACAAATTATTGATTTTTCTTTTATGCCACAAATCATTAGGATATTAATTAAAAATCATGTTCCATAAGGAAATTTTGTAACTTTCCTACGGTAAATATATCAAAACTTCATTTTTGATTAGTAATATGCATTGCTAAGAACTTCATTTGAACAACTTTAAAGGTTTTTTTCTCAATATTTAGATTTTTTTTGCACCCTCAGATTCCAGATTTTCAAATAGTTGTATCTCAGCCAAATATTGTCCTATCATAACAAATGATATTCAGCTTTCAGATGATGCATAAATCTCAATTTTAAAAAAAAGAGACCCTTATGGCTGGTTTTGTGGTCCAGGGTCACCTTTTTGTGGAAACCACGACACACTTTTCCTTTTTTTTTTTTTTTTTTCAGGATTATTTAATGAATAGAAAGTTGAGAAGAACAGCATTTATTTGAAATGGAATCTTGGAATATTATAAATGTCTTTACTATCACTTTTGCAGACTAAAAATACTAATTTCTTAAAAAAAAAAAAAAAAAGTTTTTACACCCAGATTTGGGGTGAAATCTATGCAGTTTTGTTAAATGGATTTAAATAGTAACATGCGCATTAAATGGGTAAAAAAATACATAATTTTGAAATGTTCATTTTTAGTTGACCTACTCTTTTAATCATTTATATATCTTTCCTCAGTGCACTTTCTCAAGAAGAGCAAGATGATTCACAGCTGAAGATTGAGGACATTGTGCACATGGTTAGTGTGACTGCAGCACTGAAGTCTCTCTGATTTGTGTGTATAGATGTCATTTATTCATTCAGTGTAATTCTGTGTGTTCTCCAGTCCGACTGTCCAAGAGTCGAATGCTTTGAGTCGCTGTCAGTGATGGAACTAGCAGAACAAATCACTCTACTGGACCATATTGTGTTCTGGAATATTCCATATGAGTGAGTGTATCACTGTACTTTAGAGTGCTTTATTCTTAAATGGTTGCTGATTAACTATTTAGTAGCATTGCATGATGTTTAATAGAGATGTTTTACTTTCCAGGGAGTTTCTTGGTCAAGGCTGGATGAAAACAGACAAAAACGAAAGGACTCCATACATTATGAAGACCAGTCAGCACTTCAATGATGTGGGCAAAAATGATAAACTATAAACATATTATTAGTAGTAGTAGTAGTAGTAAATTAATAAATAAATTAATTAATATTTGATCATTCTAATAACAAAATGCACTATGCTTGACTATACAGTTATTTAATTAAACTGCAGTCTTTGATTAGATAATCACAATAAACACAATCACAATTATTATGGTGCCCCTTTTATTTTAATTTTACATTTAATATAATGGTAACACTTTATAATAAGGTTTCATTTGTTAGCATTAGTTAACAACACTAGTAAACAAGCAATGAACAAAGCATCTGTTAATGTTAATTTAAACATTTACTAAAAAAAATTTAAAATCAAAGTGAACTAACATGAACAAACAATGAAGAATTGTACTTTTATTAACTAACATTATTAAAGATTAATGATTAGTGTAAATGTATAAATATTGCTCATTGTTGGTTGATGTTTGCCAATGCATTAACTAGTGTTAACAATTTGGACCTTGATTTGGAAATGTTATGTTTGTATGCATGCATGTATTTTATTATTATTTTTTTTTTTAATTAATAGCCAAATATATTGCATTTACAAGAGTACATATAACCAAACATGTCAGGGGTAGATCTACATGTGAATATATACAACAAAAAAACATTGACATTAAAAAGCTGCTAAGTTCTTATTGCTTTTAAGTTTTTACTTTTGGATATTTTTCAAATATATTTCAATATCAGTTTTAAATCATTCAAAGATTGACATTTTTTCATTCCAGTGAACTTTATGAATATAATAACAAGCAATTATAACAATTAAATCAAATAAAAATACAATCTTGACATCACCATCAATCTACTAAACAAGAATCCTAGCTTTTCTTTTTAAATCTGTTCACTCCCAAAATAATAATTATTATTTAAAAAAATACACTTTTGTAACTGTAAATCTCTAATGTGATGTGAGCGAGTCAATGTAACTTCTTAATCATTTTCTGAACAGATGAGTAATCTGGTAGCGTCTCAGATCATGGCTCATGCAGACGTGAGCTCCAGAGCCGCATGCATTGAGAAGTGGCTGGCCGTGGCTGATATATGCCGCTGTCTCAACAACTACAACGGCGTGTTAGAGATCACATCCGCACTGAACCGCAGCGCCATCTACAGGCTAAAGAAAACATGGGCCAAGGTTTGCAAACAGGTGAGTCCAAAAAAGCCTCACAGATTCCATAGGATTGTAAAATAGGGTGGCCATACGCCCTTCTAATTTGCTTAAATGTCTGGGTTTTAACTTTGTTTTTTTGTACTAACATGCTCTCTACAGTCCTCATACATTATATGAATGTCTATTTGCTTTGCTTTGCTTTGATTGTTCTCTGTAGATTCTGCCTCCTCGTGCCCCGCGATTGGTCGATTTTGTACAATGCCTGCATGCTATTGGTCAAACTAGGGATGCATGATAATAGTTAAATGATTAATTACGATTATTTTGCTCAAAAATATAATCATGATTGTTGTCATTTTTACCTTTCATTAGAATTATTGCACTTTCACATAAGCACAAATTAAAAGAATATCAACTCGAACGAGAACGAGAAGCCATGAGAAAGAAAACAGACTGGCTGTACTACATTTTATTTGAGCTGAATATCTCAGTAGAGATTGCTAAACTCTAACTTATTTGTTTGCTGGTGTTTTCAGATCATCCACGCTTTTTATTTCATAATGTAGAGAGATGAAGTGTGCATGGTTGCCAGATTGGGGCAATTTATCAATTTCTGACAAAATATTGGAGGATTTAAACTCTTGAAATCTGGCAACCGCAGCCATGAAAGATTAAAATATGATTCATTATGAAGGCCTTCAATCTTTAAAAACCCCCTGAACATATACAAGAAAAAGATCATTTATGGTCACCCTATGTAAGCAAACAGTTTTTGTGATTTTTTTTAACCATGTGGGTGGAATTTTGTTAATTATCAGACCAAGGCACTTATGGACCGACTGCAGAAGATAGTTTCATCTGAAGGGAGGTTTAAGAACCTGAGGGAAACCCTGAAAAAGTAAGTAGTTTGTTAGATTTGCACAGAATATATACACTCTGTGATTTTATACTTAGTGGCGTATTTAATCAGCAGCTGTAACCCTCCGTGTGTGCCCTATCTGGGCATGTACCTGACGGATTTGGCGTTTATCGAGGAGGGAACGCCCAACTTCACAGAGGAGGGTCTCGTCAACTTCTCTAAAATGAGGATGGTATTTAAACAATTCTTCAGCTTGTGGTGTTTGTGGGACGTCGAATCTCAGGATTTCAAAAAACATCAGTGAACCTCTCTTCAAATGTGTTGTTTTTCACAGATCTCACACATAATACGAGAGATCCGACAGTTTCAGCAGGCGCCCTACAGGATTGATCTGCAACCCAAGGTACTGTCTGAACGGATAGTGATATTATGGATATATTATCTATAATAAGTAGATAAAGAATTGCTTTAGGCGAAGTGGACATTTCAAGACAGAAGCTTATTGCTTTTAAAAAAAAGACTTTTAAAAGACTTTTAAAAAAAGTCTAAACTATCAATCAGATGACAGAAGGCGTGGAGTAGATTGAGTGTGACAGCTTTAACAGCAAAGTTTTGATCATGTTGAACATTTGGAAACCTTAGAAATTTACATATCAGATATGATACAGTAGCCTTATGTTTAAAAAACAGACTTTGTAGTTGGTTCTCGATTTATGTAACGTATCGCTGTTTTTCTCTCAGGTAACACAGTTTCTCCTCGACAAGACTCTAGTAATGGACGAGGACACACTTTATGAATTATCTCTTAAGATTGAGCCAAGAAACAAACACTTCAAACTAAACCTGATGAAAAAATCTTTTTTTTTTTTTTTTTGCTGTAAACTCAGGTTTAAATGTGCCTTTTTTAAATATTATGTACAGTTATAATATTTCATAGTGCATATTTCTAGCATGATGCATTTTAATAACAATTTGATAATCTCTCTTTTTACCTGAATGCACAATATCAGTTCCATTTTTAAAGCTGTATCATTCCTTTACTATAATGAGAATTTGTATGCATACAAACATATGTTCAGATATCAAAAATGTGTGTGATTGATGTTCGCTGGTCCAATTTTTACAAGCAAGTTGATCTGCCCGCATGTATAACAATCATGTCAGTACTTTGATCCACTGGAGTTCGCTGAAATGTCAAAACTCAACCAAGCATGTTTACGGTTTACCAAAAGAAATATATTTTTACATTTGTTATTATTAGGTGAAATCTGTTTACACAGCATGTTGCAACGAGGCTGCAGTTGCTCATTTAGCATGTTTCTGTTTGTAGAAATGTTTTGATATTTTGCTATGAATCTGTAACTTTTTGAGTAACAAAAGCAGATTCGAAGCATTTATTAAATATATTCTACACTTCAGAAATACTGTGATGGTATCATGATACAGTGATGGGAATACCGAGGTACTTTTGTACTGATTTATTACCATATCTGTGTACTATGGTATTATACACCATGATACTCCATACTATGTTATGTGCAGAAAATATACTTTCTGGCTGATGCAGAAGGTTTATTGTTGATTTTGATATCAGCAGGAAATCATTCACTAGTACAGTTTTTGGTTGTTTTCATAAAGTTTACTCCACCCAGCTTTATCTGACAGTATTTCAATTTTACACAAATGTTTTAAGTGGGCATTTAAGTCTGTTTTTGTACAAAGAGAAATAGTTGTTTAATTCAAACATAGATTCAGCAGAGTGTCCTGTTTATTTAATTGGGTATATATTCATTTATTTGAACTTTTTCCATGAAAACTTAGATATTGTAAACATACAGTAAATAATGCTGTTGACTCATGCACACTTTCTAAAGAAGGGCCTTTTCCATTAGTGATTTCACATCTTTTTCAGTCAGTGACATAAATGTGCTGTACATTTATCCTTGATGTAGCTGTAACCTTTGAAATAAAATTTGTCTTATCTTCTGTATAGTTTGTTTTGCATTATGCATTCAAAAGATGAAATAACCCATAGAAAAAGATCATTTGTATAATCAACATATGTTTTTATCATTCTGGCTAGCTAGCTTGCTGCCTGTCTGTGCAAGTTACTTGATAATGGGATAATTATTGTGATTTAAATAAGTATTATAGTATTCCACCCACGACTGATGATGGACACTGCCATATTAGCAGAGACCCCGCCCTGAGTGAGCCGCACACAATCCCTCATGTTTATCTTCAAGCAAGAGCATTTAATATCAGCGTTCAAGTAAGAAATGTCTTCTAATTATAACTACAAAAATTATTCATTCAAAAGCAGTGAGTGATTTTCTGCTTTTATTTTATTGTTTGGGTCATATTAACACCGTAGACAGCTACAAGTAACTGTATATTTCGCTGCTGTCATTGGGGACACCTGAGACTTATATTACATCTTGTAAAAGAGGCACAATAGGTGCCCTTTAAAGAGCTGGTAGTGGTTATATTTAAAGGGGTCATATAATGCGATTTTAAGTTTTCCTTTCTCTTTGGAGTGTTACAAGCTGTTTATGAATAGATAAGATCCCTAAAGTTGCAAAGACTAAAATCTCAAACCCAAAGAGATATTCTTTATAAAAGTTAAGAGTCAACCACGCCCTCCTAAAACGCCTCGTTTGAACACGCCCCCACATGTCTACGTCACTATGTGGGAAGATTTGCATAACGCCACCCAAATGTTCACGCAAAGAAAGAAGGCGTAACTTTGATTCTCGCTGTTGCCGCTGCCGCCATGTTGTGGAGACGCTGTTTTGTTGTGAAAGCGAAACTACTTTGTTTGGTCATAGAAGAGAAACAATTATGTACAGTATGTGGAAAATAATGTTTTTTTAACCTTAAACCACATAAACACATTTCGTTACACCAAATACACAAAATAAAGTTTTTTTTTTAGCAGCATCATATGACCCCTTTAAGTGGGTGCATACAGTGCAAAATGTTGGACTATGGTGGAAAGTCTCAAGGACAAGCTGGACGACAGACATGGGTTATGACCTGGCACTTACGTGGAAGAGGATTGGCCATCAGGTCCACTTCTAATCCCATATCCTGGGAGGAGCGCCAGCTTCCCTCACAGACTGTGTGCTTCCTGACACAGCCTACTGTAACAGAGGAGACTCTACAGGTAAAACTCTCATCTCTTATACTACTTACTCAAAAAAAAAAAAAAAAAAAACTTAAGCTAAATTTGAGAATTTGGCATTCCAGTAACTGCATATATAAATTGGACTGGTAAATACTGAAAATGCAAAAGTGCAGTGTAGTGTATGTTTGGTACAGCTTTTAATTATTTTTCTCATTTGATATACTTAAGTTGTATTGAATGGCTGTGAAACAGATTGCAGATGCCTACATAGGTTACTATTTCAATAGGAAGCATTTGTTGGAATCACTGTGCCATCTTTATGGACATTAAACAGTATCTTATTTAGTGCTATTCTCCTAACATTCTGGACTAATCCTTGAGTTTAAAGCCTAATAATCCCCCACAACTCCACCGAGAGATAGACCTTAAACCACGGTCAAGTGCTGACGAGCCACCTGCTTAGAAGTATCACAGAGTGTTCATGGTTTTGCTGTATAATGTAGATCTGAGTTGAGGCTGCCGGATTCTGGTTGGGTCTTGCGTACGCTTGTGTGACCGGTTCAGAATGTCACGGCTGAGCACGAGGCCTCAGGGTAGACTGGTGCCAGTTGGGGCTCCGTTCCAAACACTTCATGTAGTCTGCTAGTCTATTAATAACACTTTCAGTTTTAGAGTTCCAGCTGCAGTGTCAGAAGGACGTTGTCAAGGATGTCACCAAATGTTAAAGTCTAAGAATCTGCTGTGGAGAAACCATTACTGATTGACCAAATTTTGGGGTTCCAAATTTTAGAGGTGTATTTGAAATATATTTTAAGTGTTCCTTTGTTTGGTTACTTTGACAAAATATTACAAAATGTTGTTCGGCTTGACTACTAAACTATGTCTTGTATTTAGGACAATTCTCAGAAAAATTATAAAGTTCCTCCTTAACTGTCCTGTAGAAACCGGTGAAGGACGATTAGTAAACAAAAGTATTAGCGTTAATCAACCAGTCTCTTAATAAGGTAACCAGTCAGAAGTAAAGTAAGTAAGCTGCCATCTTAAATCAAGTAATACTTGTCAGCTTAGGGCACCAACTACTGTAACACAAAGTTTAGTTTGATAGCTATAGTCTTAAAAAGAAGCTATGATCATTGTGAAAACCTTGCCACCTTGTTCTACCAGTGCTGATCCCGTCAGAACTTTTGGACAAGAAACGGTGTGAAGATGGCAAGCTCATTTGCCAAGATGATGTCGAGCCGTACCGCTGGCTTGCTCATGGCGAGCCTTGGAGCTGGTGCTTTGGCAACCGGTTACTTAATGAGCGACAATGCTGCCATCTCTGCAGATCAGAGGAGGAAACTCTACCCTCCCAGGTAAGCACTGGAGGCGTGAGTACAATTACATCCCATTGATAGTATTGCATGAAACACAGCTAGTCATTATTTAATAAATATCTAGACTTGCTTTATGATTATCATTTGTCACTTACCACATTGCTCATTTAGCAATCATGTCATTAAAAAATGCAGGAGAAGCTAAGAAGAAGGGTGAGGAACTTTCTATTCCATCAGCTTGCTTGCACCTGTTCAGCAATGGAAAAAATATGATCAGACGTAGAGGTCATGATGTACTGTGTGATGAAGTATCACACGTTAACTGAGTGAAAGGTAAATGAGTGGGAACATGCAACTTATGTCCCATCCCGCATGTCACCTTATTTGCACTACTCTAATAGACGCCAAAGATCAAATCAGATCAGCAGTCCAAGATTTAAGTTCCTTGAAGGAGCCAAATATGAAGAGAGTTTCTCTTTTAGGCTGATCCAAAACCAACATCCTACACTTAAATTCATACTTTAACCTTCAACTGAGAGAGGATCAGTGAGTCTCCTGTTACAGTCCTATAGATTTTGGATTTAGGCCTGATTCACAAGATGTTAATCTGCCCCGAATACCTCCCTCAAGCTTTGAGATCCTCTAAGTCCAGACTGACTTAATCCTGGATATACTTTCGAGTAGTAGTACACTACAAAGTCCTCACTAGTGTGGTTTCGTGATTTGACTGAATCTCCAACAGGTTCACCATTCGATCCAGTGCCAATGACAACTCTGCACATAGTGGATGAGTTGCACAGTCTTATAGCAGTAGATAGAAATGACCTTCTGCGGTGTTCCCTGTTGCATCAAGGTTGCATTACTCTACTGCTGAACACAGTCTTCATTCCAACAAGAATGCCATGGGGCATGATAGCCAACAATTTGGACGTCATTTTCCTCTCAGTCATCACTTCCACAGGCTCTAGGTCTTTCCCGATGACAGAACATGACTTAAGATGTGACTTTGTGTTCCTCAACAGTGCTGACTTCCCTGACCTTCGCAAACACAACAACTGCATGGCCAGTGCACTGACCCCAGCCATCTATGCCAAACTGAGGGACAAGATCACCCCAAACAACTGGACTCTTGACCAGTGCATTCAGACTGGTGTGGACAACCCTGGTCATCCCTTCATCAAGACAGTTGGGATGGTTGCTGGTGACGAGGAGAGCTATGAGGTACACCCATACATTCAAACTACCTACATGCTTTTTTTAATGACATAATATCCAAATTCTCTTCCTAAGGTAGTTTTGTTCAATCCTTGATGAAAAGACCAGCTGGTCAATGGTATGATGTGTTAGGGATGCTGGCTTCTTAACCAGCTTAACCAGCAAGACTTCCTTGATCATCCTGCTTTGCCAGAAAGACCAAGTTAAGGGTACAACTATGTTGGTCTGCTAACTAGACCACCACTAAACAACATAAACCATCTTGGCCAAATCGAATTTATTATTGTATAAGCTGGATTCTTCAGCAAGTTCTGGCTTTGCCTCTCCTCTCTTTTCAAGGTAATGTTGTGCAAACTAATCTAGAGACAACACCCTTGACTTCTTTGCCAAATTACGTTGCAGGTGTTTGCTGAAATCTTTGATCCAGTAATCAAGGACAGACACAATGGCTATGACCCAAGGACCATGAAGCATCCCACTGACCTGGATGCCTCCAAGGTGAACGTCTGTTTTTATTTCTTCATGCAAAATGAGTTTCTCAGATTCCCATTTAATTTTCTACCAACATTTCTTGGCTGTTCTTTATCTTCCAGATACATTCAGGTGTGTTTGATGAACACTATGTCCTGTCCTCCCGTGTACGCACAGGCCGGAGTATCCGTGGCCTCAGCCTTCCCCCTGCCTGCAGCCGCTCTGAGCGACGTGAAGTCGAAAGGGTCACGGTCCAGGCCTTGGCTGGCCTGAAGGGAGACCTCTCTGGTCGTTACTACAGCCTGACTGAAATGACTGAACAAGAGCAGCAGAGACTTATTGACGTGAGTTGCTTCCATAAAGTTCTTTCAGTCATGGGATACTTTTAGTGCTTGGTTGATAGTGTGATTGGGTTTAAATGAGCTGCTTCCACACATCATGATGCTGAACTCTTCCTTTCATGCTGGCATGGCTTAGGAGCATTTTCTCTTTGACAAGCCTGTGTCTCCTCTGCTCACTGCATCTGGGATGGCCAGGGACTGGCCAGATGCTCGTGGGATCTGGTAAGGCTAGACGGAGAGAAAACAAGCCATGACAGTACAACCCCAACAGTCTCTTTAGTTCTACACCCTTCTTCCCATCTTCTAAAAATTTTTTTATAGGTTGCATTTGACTCAAGAAGTGATCCAAGTGTCTGCTCTTCCTCGAATTTTGTGATCCTCCTCCAGTTCCACCTACCTTAGTCTTCCTTTCATCCTTCTGTAGGACCACTTCCTGTTTGACAAACCTGTGTCCCCCTTGTTGACTTGTGCCTTTATGGCCCGTGACTGGCCAGATGCAAGAGGCATCTGGTATGGCTTTAGGAAGTTATTGGCATGATTTGATCATTTATTTAACTAACAAGATATGTAACATAAGAACATTATAAATATTCTCACATTTGCCTGCAAGCACAGAACTGCATTCAGATAAAACTTACCATATGTAGCTTTAATGTTAGATTGAAGGCATGATACTACTGCAAGATACTATTGATTCATTAAACAAGCAGGACTTGCTGGCATGACTGACAGTACAGAGCCCCTTTTTGCCTTTTAAACATCCCATTATTTGCAGCATAACAACGAGAAGACCTTCTTAATATGGATCAATGAGGAAGACCACACCCGTGTCATTTCCATGGAGAAGGGTGGCAACATGAAAAGGGTGTTTGAGAGGTTCTGCAGAGGACTCAAACAGGTAAATCCACACATCCTTCATACTTTTAACAGTTAACCAACTTTTACCTAGAGTTGTCCTATAAGCTTAATATCTTCCATCTGTTGGCTGCCTCTCTGTTGGACAGGTAGAACACTTGATTCAGGAGAGAGGCTGGGAGTTTATGTGGAATGAACGTCTTGGCTACATCCTGACCTGCCCATCCAACCTGGGCACCGGCCTCAGGGCTGGAGTACACATCCGCTTGCCAAAGCTCAGCAAGGTTACAATAATTACCTTTATCTTACAGTGAAAACTTTCGGAAGTAAGCTGTATTTAATGTTGAAAAATTTCTAATTCAAACAATTGCCTGTAGGACCCTCGCTTAGGCAAGATCCTGGATAACTTGAGGCTGCAGAAGCGTGGCACTGGAGGAGTGGACACAGCTGCAGTGGGCGATGTCTTCGATATCTCAAACCTTGACCGCCTGGGCAAATCCGAGGTATGGTATTCAAAATCAGATGAGTTAACTCACATGGAGTTTTTTTTACACGCATACGTTTCTCAAACTCTGGTGTGACTCTGCTTTACTTTTCAAGTGGAACTGGTGCAGCTAGTCGTCGATGGTGTCAACTACCTGATCGAGTGTGAGAAGAGGCTGGAAAAGGGCCAGGATATCAAGATCCCCGCCCCAATCCAACATTTTAGGAAGTGAGCAATGCTCTTTTAATGAAGGATGGACCCAGCAAGAGAAACATGAACACTCCTTCCACTAATCCCAAAACCGAAGGTCTTATATGTATAGAAAGCTCAATAAAATGAACCCTAAAACTATAAATGCTTTCTTATTTCTTTGCAACCACTAACATAATGTGCACACAGTGAGCAACTGATAGAACGCTGCCATTGCAATCAATAAAAATGCTTGATAGCAGTGTAAAGAGCTACTTTTGTTATAACAGTAGTGTTCTAGTTTTCTAACGTTGCTTGCTTGCAGTCACATTGTAGACATCTTATGTTTCTGCCAGATGCTTTTTACTCTAAAGTATTTAGCAGCAGGATGCCAATGTCAACACAGTTGCTCTGCCATCACAGACAGTAATAGGTTTATCATTACAAGGTTCTAGGAACCCAGTGGCCGGACACATGGCCCAAGCACTACACTATGTTTCAATGTCACATACTCCGTATATTTGATCATCTGAGGAGTTGACTGAGTGAAAAAAATCTTTATACACTAAGCACAGTTTGTCTGAACAGTCATCAATTGTAAAAATGCAGAAAGGTCCAATCTTCTTTAATCTTTTAAACTGTAATTAATTTAACGCCAGACACTGGCCTCCCATCGCTAATCCAGTGAGGCTAATTTCTCCATTTAGAGCTGCTTAGTGCCGTATGTAATAATGCTAATCTTGGTTCTATACTTAAGAGAGAAGCGGGATGGGGCTCGGGGTAAATATATGTGCTTTTACAAAATGGGTTCAGCGTGCTGGCTGTAGAAGCCACTGAAAAAACACAGAGGCTATTATTAGAGGGTCTACATGCAACCAAAACCCAAATGTAGCCAATAATGATGATAATAAAACAATTTACCATCTGATAACATCACTGTACCTTGGTACCACCACTACGTTTTTATGGACAGAAGAACGTTGAATTATAAAAACACTTATTAATATGAGAAAATCAGGTTAAATGGTCTAATCTGCTACTCTCTTATAATTTACAGAATACTATAACTTTTACAAACTTACCAAGTGTGTGTAAAGCTGTAGGTATGACTACCATAACTGAGAATTTAGTTTGATTTTTTTTTTTTATTAAAGTGGTAGCTAATAGCAAATTACCACAGTAACAGATACTTTGGTAATTTGCTATTTGCTACCACTTTAGTTAGTCTGCAATATCCGTAAAAGTGATTGTGTATTTGGGTGGCAACTATGATAGCTTTTGTAATCAACTAAACCTCATTGCACTGAGCAATCCTGTAGTCAATAAGAAAATATATTTTAACAGAATTGCACAAATCGACCCATTTACCTTGAAATCAGATCTTCTTCATAGTGGTTTGGCGGTTCATTTCACGGTTTCCTCATAGACTGTATAAGGTTTTCCTGGATCAAACGCCCCCTAATGGCCATGATAAAGATGTTTCTTCATCATTAGATGTACTGTACAAGGTGTTTTAGATTTTGCATAATAGGACTACAGAGGGTATTTTTTCTAGAACTAACAAAAACATTACTGTTATTTTAATATTAATTGCACAACCCCTCAATCTAAGAAAAAAATGCTTTCTTAAAACCTTGACCATTGCAATTTAGTACAGTGATTGTATCACTAGTATACTTATGAGTAAACTAATAATTTCTGCCAAATCCAGGAAGGAATTAATTAGAGAAAAGATATATTACTATTCCTATACGACTGTCTCACATGCAGTTAAAAAGGGAGGTTTAGATTAGGTAACACTATTCATTTTTAACTAGTTGCTTATTAGCATGCATATTACTAGAATATTGTCTGTTTATTAGTACTTATAAAGCACATATTAATGCATGATTATTTTCTGGATCCCAATACGTTGTGTGTCCCAGAAAGGTCTTAAGATACATGATGTTCAGTCAGACACAAAGTCAAGTCAAGTTTTGCTTTCCTTTTTATGACATCATAAACATTATATTGATGACAGTGACTAGTTTGTGATTCAGTGAGTTACAAACTGAGATTATGAAGAACATGAAACCTTGTTCCACAGAAAACAGTGCGACCTAAGCAAAAATAAAAATACAGAGATGAAAGAGAAATACAAAAGAAACATTTGCCACACACCTTTGACGTATCATGTGTTTTCATTCAACAAACTACTGGATTGTATTTTTTCAATGTCATACATGTGGAAGTGAAACGACTTAACATTATACTCTGGTTCACCGTAGTATTCTGCTATTGAAAACAGTCAAGATTCATCACACACGACCTGAACACATCTCTGTGCAATTTAAGAACAAATTAAAAGGAACCACCTCTCCGCCCCCAGATCTCACCGCTTTTATCGAGTTCTCATTCGCACGCTCCCCTCATCGCAACTTCGACACGCTTCGACACCCAGAGGCTGAGAAGTCTCGGGTGTTTCTGCCGAAGGTGAAATGCGGTTGGGATGCTCCGAGGGGGACTGAGAGTGAGGGCGGACTGGAGGGGACTCGGATCGGGGGGACACGGTTTTAGAGGAGTGGGCAAAGGAGAAACAAGGGAAACGCGCCCGTGCGATATCAGTCCACTGGCCGCTTCTCGCCATGTTTCTTTGTAAACTCATCCGCATTCTTAAAGAACTTTTTACGGTCTTTTGAATACTCCTCCGCCAGGTCGGCCCTCAGCGGGTGTTCTGGTTGGGGGTCGTTGACGAGGGCGATGAGAGACTGGATTACTGGGGAAAGAGGTGCGGGGGGGAAACATATTTAATGCATATTTAATTACGAGTGTGAGGCAGATAAAATGGTTCAGAGACGTGTCGTACCTTGGTCAGTTTTGGTTGCAGGTTTCCAGTTCTCAGCACTTATGACCGGCAGACACACCTGACCCTTCTCGTCAATGTTCGGGTGGTAGATCTTAGTTTTAAATGTGATCTTCGGAGGCTTAAAGGGGTATTCTGCAGGGAATGTGATTTCAATCCGGAACGCACCTTTGTCGTATGGAGGGTTGTCCTGAAAAAAAAAAGCAGAAACGGTTCAATTGAGAGATGATGCTGATTAACTGTATTTATGCATGCAAAAAAAAAACACATTCACAATTAATAAAAACTTACAGGAACAATGAGTCCTTGCCAGGTCAGAATGTTGGACTCGTCCACCTGAATGTTGCGGAAGTTTTTCATTCCAGACTTGCGGATTTCATCAAGTTCCTGTTAAACACAGCACAGCAACCTGACACTTCTCCAATCGTTGAGAAACCACAAAGTGAGAACAGAATACTTTCGGTTTCACTGTTTTCGTGTGAACAATTCTCATCTACAGTTAAATTTACATTGTGATTCAAGCCATTTTTATTTAAATCTGTTAAAGTGGCACGCAAAATACCGATCGTACTGTTATTTTTAAGTCTTGAACATGAACCCAAGAGTTTGAAATATGAATGTAATCTATTAAAACTAAAACGGTTCATATATTAATAAAAAAAACTGTTAATCTTTATGATGTGGTTAATTACAAATATATTAAAGGAAGAAAACAGACATAACGTTACTTCCTGTTTCTCTTTCTCAAATTAAATCACACGCTAAGAAAACTATAGAAACCTTCATGTGTTGTATTAAAGTAGTATTCATTGTATTTCAATTTGATCACCATTTCTGACGTGATCTTAACTTAGTTGATAAACTAAACTTACTGATCTGTCTTATCTGCTAAACGTGATCTGATAACGACAACACTCTTTACAGACGTGCAAAAGTTTATTCCGAGGCACGTCATAAACTAGACTCGTCCAGAACCCTGATTATATTATCTGAGCTTCATCTCACTCTTTATTTTCATCACACGCGTAAATTCCAACCACGGCTAAGATCGCTAGCTTCTTCCTCATCATCCTCGACACATTTCACACCCGAGTGCTCTAAAGTTTCAGCTTTCCGACCGACCGTGATTCAAGATCACATTATTCCTATTCACGGAGGTAAAGCGAGTAAAATGTGTATTTAGTATACACAAAAGCAGATTTTTCGGAATATTTACCTTATGCAGCCGCCTGCTCGCCGCCATCTTGGATTTGCCTTTGCCCACAATGCAAAGCGCGTTGAGTTCGCCACTTCAAATAAATAAATAAAATTAATAAACGATAATTTGTGACAAATGCAGTGCTACTTTTACCATCATTGGAATGCTATAATTTTAATTTTATAGTGTTAATTTTAGTTTAAAAATAATTTCGTTGTGTTTGTTTTTATTTTATTTTATAGCTATAGCTATATAGTTTTCATTCATTTTAATTTCAGTTTTGGTTATTATACTACATCAGGTTTTTATTTTATTTCTTTTAAAGTTTATAGCTATTATTTCAGGCAACGAAAAAGTTATACTGTATGTAAAATTAACACGCTTATAAAAATAATTAAATTGTAACCACAACTGAGGAAGTATCAGCAGATATTGCTGATGGATATATATATACAGTACAGGTCAAAAGTTTGGAAACATTACTATTTTTAATGTTTTTGAAAGAAGTCTCTTCTGCTCATCAAGCCTGCATTTATTTGATCAAAAATACAGAAAAAAACAGTAATATTGTGAAATATTATTACAACTTAAAATAATAGTTTTCTATTTGAATATACTTTAAAAAAAAATTATTCCTGTGATGCAAAGCTGAATTTTCAGCATCATTACTCCAGCCTTCAGTGTCACATGTAACATCCAGTCTATCACATGATCATTTAGAAATCATTCTAATATTCTGATTTATTATGAGTGCTGGAAACAGTTCTGCTGTCTAATATATTTGATGAATAAAAGGTTAAAAAGAACTGCATTTATTCAAAATAAAAAAAAACCTTTCTAATAATATATATTCTAATAACATATTTTCTTTACTATCACTTTTTATCAATTTAACACATCCTTGCTGAATAAAAGTATTGATTTTATATAAAAAAAAGAAAGAAAAAGAATTACTGACCCCAAATTACTGACCAGTAGTGTATATTGTTATTACAAAATATTTATATTTTAAAAACATAGCTTCTTTTTTTACATCAAAGTATCCTAAAAAAAGTATCACATGATCTGAAAAAATATTAAGCAGCAGAACTGTTTCCAACTTTGATAATGAATCATCATATTAGAATGATTTCTAAAGGATCATGTGATAATGATCCTAAAAATTCAGCTTTGCATCACAGAAATAAATGATAATTTAAAGTATAATAAATTTAAAAACAATTATTTTAAATTGTAATAATAGTTCACAATATTACATATTTTTTCTGTATTTTTGATCAGAAGAAAGTTCTTTCAAAAACATTAAAAATAGTAATGTTTCCAGACTTTTGGTCTGTACTGTATATATATATATATATATATATATATATATATATATATATATATATATATAATATTATAAATATATATATATATATCCTATGCAAACAAGTAATTGCTAATTGTTAACTATGATTTTACTTTATTGCACCAACTTTGCATAGCTGATAGCACAAAATACCATTTATAAAAATAAATATATAAGCAAATAAACAAATAAATAAACCTTATGAGTTCACACTTCAACCCCCCGATGTCCAAACCAAAAGTACGCCCTTGGAAATACATATTCTTTGCATAAAAAGTACAGTAATCTGCTTGAATATGAGAGCGTGAAACAAAAGGAGTCCACGAGGGGGTGTGAGAGCACTTTATTAATGCACATTCTGACCCAAACACACTCTAGAAGAGACAGAACAATAATCACTCAGCTGGGGATCAACTTGAGCCTGTTATTTCAGGACACAGTGTCTGCTTATTGTAGTATGTGTAATTTAAAAACAGAAGCATTTCCTGAACTGAAAGGGTTTTATCTTGGCATTTAATAAATATGTCTTACATGCATATTTCCTATGCTTCCTTTTCCTATACTTTCTATATGTTCAGCACAGTTTCACTTCTACTGCTGTCTCAACATGTTAAGGAACTGTCAAGGGAAAGTTCTTCACAAACCTGCTGTTCTGGTTGGTCTCTCAAGACACCAGGGGCTTGAAATCCACAAGTATTTAGCACACAAAACCGTCTGGCCTCAGTCAGAGATTAAATATTAAGATAAAGTTTGACTTAAACATTAAAAAACAACTATTCAAGCAAAATCAAATGCTTGTAAACATTATTAATTATTTAGTCAGAAATGTTTACACACAAGGTTTGAAATCAGTCTTTAAGATCAGAATTACATGTTTTTATTTTTAACAATGTCCCAAGACATAAAAGACCCCCCCCCCCACAACATCAAGATGCATAGCTGACATAATATAGACTTTATAGGCTGCAATTTCTATAACTGTATATGGCTAAAAAGCCTATTAAAGTGCTGTTGATCTGACTGTCTTCAGACGAGAATACAAACACAGCTGAATAATGACACTATTGTCTTCCGCACAGCTGTAATCGATTAACTTTGCATCATTTACAGACACTTTAACGTTTATTAGTGAAAAGCTGCTTTGAAAACATCTGTAAGCTATTGTGTAAAGCACTATAAATAAATGTGGTTTGACTAAATGCATTTTTTAATTAGTTTTACAAAAACACACATGCTTAATTCAATGTGTGACTTGTGAAACTGACAGACGATTTCTGAGTGAAAACTGTTTCTATGTATTCCAATGCATTTTTATGTGCATCTGAGAGGCTGTTTTAACCACATTTCCTCTCAAAATCAAAAGTACACTTATACAAGTGCAAATATTCCATGCATGTATATTTTAATATAAAAGCATGTGTAATTAGCCAAATAAAATAAAACCAAAAAACAATAAGAAAACCCTCACCATCACTAACACTCTCTCTCTCTCTCTCTCTCTCCCCCCCCACACACACAACACACACACACACACACACACACACACACACAGAAGCATTTGGATTGTAAATGTGGCAGCAGCAGTGGCAGGTCATGGCACGTTACACCAGCTCAGCAGCAGCCCTGGGCTCTTTAGGCAAATGAGAGTGTGTGGCTGGCAGAGGCAGGGCATTTACCCTCTCTCCCCCTCTCTTTACTGCCTCTTATTCAAATTTGGGTCAGGGGTGAGGATTTCTCACGTCACACAAGCTTGCAGGCAAGATGGCGCTCGGAAAGCTGTGAGATGTGGAAACAGAATGACTGTTTGAAGAGCTCCTGTCGATGCATTAAGGTAGATACTTTATTATTACACACGCGGTTTGTGTTGTGAGGGGAAACGTGCGTGCGTGCGATGTAACGGGGGTTTGTGAGGGGATTCTTCTCTTTATATATATAAATATATATTTAAAGAAACACTGATTCCGCCAACATACTGCTCGTATCGCGTGCCCACTGGGCTTTCAGCGCACACACAGCGCGAGCGCAGCTGGCAGGGGCAGATATATGTGTGTTTTATCACAAAGCATTGTATCTGTTTCATCGTGGCTTGTGCAGGAATCAAATGCATTGTTTAAAAAAATACCTACATACATAATCCATCTATTATACTTTACTAAAAACGATTAGTCGCCACCTTGATGGCTAAACCCGACCAGTGGCCCTTTATGTGGCCAGCATTCCTGTTTCACCCCTCCCTCAGTGTGTGCTTTACCTTTAACACGTATAATGCTCATATTGAATATTTGTGCATGGTTTTGTATCGTTAATGCATGCATTAAAATATCGCGTTTAGCATTTATAATGCTCTAATATAATACTGTTTTCCATTGTTAATCCATAAATTAAGATGTCACAATGAAGATTTTAGCTTATCCGTGTTTGTTTCATTAAATGCACGAAAGCAACCCGCTATTTATGAGTGGAAAGCTGATTTATGCTTTCGGATCATCATGACTAGGTGTATTATGATGAAGCAACGTTGGATTATTTAGTTTGTTTCTTCCCAGCGTTGTGGTTTTATGCTCAAACATGAAGATGAGTAACTTTTTACCCAGCGTTGTGGTTTTATGCTACAGTTTATGTGGGAGAATGTGTTTTAGGTGTTGTGACAGCTCACCTTTGCCTCTGTCACTGTAGTTTAGCATGCATTGCAGTGAAGATTTTTGCTTGCTATTTTACATTTCTTGTAATGTTTGTACGTAGATCCCCTCTTTAAGAGGAAAAATATCCTAGGTGCTGTGTAGTTTTGCATTATGAAGTGCATTTGAGGATCTAAAATGCTTTTGTGGCTGTAGTCATTGTTATTTAAATGATGCATAAATGTTATTAAATTATTTTACTTCAGTATCTTGAGGAGAGCTTGAAGGACCCTTTTAATCTCATCTGTTTTAATGGGCTGGGGGAGGTTGCTTGAATGAGATGTACAATTATTTTCAACCAACCCTTTATGTGTGACAGTTTGCTTGAATGAGATGTACAATTATTTTCAACCAAAGATATGGCCATTTTGTGTAAGGAAAGCCTGTTACGAGTCTTGTGCATGCTGTCGTGATGGATGTTTTGAGGGTAAGCAGACCTGCAGATGCATGCTTTGCTGTCCTTTGGAGCTGATGTTTAGGTCCATGGTCCAGTGAGGCTTATCTTCCAACTGTAGAGTTTGCTTCCAAACGCTTCTCGACGAGTCCTAATTGTTTTGTTGTCTTTTACAAAGGTCAGAGAAAAGGAGAATGAAAGGTGTGTTTAACAGATGTAGTGGCATTCATGTTAAGATCTAATCAATACTCTTATGAAAGGCAGCTCTGGGTTTCTGCTTTGAATAATGCAGATGATCAGATCTAACGGCGGTGAAGACAGTTTATTTAGAGTCATTATCATTGAGACGATCGTTAGGAATTGTGTTGTGGGTTTGCATTTAGTCTGAAGTCTTATTTCACACCCAGCTGAGTATTTGTTTCCCTTTAAGAGGAGCACAATCTTTTCCTCCAGTTCTTTGTGAAATTTCAGATGTTTTTGACAGCTACATCTTAAAAAAAAAAAATTAAATTCTCCATAACATTAAAACAGCAAAAAACCTATAAACATTTACTACTTTTTCATTTTTTTTTTTTTTTTATTCTCCTTAGTTTTATAACAGGAAAATGGCTATAAACCTTGTTTGAAATTATTTAACTTGCGTCTGTTTCTGTTCTTCACCAGAATATAGGTTACCTTGTATTTCTTTGTTTAGTTTAACCCTTTTAGGCCAGTTTAGATGTACATGAGTACATGTCTGAATGCATGCATTGTGTGCATGTTGCTTTAAGGCATCACCCCATGTCTGAAATCTTGTCTAACATGCTTGGCATGTTTATTGACTAGATCCTTTTAACCTGGAACCTTTTACCCACTTCTTTGGTGAAACAGATATTACATGATTGTGTTGGGATGTTGATGAATACGATGTGATTTATCTGTTGAGGGTTGTTCCAGGGTTGCCCAATCTGGCTGAGTGGTTGTTTTTGTGCCAGATTCCCTAATTCTTGATTTCCATTAGAGAAATGTTAGGCCTACATTTTAAGCATTTTGTGTGATCTCTGGTTTCAGTGATTTTGTTTTTTAATTAATAGTGTGACATGCATAGAAGTGCATTTGAAACAGGTTTGTAAGAATGAGGTCTTTTGATGTCTTCGGACAATTTTTAGGCGTTACGAGTCTGGTTTTTTTCAGGTATTCTGCAACTTTTAGCCCAGCCCACATATGACATGCATGTGAACACAGATGCACTTTTAGTTTGTCTGCAAATTACAGCAGTGCCTGGACAAATGCAAGAAATGTCCTGCTGGTTTCAAACAGTATGAAAGCGTTTGAAATGATCAATAGTGTAATCATAGTGGAAGTTGACTTTTTGTCAGAATTGATTTAATGCATGATTCTGGTCTTATTGTGCATGCTTCATTTTATTCCAAATAAAAATCTTAGCATACACTGTAAAAAAAATGTTTTGTTAAATTAATTTTCTGATATTACAGATTAAATATTTAAATACAGAAAAAAGAAAGAATCAATTCTGCATTTTTCATGTCATCATCAAAAAAACAAAAAAACTCATGCCTGCTTTTGGGCTGACAATAAAACCCCATCCTTCATTTAGCACAAATAGGGCATAACATTGAATGAATGAACATTGGGTGTGTACGAAGGCCTTGAATTCTTCAGATAAGTGATATTGTGTTATCTCTTAGTTGAGGTCGTTTATCAGATTATTTGGATCAGGTTTGCTTGGCTTCCAAGTTTTCTTGGATCTCTAGAGGCTAGTGGTTACAGTAAGCACTTAGATCTTAATGTCTCTGTGCACAATCTATAGAAATGTCTCTTATCAAGTTAACCTGCCTGATATTATTAAAACCCAATTTGCAGTAGTGTTTTTAGGGAGTTTTTAGTCACCTTAAATCTTCACTGAAAAATTGAAAGCGTTTATGGTGTTCTTTTTTGTTCTTAATTAGCTGCAGGGTAGGCTTGATATTATATGTTGATGCATCTCATTAATGTTTTGTTTTGCCAATGCCCTCTTTCATAAGCGCAAAAGTACTCTCTGTGTTTTTAAGACAATAAAATCAGGGCCCCAGGGGTCCGTGCCACCAGATAAGCTTGTTTATGAGGTTAAGCGCAGTCCTTGCCAGACTTGTTTACCCGTGTTGTTACTGGCCGCTTTTGCACTTTGACTTTTTTTCCAGACGACAATCTCTCTGATTAGAGCAGTTGTTTCATATCTGGGATGGGACTGCTGTTTTTGTGGAGGGATCGGAATGTCGGCAAAGCAATTGAAAGACCAGCAGCATCTTATCAAGACTTGTGTGCAACTTCTAGATAAATGTCTTTTGTTTTTTGAGCAGTGGGTCTTTGGTGCTCTCGAAACAGTTTGCCCAAGCAGTTATGGTTATCTATGCAGTTTTTTTCTCCTGTGCTTGAGGCCTATAAATACCCTGAGAGATGGTATCATGCGATAGGGTTTAGTTTTAGGGCTGGGTATACTGGTTTTTATGAGACAAGTAAATGGAGACTGTCATTTTGAAGATTTCAGGGTTCAGACTTGTATAGGTTGTGAACATGATTGTTATTAAAATAATCAGCCTTTTTTCCTTTATAATGAAGGATTAAATGGCTAAATATTGAACTTCTAGTTGTTGGAATTTATTTATTTTTTTATTTTTTGCCTTTTGGTGGGACTTAAATATCTTGTGAAATACATTACATATTTCTTTTTTCACACCTTCCTGAGTCATCATTCGTCTGCTTTTACGCAGTATTTAAATGAAAATTCCGCTGACTGTTTGGTTTCCTGTCCCCATTATTGGTTTTGGCTCAGTTGTACATTGCCATGATGAATAAGCTATAAATAGTTAATCTGAGAAAGACAGACTGACTTGAAACAACTGATAAATATTCAGCATGGTACATAAACAGATCTGTAGTCACCTTAATTCTATTTTTTAGGCCTATTTTAAGCTTGTTATTTATGGATTTTGTTGAGTCTAATATGCACGACTAAGCTTTTACAATAATCTAGTACAAAAAAATAATAGTATTCAATTGGGTGTTCCACAGGGACGGTTACTCCACCCATGCTAATTTGTGTTGTTAATAAACAAGGCATTGAATAACCACAGTGCTGTGAATGTGAAAATGTCTGGGCATTGTGCAAAGGTAAATCCCAGTTTTTCCCATTGACACACCAGTCTCGGCTGGTCTAAGTGGCAGAAACCTTGTTTGGCACATTACAAAGATTCTGCTGCAAGCCGTGGCCTGTTCATCCTGTGGAAAGGGTTCTGTTTTACCTGTTTCCCACCACACCCATGTTGATACCCCAGCTCAGGTTTCAAGCTGTCTGTCACACAAGCTTGTTGGTGACGTCCACTAGCCTTTTTCACCCAGCCCCCATATGACAACAAAGGGACTGACCCTGGAGGCTGGCATTAATGACTGCTGGCAGGAACGTTAAGCCTTAGTGGACGCCCTCAGAAGAAAAGAAATTGTGTTACTGTTCAAGCCTTTTATCCCTTCTCTGGTTTTAGCTGAAAGTTGAGAATTTGTACACCTGACGAATACGATGCCAGCTTATGCATACTATGAGAAGGCCTTTTTTCACAACAAAAGTTTCCATAGTCTTGATTAGTTGATTTAAGACTTGTTTATGTGGATTTGCTTGAGCATAAGAGTTTTGTGGTTTTCCGTTCATGCCTGTTAGCTTTGAGCTTGTCTATATGCTATGTGTTCCCAAACATTGACAGTTCACTTTTAGCAGCTTTGCATGTTTAATGTTAACACTCATCTTTGATAGTAAAATGTGACTGATGTAGCATTGCACAGGCTTCTGTCCAATTAGATGCACTCTACAACAGGAAAGACCCTCCCGCTGTGATTGGCCAGTATGTAGCAATAGCTGTGTTGTAACTATTGCCTGTTTAAAAATAAGGATTGGGTGCTTCAATATGCCACACCCAACTGTGAATATGAAACCAGAAAGTCAGCAAAAAAGGTCACTTGGTGTGAACTTTTTCTAGTAAGTGTTTGATGTAGGACATAAAACTATATGGATTTTTTTTCCATTACAGTGCATAACAGTGTTTTTTCTCTTTTAGGTTTCATAGGTAAAGAAAAAGAAGTTGGAAATGGAATTGCCAAATCATGCCAAACAATTGCTGCTGCAGCTAAACCAACAAAGAGCCAAAGGTTATCTGTGTGATGTGATCATAGTAGTAGAAAATGCCCTTTTTCGGGCCCACAAGAATATCCTGGCAGCCAGCAGTATCTATTTCAAATCCCTTATCCTTCATGACAACTTGATTAACCTCGACACGGACATGGTCAACCCGTCGGTTTTCCGGCAGGTTCTGGACTTCATTTATACTGGCAAGCTTTTGTCATCTGATCAGTTCAGTGACCACAATTTCAATGCCCTTCTAACAGCAGCAAGCTACCTCCAACTTCATGACCTGGCTGCTCTCTGCAGGAAGAAGCTCAAGCGTAATGGGAGATCCCTTCTTAATAAACCAACCACACCTACCAATGGAAGAACGTCTAGGAACCAAAGGCTGTCCTCTATACCCGTGACTCCAAACCAAATGTCAGGGTTAAAAGACAGTGAGAAGACAAAGAGGCATGAGGAGCTACTCAAAGATGACTTGTCTGAGGACGAGATGTTTGTGAGAAACACCCACTGTACAACCTCAGCAAATTCACTCAGTCCCTCAACGAGTAAGAATGGAAGCAATGGCAGTTGTGGTATGCAGGAACTTGGCCTAGACCTTTCCAAGAAAAGCCCCTCAGGGAGCACAGCCACTGAAGAAGTAAGTCCCAGCAGCATCCCACAAGAATCACCTCAGTCTGCCTCAGAATCCATAGCCAACAGTGCCTCATTTGATGAGAACACCCACACGCAGAACCTCACTGCAGGAGAGCCCATGGACCTGGGCGGAGGAGAATGTGAAGAAAGCCAACCGCCTCCGGACGTTGAAAAGCATAAAAGTTCCCGACAGGTCGCCCGGCAGAGGCGGCAACCCAAGAGTGAAGGCCACAAGGGCGAAGATGCAGAACGAGGAACTTTACCCAACGGAGTTGTCAAAAGATTGAAAGTGGTTGGGCAGAGGCTCCCTGGTGGAGGAAATGGCAATTCCGAAGTATCCTTCCAGTGGAAAGATGATGAGGAAGGTTTAGAGAATGGACAGGAGCAAAGTGAAGAGAGTGGACAGAGCGAGAGTGAAGGTGGGCGGAATAGCACCAATTACGTCTACCGACAGGAAGGCTTTGAGCCTGCCCTTGGTGACAACCTTTATGTTTGCATCCCCTGTGGTAAAGGCTTTCCGAGCTCCGAGGAACTGAATGCCCATGTGGAGACCCACACAGAGGAAGAGTTGTACATCAAGGAGGAGGATGATGATACCTATCCAAAGGAAGATGAACTAGAAGCGGAAGACTTGTCTTCACAAATAACCCATGTCCTTGGCACTGAGTCGCGTCGCTTCAGCTGCTCGGTCTGCAACAAGAGCTACAAAGATCCGGCCACTCTTCGACAACATGAGAAGACCCACTGGCTTACCCGTCCCTTCCCCTGCAACATCTGCGGCAAGATGTTCACCCAACGTGGCACCATGACACGTCACATGCGCAGCCACCTGGGGCTGAAGCCATTCGCCTGCGACGAGTGCGGCATGCGCTTTACCCGCCAGTACCGGCTCACTGAGCACATGCGGGTTCACTCAGGTGAGAAGCCATACGAATGTCAGCTATGTGGGGGCAAATTTACCCAGCAGCGTAACCTCATCAGCCACCTACGAATGCATACCTCCCCGTCATAAGCCAAAGACACCTTGAACAGTAGACCCTCAGCAAAAAGAGTCAATGCACACCTCTTCCTTTTGAAGTATACTGCAAGGAGCCAATAATCCAAAGCAGGGTTCTCTTCTGCTGTTAATTACAGGAGGAGCCTTTCAAAAAACGAGCCCCAACAATGGAAAGAATAAACCAATCGGTATGAGTTTATGAGAATATGATTTTTTTTCTTTTTGAATTTTGCTGTGAATGAAAAACAGGGGTACTAATGCTGTTGTATGATTCTTTGGGATATTGTGACCACTCTCAACCACTGCAATCCATGCATTGCTTTCAAGAGTCCATGTGGTCTGTCTGATTGTTTAGGGTTTTTGGTGTCCCAGAAATATTCCTTCTTTCCATTCTTGGTCCTTGATAAATTATCACTTTTGAGAGTTCTGGTGGTATATTTTATGTTAAACTCTCAGCAAGGTTTGAGCTTGTACTGACCAAGTTATTCTATACACAAAGGTTTTAATTCTTTGAAGTGTCTCCTAAGGGTCTCAAATATAGTGTTGTCAGACATGCAAGATGGCTTTTCTGTCATCATTTAAGTGGTGTTTCATAAAAGCTTTGTGCATCCAACCAAACATTTCCCAGTAGACCTACTCTGCACATCACATCCATTGGCTTAATTCTAGGTGTAGCTGGAAAACAGGGTCTTTGTAAGTTTTGTACTGTGGTTGAGGATTCGGTGATCAGATTGGATTTACCCTAATGTACCCTGCTCCTACATCTAGATGCAAGCCAATGAAAAAGTGGTGACGAGAGGCCATGGGTGTCTTTTTTGTCGTTTACTCCCATAGTATATAGGGTTTTATTCTCAAAGAAAAGCCAAACTTAAAGGTACTTGTTTTTAGATTTCTTTAGATAACTTATTGGTATGCTTCTGTGAATGTTTTAACTGGAAGTTCTTTCCTTCATTTCTTTGGGATCAGAGAGGGTTGGGTTGGTTTGGGTGATGGGTTGGGCAGGGTTCATTTAAGTGATACTGAACTTCAGAAATTCTGTCGGTACTGTTATTTTTCACTTTTTTGATTACGTATTTTCCCTTCACTAAACAAGGCAAGTCTGTAAGGTCTCGTCTCATTGCTACCTCTTAATTAAGAACAATACATTGATTGCAACTATGGAGGTCTCTGAATATAGATGTATAAAGTTTGCTGAGGCTTTCAAAGTAGTTGTAACCTGCCCATCAACAAAGGTTTTAAGTTTTAAAAGCATTAATGTAGAGAATAGCTTCTTTGGGCGCATGTATTTAAGGTATTGAGAGTTTTATGTCAGAGAAATCCAAAGAGAAATTTAATATTGGGGAGAATGGCTTACCAACAAACGTTTCCTGTAGAATATCCCTACCAAAGTTTTTAGATTGCATTGCAGGAGGTAAGGATGTACTTTTGTCTTTTAGTTCTTGACGAAGAGCAATGTAGTGGGATGTTAGTTTGTACTTGACATTTTACTAAAAACCAATGAACTTCTTCTGGTGGTTGGTGGGCCGCTGGCTTTCCATTTTTTGAAGTTTACAGAAGTTTTTCAAGAGTGTCTTTTGGATTCTTACTTTGTCTGCAGAGAGACTTTGAAGAACTTCAGAAGGACTAATTTATTTTAGTTCAGACCAAGAGAAAACCGCATAGCAAATGTCGTAGGTTCTTGTGTTACATGTTGAACATACTTGGAAAGCTTACTGAATGAGGAGGAATTGATGCACTGGATTGCTTATTAGCCATCAGCCCTAAATAAAACCTTGTTCTAAAACCATGCTAAGTTACATGGCATCAAGTAAAAACCATGATCGTGTACTCATTCAAGGTATTATGTAAAGTATGCATGTTGAAAAGAATTGAAGGTTATTCAAAATGCTGGTAATTGTGTCGGGTGAATGTTACATGATCAGTGTTGGGTAGACGCTGATGGATGTATTTATAGTACAGTGCTGAATTCTTTGCTGTCATTTTCATTTCATAACTCAGTTACGGATGAATTATATCGCCAATCCCAGTGTATCACATTCCATGAGTAATCCTTAGCCTTCTTAATGTAAAAGTCTTAATGGCATTCCTTTTTTCTGGTTCTTTCTCCAAAGTCTTGTGTTTGTGCTTGCTAATGATGAACTTTGGGGTGCAGCTATAGTCGTGTTAATGGAGTTGTGTTTACAGATAACCTTTTTCCTGGAATTCCTTTAATTTGCCTGTTTAAACTTTGTTTTTTTCATTGATTTTTTTTTTTTTAATGTCATCTCCATCAGTTATTCAAGTCAGTATACTGAAGATGTGTGCAACTCATTCCATTTACACACAGTATTCATGTGATTTCAGCATAGCACCAAAGCTAACCAAAATAGCCGGTTACATTTAACTTTAACCCAATGCAAGTCACCAAAATGTCTTATTTTGTAAGTTGTGCACATCTTGGATGTTAGATTTTGTTTTGTTACAGTATAATTGTGCTCTGGCGTTGATACACACCTCAACTCAGGGAGACTTTTTAAATATTTTTTGTTGTCAAACATACTGGACAGGATTCCAGGAAAAGGTTCCCATTGATATCTTGCTAATTTACAAGCACTTCACTTGAATACCATCAAAAAATGATGTCTTGGGTGATACGAGGCTCTGTTGTTGATTCCAGCGTTTGAGACTATAGCTGAAAGAACTGGGAGAGCGGAAAAATGGATGACAAAGTTTCAAACTGTGACAATAATGTTTCTACTTCAAAGCTTCAGGGATAGTTCTGCATCTTTTGAAATGCGGAGCTTTCGACTGCATTTGTAAGACTGTGTCAATACTGTGTCAATTTCTGTATTTTATTGATGAAAAGCAAAACACTAGTTTCCTACGAAATAGATTTTACGAGTGTGTTCCCATTTCAAAACGCCTTCAAAAAAAAAAAAAAAAGCATTCTAGTAAGCGCAAAATGTATAAACGAATAAGATTAAAGCTCATACCCAAATTTTCAGACTATTTTCTAAACCAAAGCACATTTTGAATGATTGATTGATTGATTGACAGCTTTTAAAGATACTTGTGTATAATATCTCATTGTTTACATAAACTCTTTACAGTCATAGACCTCAGGTGAGGGGAGGCCAGTTTGGACCTGCTTCTGTGTAGGTCACCGTCTTTAAACGAATCGTAACTGTGTGTCTTACCCTGTGAACGTAGCCGCATGCTTCTGATTTGGATGGGCTGCTACTTTTATTGATTTGTAATTGGCCCTTTAAGATGTGCTGAGGCATCCCTTCTGAAAATCATGTTGTTGACATCATTATTTTTATGAATCTGCTGCTTTTCTTTTTTTCTTTTTTGTTTTTTAAAAATGTAAATACGCATGAATAAAACGACACACATTTACCTCAAAGTAACTTTTTAGAACCTGCTGCATATATATAAATACATATATAAATATAAATAAATATATTTTATTTTTTAATTTTTTTTTGCATCAACTCTCTCTTAGTTTTAGTTTTTAAAAAAAATGTGTTGTAAGTATTCTGAGCTGCCTGTTTTCTTTTTCTTTGTCCGCAAAAGAAGCAACTTAAAAACCCACTGGCCTCTCCTCCGTCTACATTGGTGCAAACACTTACTGACAGTGTTCACTTTTTTTTATCAAATGTCTATTGTCAGTGATGAATGTATTTATTTGTTTGATCCTGTTTTCACTTTTTAAGCGTTCACTTTGGGTGAGACGACGTGTCTTCAGGGTCTGATGTATTCTGTTGTAGTAAGCTGAGAGGTAAATTGAAAAAAATGACACAAGACGGATCATTTTAAACCTGTGAAGACGTAGACATGAGGAATGTATTTCTCCATGAAGTGTCCATCATAAAGGATGTATCCCACATTGTTTTTGTAATCTTATCTCACCCAAAGCATGCACGTGCTCTGGATCATGTGTTTCCTGTCACAGACTCTTGAAGGCTGTTTGTCGATTTTAAATGTTCTCTGTCTGTACGCCTCTGCCCACCGATACAGGAAGGGACCTTTTAGAATTGTGTCAAAGGCATTCAAGGTTGTGTTTTCTGTACTGAAAGCTGCCGTGTTGTTGCACGCTGCGATTCAAGGCTGCCGGCCGATTTCATTTCTTTCTTTTTTTCCGTTTTATTTGCAAATGCCCAACAGAGCCAAAGGTTTTTCCTAAGAAACATCACATCTCCTCATTTTTTTCACTGTAAGATCACATCTTTTTAAGCTTTATAAAATGCACTTTCTAAGTTCTCACTGAGGTCCTTTACGCAGGCGATTACATCTTATCTGCTATTTACAGATTTACTTGAGTTCTGAAGCTTTAAGTAAATGCAAAGATTAAAACTCACACTTGTTTGCTGCTAATGTGTAGTTTTGTCTGATTCTACATATCCCAGATAGTATTATGTTGTTTTTCTTGAACGTTGCCTCTTGTCAACATAACTGGCAAGTGTTAGGGACCTCGAGTTACCAAACCAACCCAAACTAACTAAACCAAAGCCAGATTTACAAGCATGTGCATAGCAGGTGGGCATGTTTCCCATATGTTTTTACTTGAACGCCATATTGCATTGCTAGCCTGTACACCATACGCGTTTTAATTTAGCATTCCAATAACTTTTATGTACTGATTAATATTTATTTTCTTTCTGAATGAGAGCAGGGCGTAAGATAAGAGAGATATTTGGAGGAATACAGACATCATCACCAGTAGGAGCATTATATTAGCACACTTGTGAATGAAGACAAGTTGCTCTTGACGAATATTAATTTGAATTACTGTCGTGTTTTTGGTCAGCCTTGAACATGTTGCGTGGACAACACGGCGGTTTCGCGTTCCTCAGAGAGCTTGTATTCAGGTCAGAGCTACATGCAGCTCGAATTCTGTCTCATGTGAATAAAACACAATGTACAGAGCTCATCTCATGTTCACAGTCTTAATGTACAGCTACGAGAAGTCATTTTAGAATCTTTTCATTAAAATCTTGATCAAAAAACCACTTGGTTCTCTGTGTGTCCTTGTGTGTTCGTTCCTTCGTGTTCTTTTGCTTTTATGACTTACAGTGGAAGTAAATGTGGTAATGCAAGTCTTTTCCTTTCAGTTCACTGTGAAAGAATTGCTTTTGACCTTGTCTGTGCAAAGTTACGATCCAATTCAATCTTGAACAAAAAAATATGCAATGATGCAGGAAAATGAATAATTTGGAGAACTTCATAGCAGAAATTTCTTAAGGAAAAAACACATCATAAATTAACAAAAAAAAAAAACTTTTATGCTTTGACAAAAAAAATAAAATAAATAAAATGGTATGGTATGGTATTCCATTTTTTTGTCCTCAAAGTGCCCCATTTACTTCCATTGTTTAAAATTGGCATGCCAGAATCAAACTTATGTGATAAAAATGCCATATTTACTTTAATTGTAAGTTTGCATTAATGCTTTGTTTTGCCTTTTAAATTGGTGCAACATTTTTGTGATATAATCACTTTTTGACTTATTCTGACCTTGCAAAGCAAAGAAAATCTTACTTTAGCATGATCCATTCAATGATGCAGGATAATGACTTTTTACATAGAGGAAAAATCCAAATACAGGAATTACACATGTGAAGAATAACTAGAAGTTAATCTGCTTAAAACAGTAGTCTCAAATGACAATTTGAATTTTCATACTTGAATTTTCTTAAGAAACAATCCATGCAAGTGCTACATGTTGTGCATTGTCTTTTCATGCCCTCAAAGTGCCCCATTTACTTCCATGCATTATTTTGCTTTATGTACTTTTCAAAACATAAGACTTGGAAACATAACATGGAACATAAGATGGAATCACTTTTTGACCTTGTTTATGCAAAATTGTAATCCAGTATTTCAAATTAGCATGATCTATGCAGTGATGCATGAAAATGATTGTGCCTCCATTTTTCCATGCAAACAGTAAATATGCAAGTGCTGTTCTGTACAGTAAAAAAAAAAAAAAAAGTTATATATATATATATATATATATATATATATATATATATATATATATATATATATATAATTTTTTTTTAAAAGAAGAATCCATGCAAGTGCTTTAATAAAAATATGCAGTACCTCATCTTTTTGTTCCCTTAAAGTGCCCCATTTACATTCATTATAAGTTTGCTGTAATGCATTGTTTTTTTAATACACTTAAAATTGGTGCAAAAATAAGGTGTGTGATTAAAATCGCTTTTTTAATTTATGAAAATTTTTAACTGAATATTTAAACTGTCTTGACCATGCAAAAAAAAAAAAAAGATGCAGGAAAATAAGTTTACATTGGGAAAAAAACCACCCATAAGTCAAATAAATTATTTATTAATTTAGTTATTTAAAATTCTTATTTTCAGGAAGATTCAATGTAAGTGCTTTAATAAAAATATGTGGTGCCCTCAAAGTGCGCCATTTACTTCCACCGCAAGTTTACTTCAGTGCACTGCACAATGTATTAATTTATATGCATCATTCACTGAACTGAGGGATGAACTGAAATGATTTTCTGTTGATGTAAGTTCAGGTTCAGCGCTCTATTCACATTTACAGCAGCTGCACTTGAGTTTCCGCACCATCCAGAGGCGAATGCTGCGGGACGTGTTGCGTCGTTGAGACCTGGGGTCACCGATGATTAATGACGAGAGGGCGAGAGAGGAATCGGGGCCCCTCCCCCCAGCCGGGCTCTAACGGGCCGTGGCACAAGGGGTCCGTCTGCCATCTGGGAGCCCCTCTCAGAGCTTCACCAATCAGAGCAGGCGGCTCGCTCCTTCAGCAGCACTTTTCTTTTCCCTCTGCCTGGCCCTCCGCTCGGCATTCTCGGGGCCATTTAGACCGGCCCTCTTTTGTTCCCCCACCAGGCTTGCCACTGTATGTCAAGAGGCCAGCGTGCACCTCCCTACCCCGGGGGAAAAGAGGGTTGGCATTTTTATGGTCCTTGTGTGGCTGATTCTACGGAGCCATTAAGCCCCGCCTCAAGTGGTGTCACATGCCAAATGACCCTGAATGGGGTCAGTTTCAGGCACAATGGGTTGTATGTTGATGCCGCCTCCCCCTACTAGGCCCGTCTGCTAAGTATAGATTAACTATAGACACATCTGCGAGGAGGCAAAATCACATGCAGTTCTTGCAGGAAGCCCTTAAATGCATGAAAGGGCTTTCAGCGTCTTATGCCCATGATCGCGGCATCTGCTGCCCGTTGCTAATTTGAATACGAAAACTGGTTAAGGCGAGCAGGACTGTTGCTGTTGGTCATAGTTAGGGTTGGTGATTTGAACAAACTCCTACGATGTGGTATCGCAGCTAATAAGGCCTATCTGAAAACATGGGCCAGTAAGAAACCACATAGCCACATACTAAAAAAGATCATTCAGAACACCAAAGCAACCATATAGCAACAGGCTTAAAACAATTTAGAATACCTAAGCATCGACATGCTAAAAACAACCCAGAATACCATAGCAACCATATAGAAACAGGCTAAAAAGAATTCAGAACAGTTTAGCAACAATATCGCATCATTTGACAAGCAACAAAAGCAATTGCAAACATCTTGTATATAAAGGGTTTGTTGAACTTTAGTGTTACTTTTGTTTTTTGATTCTGTATGATGTGCTCATTTAGTGTTATTTATTTAAATATTTGACGAAAAGCATTGAACGTTTGTTATTGGTTAGTGTTTAATTATTTGTCCATTTGACGATGAATTTCACTTTGAATATTCTCGTTTGAATAAATGGCGTCTGCTCTTGTTTAGTGTTATTTATTTGAATGTTGATGAAGAACTTCACGTTGAGAGTTTGTTCTCATTGAAGTGTTATTTATTTGAACGTTTGGTGAAGATCATTGTATTAAATGTTTGTTCTAGTTTAGTGTTATGTATTTGAATGTTTGTTTATTTTAACATTTGGTGAAGAGTTTAGCATTGTATAAAACCTTGTTTAACATTGCGTTAAAGGTTTGTTCTTTTTGTTTAGTGTTATTTATTGGAACATTCGAAGATGAACATCATGTTGAATATTTGAACGTTTGAGGATGAACATCACATTGAATATTTGAACGTTTGAACATCAAATTCAATATGAATATAACAACGTTTGAGGATGAACATCACATTGAATATTTGAACGTTTGATGATGAACATCACGTTCAATATTTGAACGTTTGAGGATGAACATCACATTGAATATTTGAACGTTTGAGGATGAACATCACATTGAATATTTGAACGTTTGATGATGAACATCACGTTCAATATTTGAACGTTTGAATATGAATGTCATGTTGAATATTTGAACGTTTGATGATGAACGTCACGTTCAATATTTGAACGTTTGAATATGAATGTCACGTTGAATATTTGAACGTTTGAATATGAACGTCACGAAAATGAACGACACGTTGCATATTTGAATGTTTCACGATGAACGTCACGTTGAATATTTGTTCTTATTTAAGTGTTATTTATTGGAAGGTTTGGTAAAGATCATTGTGTTAAAAGTTTGTTCCTTTTGTTTAGTGTTATTTATTGCAACGTTTGAAGATGAACATCATGTTAAATTTTTGAACATTTGAATATGAACTTCATGTTGAATATTTGTTCTCATTTAGGTGGTATTTATTTGAATGTTTGTTGAAAAGCGTTGCATTGAGTGTTTGTTCTTGGTTAGTGTTTGAACTTTTGGTGAAGATGATTGTGTAAAGTTTGTTATTTTTGTTTAGTGTTTTTTTATTTGAATGTTTGTTTACTTGAACGTTTGGTGAAGATCGTTGCGTTAAACATTTCTTTTTGTTTAGTGTTATTTGAATCTGTTTATTTGAAATTTGGTAAAGAACTTTGCGCTGACAATTTGTTCTAGTTTAGTGTTATTTATCTGAACGTTTGACGATGAACGTCACGTTGAATATTTGAACGTTTGAATATGAATGTCACGTTAAATATTTGTTTCATTTAAGTGTTATTTGAACATTTGTTGAAAAGCGTTGCATTGAGCGTTTGTTTTTAGTTAGTGTTATTTGAACTTCTGATGAAGATCATTGTGTTAAAAGTTTGTTTGTTTTGTTTAGTGTTTTTTTATTTGAATGTTTGTTTACTTGAACGTTTGGTGAAGATCGTTGCGTTAAACATTTGTTTTTGTTTAGTGTTATTTATTTGAATCTGTTTATTTGAACGTTTGGTGAAGAGCTTTGCATTGACAGTTTGTTCTAGTTTAGTGTTATTTATCTGAACGTTTGACGATGAACGTCACGTTAAATATTTGTTTCATTTAAGTGTTATTTATTGGAACGTTTGGTGAAGAGCTTTTGTTCTCGTTTAGTGTTATTTGAACATTTGGTGAAGAACATCACATTGAATCTTTGTTCTTGTTGTTTTAGTGTTATTTATTTGAATGTTTGATGGAGAACATCGTGTTGAGTGTTTGTTTTTGGCGGTTTGCACCAGGTGTCTGTTCAGGAGTACAGCAGCTGCCCCTCCAACCCTGGATTAATGCAGGACAGAGAAGGGGGATACACACGAGCCCGTCCCGTCCAGCAGAATCAAGTCTATTCTTCTCTTTCTTTCTCTTTCTTTCACTGGGCTGAATGTAATGGCACAGACTGCCAGGCTGATGGAGCAACGGCCCAAAAGAAACGGCCCTACAGGTGGTGGGCACTGCACGAGTTTAGCATATTGATCCTTTCACATGGACTCGTACAGCAGCCTCTCAGAGAGAAAGACGCTCTATTTACACTGTGCCATGGCGCTTTACAAAACAGGCTTTAGGGCAACACATAATGGGCTCCTTTCCCTGAGCTTGAAGGGCCACAAAGGACAGGGAGAAGAAAAAAAGGTTTAATGTGAAATTCTGATGCCTTTTTTTTCTTTTTCTTTATTCTTCGTCGCACACGATGACGCTTGACTGAGTAATTCAAAGGTACAGTGGATTTTTGAAAGATGCAGGATGCTGAAATTGGTGCCATGACCTGAAAGAAAATTTGTTTGAATCATATGAAGATGTACAAATGCCAAGTGTGAGGTTTATATATTTATATAAAAAACTGATAATCGTGAATTGAGCTTATTTTCCTAATCTGCTTAAATATTTTTGCTATATTGGTTTGGGAATCCACTTCATTTGTAATATTATTTTTTAATTTATTATACATAATTTATTTTATAAATGCTGGAAACGGTCAAATAAATCAACAGTTACATTATACAATAATCTACAATAATTTATTTCCACTTGAATTTTTTTTCCCCATAGTTTATATATTAGACTTAGTTTTTTAAAATGCAAACTTATAGTTTATATATATATATATATATATATATATATATATATATATATATATATATAAACTTAAGAATTAAAAAATTAGCTTGTTTTCCTTTAAAATATATAAAGAATAGGATGTAAAATAAGAAATGTTTTCCAAATATATAATTCAATTAAAAGTTTTGGAAAATAATACTTTTATTAATCAAGGATGCATTAAATTGATCAAAATTGACAGGTAACTCATTTATAATATTACAAAAGATTTCTATTTCAAATAAACATTGTTCTTTTGAACTTTCTATTCATCACAAAATCCAGAAAAAATATATTACCGTTCCATAAAAATATAAAGCAGCACAACTCTTTTTAATATTGATAATAATCAAAAATGTTTCAAATCAGAATATTAGAATGATTTCTGAAGGATCATGTGACCGTAATGATGCTGAAAATTAAACTTTAATCACAGGAATAAATAACATTTTAAAATATATTGAATTAGAAACCAGCTTTTTTAAATTGTAATAATGTTTCACAATATTGCTGTTTTTACTGTTTCATTAAATAAATGCAGCCTTGTTAAGCAGAAGAGGAAATATTTCAAAAATATAAAAAAAAAGTGACCTCAAACTTTTGACCAATAATGTATTTAGTTTATCTTTCTCAAACTGACTAAAAGAATCTTTAACAGAACCATTAATGGTTCTAAATCAGCACCAGAATCATCGTATTCCTCATGATTCCAGCATGTTTATGTGAAACTCCTGCAGTGTTTAAAATGCAGTGACTGTACCTGCTCCATGAAGCCTGGCCTCTAGGTACAACATTTTTAATCAGGAACTGTCAAGTGCATTTGATTAACATTAATGTGTCACATGGGTCGGCCCCCCACCATATGTATGCAGATTCACAGAGGGTCCGAGCGGCCCCAGCCACGCTCCGGCACATTCATCACTGTCACGTTGTGTTAGTTTTGTGTGTGTGTGTGTGTGTGTGTATCAGAGTCTGATGAAGATCACGCTTGCCGTCCCTCACCCTCCTTTACGTGCTTAAGACAATGCAGTGAGGTCTGATAATACTACGGTAATACTGGGATGAGCGCTCACCTTTACTCACCATGACCTGGATTTTAATATTTTGCTTTAGGAAGGAATGTCTGTTGTCTTGAATGCAGAATGCAGTTGGCTTATCATGTGCAGCTGAGACTGCATTTACTGGATAATTCAAAAATGTTGTAATTATGAACTTTGACAGCAGTTGATTGGAGCATGAAAAGTGGGCGTGTCCAACCAGATTGGAGGAGAGGATTTGAAAAATAGGAGGGGTTGATATCCACCAGTATCTTTGATATACTATTGTAATTTTTTATATATATATATAATTTTTTATTTTGTCATTTAATTCTAATATTAATTAAAAAATAACATGAATTGAAAAAATATTAAAAAACTTATTTTGTGAAAAAAATAAAGACTTTAAATGACTTAGAAAATACTGTCCTTCAAAAAAAAAATTCTTAAAAGTAATTTAATTTTAATATTAAAAATAACATTAATGAAAAATATATATGAAAAAAACTTTTGTTTAAAGTTGGCGTTGAAAAATAAAAGTTGAAATAAGCCTTAAAATAATAAAAGTGTAAGTTATTTGACAAGTTTTAGTAATTTTTCTTTTGTCATTTTAATTAGTTTTTTTTTAATGTAATTCATATGTAATGAAGTGTAATTGCACTAATTAATCCTGTAAAGCCTGGCATGAAATACCAACCCCCCCCCCCCAAAAAAAACAGGTTTATCGGTAAAGGTTTGATTTTGTTGCTCAAAATAATTAATATAAATTAATTATTATTAAAAAAATAATGTTATCAACAATATTAATAATACAATCTTAATTAATAATAAAATATTAATATTTATAATATTTATTGAAGTACTTTTAAGTACCATGTAAATGCTATGGTTTATGATTAATCATACAGTACTACATACCCATATTCATATTTCTATGATTTTTCATTTCTATATATTTTGTGGTTACTAGATAAGATATTTTTTTAAGAGATCACTTACAAAGAACAATTTGTAGGCAGTTAAATATTTCAGTTTTTTTTTTTTTTTTTATTTTAACAGTGTAACTATATAAAAAAAAACTATATTAACTATAAAAGTTACATATTTCCATGACTTTACTAAAGTCTATGAATTTTCGTGTTCTTGAAATTGGCTGATATTCACAGGTTCTTCATGACTACCGTGATGCTGAGGCTGGGTGACGTCCCATCTCTATTTCAGGATATGGTTATTGTCAGTAAGTATTTGGCACCTCGGGATCGATGTGTAAGTGTAAAGTACTCTTGGCACGTTGTCATGACGACCAGCTACACATTAAAGCCCGTAATCTGTAAACTCATTAAAAGCGAGAGTGGCAATGTGAAGCAGAGCTGCAGCTGCAGGTGATGCAGTGCTCGTGAATCCTCTGCGCTAAACCTGCAATGAAGCGCACGCATCAGACCGCCTCCGGACGGATCACGGCTCAGGGAGGGGCTGAACTGAGCGCTCTCATATTGCCCTGTGGAGAATAAATGGGCATGTTTGAGAAATCAGTGGCAACACCTTTTATTGCAGCCCAATCCCACTCTCCACCTCCACCTCCCCCACCCGCAGCGCTCGGGGAGCCGTTGCCATGGCGATCCAATATTCCGACTAATGTATGGATGTGGAAGTGGAATTCCTGGAGACAGTCAGGAGCTCAGAGGAGCTCTTGTGCTACAGCTCACTTACAAACCAGTCTGAACTTACAAAACACAAGCAGAATATCAGTGTGCTCAGGGCAACAACACATGACACGAAAGAATTCAATTCATATTTAAATATATATTATACATCTCTAAAATCAGAGAATTTAATTCACAAAATATAAATCGATAATAAATATAATACTAATATATATATATATATTATATATAAAAACTACAAAAGTTCTATCTTTCCACATGTATGTATATATATATATATATATATATATATATATATATATATATATATATATATATCTATATATATAATATATACACAGTATATATAAACACACACACAAAAACAAAAACACACAAATAAACACCTTTACATATTTTACATTAATAAGATATAAATCATCACCATTGTTTTATTTTATTATCTGTTAACAAGACTGTATCTGTATCTATATACTGTATATCTAGAGGCAGTTCACCTTGGAAACCCTTAAAAAAAAAAAAAAAAAGTCATTTAATTTAAATGTTAACTTAAAAAAATTACTTTTATCATTTTATTATAATTTTTTTCCCCATCTTTAACCATGGTTTAAAAAAAGAAAAAACACTACTGCACAACATTCGTTGGTTTAATGCTGTTGCCAACATATCAGATTTATTATTGTGAATATATATAATTCCATAATTTCCTAAAATTAAAATGAAAACCTCTAAAAATAAGTACTAGGAAAAATGAACAAAAAAAAAATACAATTGTGTATATCAATGATTCTACAATATCACTGCGGTGTATTATAAAAAATACCAATGTTCATAACTAAATCATTAATTGCATCAACTGTTCCAACCATGAAATAAGTTCATATAAGCTTTCTAGGAAATGATTATACAGAATATAGAACAAATACTCTTCTAGATCACAGAAGTGCATTAATACACAGTTCAACTGATGTGCGACTGGCCATCATAAAACTCATTTGAACTCTAAAGCCTCGTTTGAAGCTCTTGGCAGAATTGATCATATTACTAATCTGCTTTGCATAATGCATCAGAACATGCTTTACTTGTAAAACTAACACGCAGACTCCTGTGGAGTGCTGCTTTACTTTACAGTGTTTTTGAGATCTCAGTTTGTAAGTGTTTAATGTGGAAGCTGTATAAATGTGATGATCTCCCGCTCTGTGACCGCCGGCTACATCAAGCAATTAAATATTAATAGAGCATCTAAAGCGTCCTCTAGGTAAAACACACACAGGATGAATAATGGAAACGCAGTCATCGCAGATTACTGACTGACGGACCGCTCAAAGACCAGAAGCAGCACAGTTTTGTCCAAGTGTTTACATTTTAATAGATGCTTTCAGGTCCATTTCTGTTCTCAAATACATTTCACTGACAGCAATGAAATGTTAAAAGTGCAAATGCGGACAATCGGCGTACATCATCGGTGTCGGCTTGTGAAACGTTCCCAGCACACGATGACGTGTTTTTCACCAACAAACATGTCAGTGGTTTCACACACAGACCACAACAAGAGACTTGCTTGTCAGTGATGATGCACATCAATTAAAATACTAATTAAACGGATACAACTTCAGCATACACAGAAATGAAGTTTCTCTGCCATATGGCCACAAATATCTGATGCACATACAGTATATACACACAAATGAACTATAGCTTTTGTCTCTAATGTGTAGAGATGATTTGAAATCTGTTCACTGATAGTGTATAGCATGAGGAACAGCAACTCGACAGCAAATCTTTCTAACGACGGTAATACTCGCAGTTCCCTTTTTTTGTGCACTATGAAATTATGAAATCTTCAATGTTTTAAAAACACATGCAAAACGACACCAGATATTCTGTGAAGTCAGTAAACTACATTTTCTTTTGGGGTTGAAGATCCCTCGAACGACATCGGAGTGAATCTCACAAAAACACATTCAGCTCACGCTTCACCCTAAAATCTAAATTATATTTAAATAAAGAACATAAAGCCTATTTTCTGGAACATTCAGATATTTTGTATTATTATTTGCACAATTCTCATTATGGGAATGCATTCAGATGGATTTTTGAAATTCTCATCACTCGGTGTAATACAGTTGTTTTTGTTGTATTATAGTAAAAAGCAATATTTTACTTTATTCAACACGAAGGCAGTACAACATAAATATCAGTGACATAATATTCATGACTTTATTCATGCATTGCATTAATGAGAATTAATTCTATTTTCATATGCACCAAGATATTTTGCAGTGTTATTTGCATTCATCACAATTCTCATTTTTGGCTATATTATAGTTAAAAAAAAAACAAATTATTTAATTAAAGGCAGCAAACATATACCACCATGTATAAATGTATAAAATTAAAATTTTTGCATTACATTAATGAGAAGTTATGAGGCTATGCACAATGTCACAGTGCAAAGCAAAAAAAAGTAAACATTATGAGAAGCATTTAAATATTTTGCATTATTTTTTTAATTTGTATTATTTGCAAGCAACCACTTTTTCCCCCACAATTCTCAGTAATGTAATACATTCAGACATTGTACTATTTTCTCACATTAATTTCTGTGTAACACAGCTATTTTTTTTGTTGAATTAAAGTAAAAATGCTGGAAATTTCCTTCATTAAAATAAACAAAAATTCAAGGCAGTACAACAAATACCACCATGATTGCACCATTCTGCACTGCATTAATGGGAATTTTTGTTTAAAAATGTGCTATGCACAAAAAAACAATCCACCTATTGTAAGTAATGTTGCATTTTGCATTATTTTTTATTTGTATTATTAACATTATTCTATCCAAGCAAGCTGTTTTTATTGTAATGCATTCAGATTCAGTTTCTTTGCTATACAGTAATTTTTTTTTGTATTATAGTAAACAAAATGCAGTAATTTTTCTTTATTTGAATTTTAAAATTGTGCTACGAACAAAATATTGAATTTTCTTGTAAATCTATAATTCTCATTCTTGACAGCTTTCGTGAGATTCACCCGTTCAGTGCCGAACACGACGTACAGACGAGATACAACGTACAAACACTGATGTATTGCATAACACAGGTCATTTGCTGACGGCACGTAATCTACAGTGCAATCTGTGCCAAAGTCTTAGAAATGGCTTCCTGGGTGACGTGACTAAACCCAGTAAAGATTCAAGTAGAGTTAAAGGATGTATTTCTACACATGGAATGTCAAAATTCACACACGAACCGTCATATTAGATGCCTTAAAGGGAGATCAGAGGACAAACATGCAGCTTTTGGGCTACAGCGGATCACTAGAGAGGCCCCAAAGCAGCCAGACAGGAAGTGACACGCCTGGACACCACCATTGGGGCCAATCTGAGCGGGCGGTTTATTCTGATCTATAAAGTGCCCGTCTTAAAGGATTGTAATAGACTGATAATGACTGCTGATCTCAACCGGAGGCTGGTGAAGACACGTCAGTCCGGTCTCAGTATGGGATCTGGTTCTGGTAGAACTGCAGCATGTCGTAGGTTTTGCTCCTGTATCAGAGAAACGCAGAGTTTCAGCATTAACATTCACAATAAAAGTCTTTTTTGAATGTTACGTGACAAGGTGATGTTTGTCACCTGCTACTGAGGAAGCAGCGCTCGATGACTTTAATCATGAAGGCTGCGGCTTCCTTCTCACTCATGTTGGGGTTGAACCTTTGCCTGCCGAACACAATACTGCAGGGTTATTATTGTAAAACTATTAGAAACATTTTTGTTCATTACTGAAATAAATACAATATAAATATTAGATAAAAAAATTCTGAAAATAGATTAACCCTAAATAGTATTATTATTAATAGTATAGTAAATATTAAAATAAATAAATAAATAAAAATGGCAAAAGCACATTACAAAATTAGTAAAAAAAAAATAAATAAAAAATCAACAAAAATTAAATTGAAAACTGAAAATGTAAACATTCAAGTGGGTCTGGAAGTTAATTCAAAATATTAATAAAAATATAATATAATATAAATAATACAAAAATCTAAACAGTAATATTAAAATAATAATTACATTGAAAACTGAAATTTTAAAAATAAAAATCCAAACAGTAATATTAAAATAATTACAATGAAAACTGAAAATTTTAAAATAAAAGGTAATAAAAAAAAAATATATAAATAATACAAAAATCCAAATAGTAATATTAAAATAAACAAATAAATAAAAATGACAAAAGCACATTACAAAATTAGTAAAAAATAAATAAATCAAAATCACCAAATATTACACAGAAAACTGAAAATGTCAAAATAAAAGCTAATTCAAAATATTAAAACAAATATAATATAAATAATATAAAAATGCAAATAGTAATATTAAAATAAATAAATAAAAATGTAAAAAAAAAAGTTAATTCAAAATATTAATAAAAATATAATATAAATATCAAAATATTAATATTGAAATAAAAATGGCAAAAGCACATTACAAAATTAGTAAAAAAAAACAAAAACAATTCAACAAAAATTACATTGAAAACTAAAAAAAATGTAAAAATAAAAGCTAAATCAAAATATTAATAAAAATATAATATAATACAAAAATAACACTGATGTACAGTGATCAATGTTTCAGAGGAAGAAACGGCAGATCAGAGCGTTAAATTATGATTTAATATTCATTAACGTACTTCAGGAGTTTGATGGTCTGTCCTCTGAAGCACGGCAGCCCCGTGTCGAGCATCAGAGTCACCAGCGATACCACAGCATCCATGTATGGCCTGAAATATATACATCAAACACACATAAAAGGGTTTTATAAAGTGAAAAAACAGGCATGAAACTTCTCTAATTCTAACCAGCTAGTGACAGAATTAGTATCAATAAGATGCTATTATAGTTTTTTTTAATATTTTGTTTTTAAAATTAAATATTTTATATTATATAGTATTATTATTTATACAGTATTTATAAATCTTATACTATAATTTATAATTATTTTAATTTAGTTGTTCTTGTCTTTTTATTAGTTTTTAATATGTTTAATACAGATTTTTTTTCAAATTCAACTAAATGAAAACGAAAAATGTTGTAGTAGAAATGTGGCAAGTAGCTGAAATAAAATAATTTAAAACTTTGCTTCATATTTTATTTAATTTCCATTAAATGTTTAAATTATTTCAAGTAAATTTCAAGTAATGAAAATGTTTTATGGTTTCAGTTTTAATTTTATTTAACAATAATATCCCTGTAAAGAACAAAGCCTCTGCAGTCTTAACATATTGGAGTCAGAATCCACCCAAATCCTTCCCAGACAGCCTCCTGTGTCCACACGTCTGACCTAATCCATCATCTCTGAGGATACTGAAATATTGAAGAGCGGCCGTCTCACCTTACGGCCAGGTATCCACGCACACACATGTCCATGAACCATTTAAAGGGAGTGGCCTCCATCTTGCCGCCCATGATCATCACCATCTCGTCGGTCAGCTTGATGTCGGGCTCCCAGCCCAGATTACCCCCCGGAGAACTCTCGAACATGAAGCCGAAGTCTAGAAGATACAAAAATACATAAAACACAAGCCCATTTAACCCAGTCATTTCATTCTTTTTTTTTTATGTTTTCAACTGTAATTAGAAAAAAACAAAACAAAACAAAACAAAACTTAATAATAAAGTTAATTTAATATTTATTTAAATAAATGTATTTATTTTAAGTCTAACTTGAGTTTTCATTGCAAGAATGGAATAATTAATGGGTTATAAGATGGAATTTTTCCTTGTTTGATGTACTATAGATATCAATTACAAACATTAATATGTAGTGGACAAAAACTAAATAAATTAACAAAAACACAATCATTTCACCTTTTTTTATTTTTTTTATTAAACTTACATTTTATGATAAAATTGTTATTATCTTAAATTGTACATTTATATTTAAATTTAATTCATTAAAATGTAAGTTCATGTAACATTTATTTAATAATTAAAAAAATGAATCAGTTTGAGTCTAATTTGAGTTTTTATAGCAAAAATGAATTATGTACTAGAGGATATCACAGAAAAAAAATATATAAAAATATAAATATTAGTTGAAAAACTTAAGACTAAATAAAAATTTTAAACGCTGCCTTGGCAACTAACTGAAATAAGTATAATGTGAAGCAAAAAATTGAAATAAATAAAAGCTAAAACTGAACTAAAATAGAAATTAAGCCTAAAAAGTAATATTTAAAAACAACAACAACAACACACAATTAGGCAGAAGCACATAATAAATTAGAAAAAATGAACTAAAGTTTGGTTGAACCCAGCTGACCGATGTGGATGAGATGGCCTTTGCTGTCCAGCATGATGTTGCCGTTGTGTCGGTCTTTGATTTGTAACAGGAAGAGCAGCAGACTGTATGCGGCCATACTGCGGATGAAGTTATAACGAGCCTTAGAGAGAGAGAAAGAGAGACTTTACACAATGAATGATCAGAAACATCAGCCTCCTCCCCAAAAAGACTCAAACAGCTTCCGCACCTTCTGGAAGGCCAGCGTGGACTCGTCCCCGTACTGGTTCCTGAAGTATTCGTACATGCCAATGTCAGTCTGCCGGCCGAGCTGATCGCGGGACTTACAGTCCGGAATACACTCAATCACGCCACACTGAAAGAACCAAACAGGAAATCCAGGTAAGCAGAGCTTCAGCGGGTCAGGAGCATGACGTCTGACAGGAAGCTGGAACGAGACTCACTCCAGGAGCGGTGGCCACCACACGGTACGGGAACACGAACAGGTCCAGACCCACCAGCTGGAAGATGTTCTTGAAGAGACCGATGATCTGAAGGGCGAGCATGTCCTGACACCAGAGAAACAAAAATAATAAATACATCTAATGTGAATATCAACTCAAAACACATCAAGGTCCAATTTCAACCCAAATTCAAAATACAAAAATGCTTTTAACTAAATTTTTACATTTTATTTATTATTATTTAAATTATTACATTTTATTTCATTATTGTATATTATATACACATTACTGTAATGGTTTCAGGTGTATTATTTTACACTGAAAAAATATAATATAATTTACATATCTGATGTAAAACAAATGCTAATTATGATTATTTTTAAATGTAATCCAATCATTAACCACATTTTAACCAAAAATGATTTAATATGAAGTACAAATGTTCTAAAAATTATAATTTATTTTTTCTTTGGAGTGAAATATAATGCAGATGTAAAAGGTTTCATAACATGCTTATATAATAAAAAAAAAATAAAAATAAAAAATAAAAAAATTCAATAAATATAATATTTTATATATATTTCCCCTATAATATTTGACATAATATTTCATAACATTTCACTATGAAATATAATTCATGAAATTGTCATATATATATATATATATATATATATATGTGTGTGTGTGTCAAAGCATGTTACTAAAAATGATATTTTCTCTTCTTTTATATATATATATATATATATATATATATATATATATATATTATATATATATATATATATATATATATATATATATATATATATATATATGTATATATATATATATATATATATATATGTATATATATATTTTAAAAATGTAAAAACCAATATATATGTGTGTGTAATTTTTCTCCATGAAAACTTATTCATGAAATAGTGTCAATGTACAAAATCTTAATGGTACTACAAATGATCATTTCTTTTTTTAATTTTGCAGTGAAGCATGATGCAGACTTTAGAGATCTCATAAGCATGTGTCCCATGATACTGACCTGTCTGCAATCATCGCCCACTTTAAAGATGGCCGCCTGCCAGCAGACCTTTTGAGCCGTCTCTGAATCCTCCTCACCTTCATCCTGAGAGTCTGACGGACAGCGCAGACCTGCAGACACAGACAACACTGATCACACAGAAACTGAACGCATCCTGCAAGCGCTGCACGTTGATGGCGTATGAAAGGTCACGTGCGACTCACCCTCTTTTTCAAGCTCACTAACTCCACACCTCTTCACTTTGAATTTGGCCAGATAAGGTGCTTTGGCAGCGCTGTAATAAATCACATATGAAATGTAAACTGATAGCATGTGAGCAGGCTTCTGGCGAGCGGTGGTGTCTGCTGATACCTCTGCATAGGTGTTCCTGACTTGTAGTCGATATCGAGGACGATCGCTTCTGGATTGCTGGGCAAATAGCATCCTGATTACAGTGTTAGAAAAATTAAACACAAATTAAAAAAAAAAAAAGACATGTAATATTTTTAAAGCTCAGTTACTCTTAGGACAAGACTGACTGATTTCTAACCTGACTGAACTTTGATTTCTGACAGCGCCTTCAGACACGCTCTCTTCCTCTCATCTCCTTTAGGAACAGGCCTGAAAACAAGAACAGCATGCTTTATTTCTGCTCACTTTACTTATAGTACATTCAAAATATATTTTATGTAAAGAAAATAAAGCTAAGCTTACTTATAATTTTATTATCTAGTTAATTATCTAGTTGTAACCAAAATGATTTAAATAACAAACAAATGTAATTTCTAATTCATTCCTCTGAATTTTGTGCCAAAATATGACCTGGACACAACAGGTTTCATGAGATTCACCCTTTATTGAATAATTCATAATTTTTACGTTTTAAATTAAATTTGAACATTTTTACAACATTTTTATGCATTAAAAGCACACTTCATTTGTAAAAGCTGCTTTTTTTTGTAGATATGTCAAGCTCTAGTTATAAAAATATTTGATTCAATGGAAATTGCTATTTGTGAGTAAACTTGCAATCTCAAATGACTGGAAAAGTCATGACATGCTTGCATAAAAAAAAAAAAAAAAAAAAAGTATATATATATATATATATATATATATAATATATATATATGATATAATATAAATACACATATATATATTTAGTGTTTCATTTGGATTTTTTATTTCAGAATTTAAAGCGAGTTTAATTTGACATTTCATTAGTTTTTTCATCAACTCCAAAACCTATTTCAATCACATTTATATTTTAAGATGCATCCTTAAGGTATAGCACAATCCCAGAATGCACTGCAAAATCAGTAAATAAATAATGGCAGATGGAGTTGAATGAAATTATATATATATATATATATAAATCTATTTCTAATAGCTCCTTTTTGTGGTTCAATTTCAGTTAGGACGTCGTCTAGGAAAGCAACCGCTTTGTTGGCAGTTCAGTAGTGTTTGGAAGAGAGCTCAGATGTGCTGGAAATATCACTGAACATACTTGATAATGGCTGAGACGTTGGTGATCTTGTTGAAGAAGTCAAACTCGCGCTGGTAGAAGTCTTTAGCGGGGCCTGACAGAGAGCGTGTGATCTCCTCCACCATCTGCTCCAGAAGCTCGCCGATGTCCGCTGAAGCACAACACACAGCCAGCACTCAATAAACACCTGGACATCTCACGCTGCAATAACATCTTATGAGTTACCATAAATGTTTTACATGATGTTTCTCTTCCTGGTTACATACACCACTGTATGAACTGCCACTGGAACATGAAAAATGATTGACAGGCAGAGCCACCTCCCACTTTTGATTTCTAAACAGCATTAGCACAGGTGTCCATGTTCATGTTTCATCACGGGAAATTACGTTCGATTCCACACACACTAACATTTAAACATTTCGGGTCAGTAATATTTTTTAAATGTTTCTGAAAACCCTACAAAAGGCTGCACTTATTTGATCAAAATCACAGTAAAAACAATAACATCCTGAAATATTATTACAGTGGAAATAAATGTTTCCTACTGTATGTGAATATATGTTCAAATGTAATTGATTGAACTGTGTTTCCAGCATCATTACTCCAGTCTTCAGTGTCACGTGATCCTTCAAGAAACATTTCTGATTATTATCAATGTTGAAAACAGTTGTGCTGCTTCATATTTTTTGGAAACCGTGATGCATTTTATTTTTTAAGATCCTTTAACGAAGTGCAAAAGTACAGCATTAATTTGAAATAGAATTATTATAAATGTCTTCACTGTCAGTTTTGATCAATTTAATGCATCCCTGATGTACAGAAGTAGCAATCAAACAAATCTTTGAACAATAGTGTATGTTAATTGTGAGTTATCTGACTAATTTAACTAACTGGACACATTCAGACTGAACTGGGCAGCAGGTTACGTACGATCTTTCTGATGGCCCTCCTCGTCCAGATAGATGTTGGTCTTCATGTTCCATATGAACTGATGAGCGAGGAGCTGGGACTTCTGTGCGGCCCACAGGATGTACTCGCGCACGTAACCCATCTGTCAAAACCCCAGCATAGATGTCAACAGCAGCCCAGGGCTGTGAGAGTCAGATCAAACCACTGTTGTGTTAAGAAAAAGGGTTCAGGAAAGGTCACAGTTCACTCTTCCTCACCTTGTCATACCGCAGCGCTTGAACGATTTGAGGAATGTAAAATAAAATGGCATCCTGTAAGAGAAACGCAAGTCAGGAATCACAGAAGCATAATGGACAAAACATGAGGAATAAAGCAAGATGGGGATCACTATTATGACACATTTGTGGAGTTTAAATAATAAACTCCCTTCAGAACACCTCCATTTGTGTTTCACAAAAGACAGAAAGTCAAACGGGTTTAAAACAAACCATGAACAAAATTGTGAAAGTATAATTGCGTCAGTGGAAACTGTAGCTAAATGCATAAATGCTGACAAATGTCCGATATTGATTGACAGCAAGTTAATTGATCAGCTGAAGCATTAAGCAGGACATTTTAAAAACATTTCTAGACATGGAAAAAAAGTGGGAATTGATATAAAAAAATATTAAAATACCAATGAAAAAAATGTATGAATGTTTATCTTTTTTCTAGTTATATCAAGCTCTGTTATATTTCATTGGGTAGAAATTGCTTTTTGAAAAACATGATTTCTACACCTAGAAAAGTCATGGAAATTAATATTAAATATATATATATATATTTAAATATTACAAATTCAAGTTCTAAAATATTTTATTGGGTAAAAATTGCTTTTAAATGTGTGATTCCTAGACCTGGAAAATAATATAAAAATGTTAAAAAGTTAAGGAAATGTTTATAATTTTTTTTTTTTCTATTTACGTCATCAGCTCTAAAATATTTTATTGGGCAGAAACTGTTATTTGAAAAATGTGATTTCTGGACCTTGAGAAGTCATGGGGAAGTCAAGGATTTTTCAAGGACTTACTTTTTTTCTAGTTATTTCAAACTAAAATATTTTATTGGGTAAAAACCGCAATTTTAAAAGTGTGATTTCTAGACCTGGGAAATAATATTAAAAATTCAAGGAAATGTTTAGAATTCATCATTTTTTCTATCTCTACATTTTTTTGGGGGTAGAAACTGCTCTTTGAGAGTAAAAAATAAATAAGAAAATATAATCACAAACGACTTGAAAAGTCAAGTAAATTCACTGGTAATAAAAAGTGTAAACCCTAACGAATATTTAGTTATTGAAACCTATGGAATGTAATTATTTGAATAATTTATGAAAATATTTTTATTAACTATTATTACTATAAAGGTAATTTTAAATATTGATATAAATATTAAAATAATTATTTAAATTTGAATTGTCACTGCTAGTTTACGTTAAAAAAAAAATAGATAACTTTGAAAACGAACAGCTTTGTCATTGCAGCAGTGAAATAATGTCTTGGCAGTGGGGGTCTTGGAGGGAGAAAGGTTGAAAAGTCAGAGACTGTAGCGCCGCCCTGCTGGTACGTACAGGAGGGAAGGAGCGCAGGACTTTGACTCCATACTGAGCGGTGAGCGGATGAGGAGGGTACATGCTGGAGAAGTACGAGAGGCCGGTGGGAGGATCTGCAGGAGCCCAGCACAGGATGTGGCTCAGCTCTGGACAATCAGCATCAATGGTGTGCCACGTCACCAGGAACTGAGGAAAAACATGCAACAGTGAGTATGTTTACATGGACAAAAGTATCCCGATTTTAACACGATTAAGACAATACCCTGATTAAGAATCTACCATGTGAACAGAGATTTCTGATAACCTTAATCCGGCTAAAGTTATGCTCAAAGTAAACACAAATCGAATTAAGACGTGGAGTATTCCTGTTTTCGTCGCATTATGGAAGTGCAGTGTAGACATGTACACACCTTAAATCACATTATTACCGTCGTGTAGGACTTTTCGCTGTATTTTGTGACAGGATACACACACGGCAGTGCTCAACCGTTTGACGGCAAACAAAAAAGCATGGCTTCAACAATGCCATCATCTGTTTGCACGTATACCATAACAAATAATTAACTGCACTTGAAGCTTTCAGTAAATTAAAAATTAAACATGTAAAACGGGAACATGAAAGGAATATGCTAAAAGCAACTCATGCCAATACCTTAATCATAATATTGTTTTATTCAGAATAAGGTAAATAATTAGATTACTGATATCTGTGTGATTGAGAGTGGTTTTTAGCACGTAGTGGTACATAATGTTCTAAAACGGCTCTAACCTTCACTGCCTCTGGCACATCGCTGACAGCACCAGGATCCAGTCGAACCAGACGGGTCACTTCAGCAACAATGACATCTGCATTTTTGAACCTACAAAGCAAGAAAAGAGGTCATACAGTGACATCAAAACATGAGCTTTGTACCAAAACCTCAAAAGTGGACTGAAATCTAATTTTTCTGGTCAACTGGTGCCGCACTCTAATGCATTAGTAAACACACACATAATACAGTCCATTTGTAATCAGGGTTATCAGATTAAATTTTCAATAGCATAATATTGCAATGATTATCCTTCCAGATTTTACTGATACGATTGGATTTTTTATCTTAGAGTGGAAAAGATGATAAACTGTTTTTTAAACAATTTCTTTACGTGTAAAAATATCAGTAAAATATTTTCTAAAACAAAATAATATCATTTAACTCAAATTGTCTGCCATTTAAAATAAGATTTATTTATTTTTTTCACTGAACTCGATGCATTGCATTCATAACATAATATTGCAAATAATGATTCCAGATTTTATTTGGCTATTGATGTCTTTAACTCAGTGGAAAAAAATTAAAAAGTCTTTTAAAAACAATTTCTTTGTGTAAAAATGTCAGTGCACTTTTGAATAAAAATTAAAATAAATCAAATAATATTTATTTTGTAAAAAATGTCTTCACGTAAAAATGTTAGTACACTTTTGAATAACAACACAAAATAAAACAATTTTTTTTTCACATTAGAGAACAAAAAAAAAATATATATAATATATATAAAATATACAGTATTGTTCAAAATAATAGCAGTACAATGTGACTAACCAGAATAATCCAGGTTTTTAGTATTTTTTTTATTGCTACATGGTAAACAAGTTACCAGTAGGTGCAGAAGATTCTCAAAAAACAAACAAGACCCAGCATTCATGATATGCACGCTCTTAAGGCTGTGCAATTGGGCAATTAGTGGAAAGGGGTGTGTTCAAAAAAATAGCAGTGTGGCATTCAACCACTGAGGTCATCAATTTTGTGAAAAAAAAAAGGTGTGAATCAGGTGGCCCCTATTTAAGGATGAAGCCAACACTTGTTGAACATACATTTGAAAGCCTGGAGGAAAATGGGTTGTTCAAGACATTGTTCAGAAGAACAGCATACTTTGATTAAAAAGTTGATTGGAGAGGGGAAAACCTATAAAGAGGTGCCAAAAAATGATAGGCTGTTCAGCTAAAATGATCTCCAATGCCTTAAAATGGAGAGCAAAACCAGAGAGACGTGGAAGAAAACAGAAGACAACCATCCAAAATGGATCGAAGAATAACCAGAATGGCAAAGGCTTAGCCAATGATCAGCTCCAGGATGATCAAAGACAGTCTGGAGTTACCTGTAAGTACTGTAACAGTTAGAAGACGTCTGTGTGAAGCTAATCTATTTTCAAGAATCCCCCGCAAAGTCCCTCTGTTAAAAAAAGGCATGTGCAGAAGAGGTTACAATTTGCCAAAGAACACATCAACTGGCCTAAAGAGAAATGGAGGAACATTTTGTGGACTGATGAGAGTAAAATTGTTCTTTTTTGGGTCCAAGGGCCACAGACAGTTTGTGAGACGACCCCCAAACTCTGAATTCAAGCCACAGTACACAGTGAAGACAGTGAAGCATGGTGGTGCAAGCATCATGATATGGGCATGTTTCTCCTACTATGGTGTTGGGCCTATTTATCGCATACCAGGGATCATGGATCAGTTTGCATATGTCAAAATACTTGAAGAGGTCATGTTGCCCTATGCCGAAGAGGACATGCCCTTGAAATGGTTGTTTCAACAAGACAATGACCCCAAACACACTAGTAAAACTCGTGGTTCCAAACCAACAAAATTAATGTTATGGAGTGGCCAGCCCAGTCCCCGGACCTTAATCCAATCGGAGAAAAACTTGTTGGGGTGATGTCAAAAATGCTGTTTTCTGAAGCAAAACCAAGAAATGTAAATGAATTGTGGAATGTTGTTAAAGAATCAATGAAGTGGAATAACAGCTAAGAGGTGCCACAAGTTGGTTGACTCCATGCCACACAGATGTGAAGCAGTTTTAAAAAAAACTGTGGTCATACAACTAAATATTAGTTTAGTGTGATTCACGGGATTGCTAAATCCTAGAAACAAAAATGTTTGTACAAAATAGTTTTGAGTTTGTACAGTCAACGGCAGACACTGCTATTTTTTTTGAACACACCCCTTTCCACTAATTGCACAATTGCACAGCCTTAAGAGCTTGCACATCATGAATGCTGGGTCTTGTTTGTTTTCTGAGAATCTTCTGCACCTACTGGTAACTTGTTTGCCACGTAGCAATAAAAAATATACTAAAAACCTGGATTATTCTGGTTAGTCACATTGTACTGCTATTATTTTGAACAATACTGTAATTAGTGCTGTCAAATGATTAATCACGATTAATCACATGCGAAATGTGTGTATTGTGTATATTTATTATGTATATATTAATACATACACATTCATGTATATATTTAAGAAAAATATGTTATGTTTAAACATTAAAAATATTTATATAGAACATCAATTATATTAATATACATGTATACATGGAAATATTTTCAAAATATATACTGTTTATGTGTGTATTTATATATACATAATTAATATTCACAGTACACACACATTGTAAAAACAAAAACTTTTATTTTGTATGTGATTAACCATTTGACAGCACTATATAATATAATATAATATAATATAATATGATATAATATGATATAAAATAAAATATAATATAATATAATATAATATAATATAATATAATATAAAATAATCTTTCCAAATCACAGTAAGAGTTTGATTGGGGAAAATGTGCATCTTTGTCAATGTTACTGGAAAAAAAGTCCTAAAATAGTTCAACTTAAATCAGTTAAAAAGATTTTTTCCCTTAACTCGACACAGAGGATGCTTGGACTGCATTCTGCACAAAAGAATACATGCCTGAAAAATGACTAAAGGGTGGACAGGTCACTACAGTCTGAAACAGAGCAGAGTCTTGTTGTCGGTGTACCTTGCTGGAAGCTGCATGGCCAGATACGGAGCGATACTCCAGGCCAAGTTGACGTTGTCCTTCCACTGTTTCTCACTCAGGTTGATGTACTTAGATCTCCAGTTGAAGATGCTGGTCTCTACCGACTGCTCTGTGGCGATGGCCAGCTCCTGTGTTGATAGCGGGTTGTACCAAGTGGTCAGTCGCTCGATCTCACTGGCCTGTCAAGAAAGCGCAGAGACGCTCAAGACACAGGAGAGTATTGGTTTAACAGGAACCAGGCTGGGGAACCTACCAGTAAAGCCAACAGTAACGTCCTGCGCTTCATGTAGTACTTGTGCAACTGGGTGCCTCGGTTGCTTTTTTTGGACATGCCTATAGTGAGAGAAGACACCGTAACAGCTGCATGAGAACTAAACATTAAACATGCTGGATTGCGGCTGTACACCTGTGAGACTCTTATAAAGGTGCTTCTGTAATAATTTAACTATTCTACCTGGTTAACAAGCACAGCTGGTTCTACACTGGGAACAGTGTTATTTCTGTATCACATTATAGTTTTAATTAACACTCTGAAATAGTTTTTACTTTTATGTTTTTCCATTTTCAATTTAAATCTGATTACAAACAGATTAAACAGGGTCAAAGAGCTGTTGTGTGTTTGGGTGATACCTGATTTCTTGGAGGTGGTGGACATCCCGCTGGACAGGGGGTAGGTGTTAATCCAGCCCTGAGCGCTCTGCTGGCGGGAACCCACGGTCACGTCCATGTTGTTCCTCGGGTCGGCGGCGTTCATCACCGATAAACTGTTCATGGACGGATCCTGGTTGTCTGTGAGAAGAAAACTTTGTTAAGCGAAGGATTTTATAAAAAAAAAAAAAAAACATATGAATAAAGAAAATTAAGCCAATTTATCATTTATATTTATATATAATTCAACTATAATATATATTACTTTGTGTTATGCATTTTATATTATGTGCACAAAGCTTAGTTAAGCTTAATTAACTGAAATAATTTTTTTTTGTTTGTTTGTATATATATATATATATGTATGTATATATATATATATATATATTATATATATATATATATATATATATATATATATATATATAAATAAATATATATATATATATATAAACAAAAATGAACTAAAATAGAAAATTGAAAATTTCTTTATCTTTATCTCATTAAATATATATGTATGATTTTTGTATTTATGTATCATATTTATTGCACATAAAACAATTAATTGAAATGAACTGAAATGAAATGATTTTTTGAAAATGTGTGGGAAAATGTAAATAACTGTGATGAAAAAATAGCCCTAAAACTCATTAGTCAAAAAAAAATAAATAAAATAATCATAATAATAAAAAGACTATCAATTTCTTTTTGTGCAAAAAAATGTGCACTTTTAAATCATATAAAATTATATATTCACTGTCTCTCTCTTTGTAAAGAAATGTAAATACATACATATTTTTAATTACATATAGTTTTTAGAAAATGTGCACAATTTTCACACAATTTTGGTCCTAAAATAGCTTTCAATTTCCCCTATGAAAAAACAGAAACCATATATTTCCATATTTATTTCTTCTGATTTAAGAGTGAAGTATAACCTGGACACGTTCCCGAATGGTTCTGTGAGATTCACTCACATAAATAAATGTTATTTCCAACTTTCTCCTTTTACTATTTTGTTCCATCATTCCAGCACTTTTTCTCCTTCCCCTTTCCCATTAGCTTTAATGAATTATTAACACACAGCATCCGAGGAAGAGAAGCCTGCAAATTATACATTCGAGGAGTAAATACCAAGCGAAGCAACTGTTTTGTGTGCGATGTAGCACATCACACGATGGAGAGGCTTCAAGGGACGAATAGAGTCTGAGTTAGTTCTCTGATATTGAAATGATCATGCATTTTACATGAGAGCGCTGATGTTCTGATGAGATCATGGATAGAGAAGGGTGGGGAGAGACGGGACGGACGCATTTCTCAATTTGAGCTTGGTGACAAATTGATAAATTCGGCCGTTCGGATGATTGTCGTGCATTTTTAGTACAGGTTTCAAAATTTGCGGCCATGCAAATTTGAACCACATAAACATGCTCCTGCTGCACTGTAGCTGCACAGTCGTAGCAAGAGAGGCTTACTTAATATCGATATCGGAGAAGTGCTGGAAACGATAAGCGATCCGAAAATCCCGGCAGATAGGGAGCTTTGAGGGGGATTGGCGCCAAGCTCACCAGGTGGCACGAGTTGACTAGCAGCTAGGTACTTCTTATCAGAGAGGATGCTGGCGTAGAAGCGGATCATGATGCTGATGTCCTCGCGCAGACGCTTGTCTCCCTGAGTGGGGAACTTTGAAGCCACGCTGAGACAAAAACAAACAAGCAGATAAAAATAATAATGATTCATTTCATTTACTAAGGACACAAGCAGCCAGAAGTACTTCTGTCTTTAATGGATAGCTCAACTAAAACTGAAAATCAACTACAAATCAGGGTTATAACCATTAACCATTACATGCTATAAAATAAACCTTTATCATATCAATAGGGATGTAACGATTCACTCAACTCAACAATTTTGATTTCATGATTCCATTCGAGATTTTTTTATAAAGTTATAAATTAAATGTGTCCTTTTAAATGCTTGGACAAAATGCTTCACATTTCTTTGTGAAATTGAAATATAACACTTTACTAATATACTAATATAGCACTTGCATATTATTGCTCTTTTGTTGGTTTTGATAGCTTCTATTGTCTTTATTTATAAGTCGCTTTGTATAAAAGCGTCTGCTTAATGACAAAATTTTAATATAAATGTAAATAACAAAACTAAATTGAAATTTTAAAACAAGCCCCAAATCAAATCAAATAAATAACACAAATAAAAGAAATATCTTCATATAAACAAAATAAGGCTTATTCTGTGCTCTTTCCATTTAAAATTAGAGGCAACCACTACATTTTAATCATGATCATATATGCAACATGAACAGTTTTAAATCTAAACTAGATAGTATCATTTCGAAATATGAAGCAAAAACAGTATGTTTTGACTTCAGTTTTGTGAAACTACATAAAAATATCTGCATGAAACAGAAACAGCAGACGAGCTGAACGAGACGCAGATTCACTCGCAGCCAGCAGGTGGAGCTTAAAGCGTTTCCTTGGTTTCTCTATGCAGAACTCTATGCAGTACCTGAAATAATCAAAGGCGGTGGAGTAAATCTTTTCACGTAGGACATTACGGATGGTGGCGTTGGTCACTACGTCAGAATGCAGGAGGGAAAGTCCAAGCGTCAACAACCTGCGTGCAGAGAAACATTGTAAAATTGTATGGTTTTCTACTTGGTGCCAACCAGGGTTTTTATAGTTAAAGCTGCAGTCTGTGACTTTTTTGTGTTCAAAATTTATATAATAAGCGAGTATACCATGAATCCATGTTTTTGGTTTGTCCTGAATCACTACGGTACACCTATAATAAGTGTTTATATTCAGACTATTTTAGACTGGTACCGCTGCGGAGTAGACCAGTACCTGCGTGATTCGTCGTAGACATAAACAGAGAGAAGTAGCTCCAGCTACAATGTTCTTTTGCAAGACGCACACAGTTCTGTTTATTAACCGCTAGAGCGCCAAAAGTTATGGACTGCAGCTGTAACTAAATGTAAAATTAAAACTGAATCCATAAAAAATACTTAATAAAATAAACTAAACATTAATAAATAAAATAAAACATATATTTATATATATAAAATTAATAAATAAAAAATTATGATAAAATATAAAATATAAACAAATGTATAAAAAATAAAATAAATAATATAAAAATAATGAAATAAAATAAAATATAAACAAATGTATTTGATACAGCTAGTTCCCAAATCGATATTCCTCATTTTCACGTTGAATTGATTTACTAAAATAACAAACTAAAAATATTGAAAAACTATAGATGTATAAAAAACACAGTAACTAATAAAAATGGGAAAAAAACAATAGTGAGACTAAAACTTTGACTAAAATTAAAATGAGAACGGATTGAACGTAAAATGAAATATAAATATAAGACTTTCTCTTTCTCTCTCTCTATATAAATATAAAATCTCATTGATAGTAAAATAACACTGGTGTCAACTACAAAACTGTAATGAAAAGAAATGTGGTGTAGGATTTAATTTGAATCAATTTTCAGAAAGTGATACTAAATTTTACAACTAATAAGAAATGACAACACCTTAAAGTAAACAAAAAAAAATTACCCAAAAATAATTTTTTTATTAAATTACAAAAAAAAAATATATTGCTTTCTTCTGATTTAGGGGTGAAATATGACCTTGTTCTTGACAGTTTAATAAGATTAAGTGGTTGGTAAATTAATTTCCTTCGTTTAGCCATTTATGTTAAATCAAATGTGAATTTTTAAGCAGATTTTTAGTAAATAATCTTTATTTACAACTTTGAAAAGCAATTTTTCTTGCTAACCTGAAGCGCGGTCCAATGGCCGCCACGTGGCGGTTCAGGCTGCTTTTTGGGCTGCCAACATTAAGAGACAGAGACCTATGCAGAAGACTGCTGAAAATCTCCACCTGATCCGCACTGCTGTACTTGGCGATCTCAAAACGCTGGACCAGAAACTAGACAAAAGGATGAGAAAGACAACTAACTTAGGATAAAATGCCATTTTGGAAAACAAAAAAATGCATTGCAATAAATTAAACCAAACTATTTGCTAAAACAGAGCATTTATGTAACAAGTTTATTGATGCAATTACACAAGAACGACCCTCATCGAAATAGAGGAGAGTTAGATTTTCTCACAAGGAGTCTTCAAGCTATTTGAGGTGTGTATCATAAGGAGCTTTCGGATGGGTAAATCCACAGCTATGAAAATGCTCATAAGCTTAGACGGATAAACAGGGTAACAGGAAGCAACCTCAATCCAGGTGTAGTGGGGCGAGACGTTGGGCGGGCAGGGGACGGGCTGGCTTTCCTCGGAGGCCGCCAGAGGATCCGCCTCCACCTGGGCATCAGAGAACAGCCCCATCTTCAACTCGACGGTCATCTGCCACGCACCTGCCATCTCCCGCATGAACTGACCCCAGAACAGAGGAGAAACTCAGTGAACACTAGAAAGAGCATTGGAAAACCTTCACAGCTAAGATACGCAGGTAATATATGTAACATGTAACATAACTGCACAGATTTGTGACCCTGGACAATAAAATCAGTCATTAGGGTCATGAATGCTGAATAAATAAGCTTTCCATTGATTTAAGGTTTATTAGGATCGGATAATATTTGTCTGAGATACAACTATTTGAAAATCTGGAATCTGAGGGAGCAAAAAATTCAAAACATTGAGAAAATCATCTTTAAAGTTGTCCAAATGAAGTTCTTAGCAATGCATATTACTAATCAAAAATAAACTTTTGATATATTTACGGTAGGAAATTTACAAAATATCTTCATGGAACATGATCTTTACTTAATATTCTAATTATTTTTGGCATAAAAGAAAAATCAATAATTTTGACTCATACAATGTATTTTTGGCTATTGCTACAAATATACCCCAGCGACTTAAGACTCCAGGATCTTACAATGCTTTTGTGCTCCAGGATCACATTTAGGCGACATCGTGAACAGAATACTAGCATACTGTGAACTACACATTGTATACTGTTTTGAGGTGTTCAATGAAATACAATAAAAAAAAAATGTGTGTGTATATGATTGTTATAATATAATATTATTATTATCATATATAAAGTTACTTATATATAATAAGATTCAATTATATGAATGATTACAATAGTATTTTAAATGTCATTATGTTTCTGCTGCTTTATTATTTCATGTTGGGAATTTGAATACATTTATATGTTATTTACTTGCCTTTTTAATCTGTTTTATTACTTATAAAATACTGTTTACTGGAATAATTACTTAATAAATTTTCTTTTCAGCATACTTGCATTTAATTTAGGTTTTGAGAACTGTATAATTTTACTGGTATTGGTATACACTGACAAAATATTGGTATTATGACAGCTCTACTTATACATGTGTGTATCTTACCGGGACTTCAACGCTTGTCCTTGCAGCCAGAAGCCATTCCCAGCATGCAATAGCCGTTTCCATGCCATTCTCAGTGAACATCTTTAATGGAGACCAGCACAGGTGATGCAGCAGCTGAGGATCCCATTCTACACAATAAACACAACATCAAATCAAAACTCCACTGACTTTGTTAATAACTGCCTGTGGTCTTACTGATCTTCTTACCCTGTTATCTATAAAAAACAACAACATACTCTGAAATTCAACTTGATTTGTGGTATATTTCAGTGTTTTATTATGCAGTTTGTCTTTATTGCAATTTAAAGGCATGAACATCTACTGTTTGCTAATGTAACATGCCTTTGGAGCTGATCAACAGCGCAGTCATTTTGAACATGGCTTCAGTGAAGGCTTCCGGCTGGCCTCCGTCCAGAGCTTCATTCATCTGACGAATCATCAGCTTATTCAGATCCGACGTGCTCCGCGTGGCCTCAGAGAAATGGATCATCCCTGCCACCTGCATACGAGACACGTGAGGAGTTAAGACTCTGAGCTTCTTTCATAAAATACCCAGCAGCCTCTGTTTTATTATTCATTATTTATTACCTCTCCAGCATAGCGGTTTCTCAGGTTAAGGGAGGCCATGAAGTTGGAGTAGTCTTTCTTCACACATGCTGGTCTCTCTGAGAGCTGAGTGGTCTGAAACGGGATATTATTATTAATGAAAAAAATTAAAAACTGTTAGTTAAAAATAAAAAAATAAATTTAACTCCAAAACAGAATAAAATAAATATATAAATAAATAAACATTTTATTTTAGCTTGTTGCAAATAAACAAATAAAATTAAATGAAATATCACGAAAACTAAACTTAATTTATTTCAGCTAGATGAAAATAAACAATAACTCTAAAATGAAATAAAACAAAATAAAAATAAAATATTAAAATAAATTAAATATTTTAATTTAACTAGTTGCAAATAAACAATAACCCAATAAAATTAAATAATATTACAAAAAAAAAAAAAAAAAAAAAAAAATTATAATATATATATATATATATATTATATTATAATATAATATATATATATATATATATATATATATATATATATATATATATATATATATATATATATAAAGTATAGTCTTTTATTTAAATAGCCTATAAATTTCTCATTTTCATTTAGTTTAATTAGATATACTAAAATACAGCTAAAACTGAAATAAAAACAATATGAACTATATAGCATATAGAAAAAAACAAATAAAAAAAATCAAAATTAAAATGAAAACGTGAAAACAAAAAATGCAATTGTAGTCAAAAATATTAATAAAACTATACTTGTATCTCAAAAATACTAAAATAACACTGGTCTGAAATGACAGTGAACATACTTTCATAAAATTTCCTGATTGCTTATTATTACTAAGAAACTAGTCAAAGTCTCCCTTCAGGATGAACGAAAGCTCAACAGAGGCTGGTCATCTTACACCCAGACTGGTGCTCTGACGGTTGTATCCAGCAAAGTGCAGGATGCTCTCAGTGGCCATAGCCAGCCCCGTCTGATAAAGACCACACAACAACCACTTATGATTATTAATCAACTACTCATGAAAAAAAACACATTGATGCGGCTGAAAATCGTTGCAGAGGATGACAGTGACGTTAAATATCTATTGCTTTTCATGGGAGGCCAGACCTCTAGGTGAGATTTGGTGACCGATGGCGCCCATTTCATGGCCTCCTTTAAGATTTCTCCACAGCGGGCAGCGAAGTCTTTCACTATGCTCTACACATGACATATGAAATCCCAAACATATCATTAACACATATGCAAAACCATGCTTTTTAATAAGAAGTCAAATTTTTTTTTTACCTGTTTTATATTCCAGTCAAATAAACATTTTTTTTTTTACAGTTAGTAAAATTAAAAATGAAGTAAAAATAATATGAATATACATTTATATTAAACATATATATATAAATATGCATATATTTATGTGTTGTTATTGTGTAATACAAATGTACATTAAAATTATATAAAAATTAGATTACACATTTATATATATATATATTTTTAATTATATATATATATTAGGGCTGTCAAATGATTAATCACGATTAATCACATCCAAAATAAAAGTTTTGTTTACATAATATATGTGTGTATACTGTGTATATATAAAATACACACACATGCATGTATATATTTAAGAAGAATATGTTATGTTTATATATTAAATATATTTATATATAATATAAAATAATAAGAATATAAATATCTAAATGTATATACATGTAAATATTTTCTAAATATATAATTTATGTGTGTGTATTTATATATACATAATAAATATACCCTGTACACATACATATATTATGTAAACAAAACTTTTATTTTGGATGTGATTAATCATGATTAATCATTTGACAGCCCTAATATATATATTTTATATTTTAATTAAAATATATTCAAAACAATTTGTATTTAATATAAACTTATGTATAATATAAATATATACTTATAGAAATTTATATATATTTAAAAAAATATATAATGTAAATATCAATGTTATATAATTATATTTAATGCAAATGTCTAAAAATTTAAAATACAAATACGAATATTTAATGTAAAATATAATATATAAATAAAAATTGTTGCAAGTACATAAAATCCCAGTGATTTTAGTAAGTGGGGAAAAAAATTAATAAGTCAAGTAAATGTACCTCTCTGGCCTCGTATGTATCCGGCACCGTGATGCGATACGGGGTGTCCGGTATGTCATAATACGGCTGGTCTTTATGGATGTCCTGAAGAACATTTTAAGATTTTAAAATCAATAACATCTCCTGTAACATCTCCATATGGAAGAAGCACTTACAGCGCTGAGTGAAAGAGACAGGGTCTGTAATATATCCAACATGGTCCTCAGGACACGACCGCTCCACAACAAGTGCGGAAAACTAGACAGAGACACGGTTGCATTGAACGTTCAAGAAGAAGAAATCAACCTAATACACTTTTCTACTGTTTGCGAGGTAACTGAATCATTTCCCGTGACTGTAATGGAGAAGGACCCACGTCTCAGCGAGTCCTGACAGATATCTGTCCGCCACTCTGCGGATTCTCTTGTGAATGTGGTTGAAGTTGACCAACAGGAACTGAGCATGGTTTTCCAACTCCTCCTCATGAGCTTTAGTCTTTTCCTAAGAGAAAAGATGTGTAATATTAGAGGACAACCACAATGGTCCACATCTTCAATTATAAAGCCATTCACATGATTTTTTCACTTACCTTGTCAGCCATCATCTGAAGAAAGACATCGAAGACCTTGTCACCCACCACTATGACACACTGCATCATTCCTGAGACGAGGAACACAGACAGATAAAAGCATCTATTGATTATATATACAGTATTTGCTAAACTTGAATCTTAAGACAAGACCCAAAACATCAAACTAACCAATTTAACTAACAGATATCAAAAAACAGCAAACAAATAATTAAACAAATCACATTAAGAATTTAAATATTGCACTTCACCTGAAATGTTATGTTTAGATGAATTATATAACTAAAAAATGAGCAAGCTAAGAATTATATAACTAAAAAAAATGTCCTGATTCATTCTAACCATGTTTTTAGGAATAAAAATGTTATATAAATCAGGGAATGATATATGATCAAGCTACGCTTCAGAATATAGATAGGAATGCAACGTATCTGTAAAGTTTGGTGTAAGTGCTAGTGAAAAGGAGAAAACAACTAATTTTGAGAAAACAAAGTCATGGATCATAAGTTGTCTTAAATCATCCAGAAACAGATGAATGTAGTAGCCCACCTGATTTATCCTTCTGGATCGCTCGGTCCTCAAAATATCGAAACATCACTTGAAACCGATCAGAATCCAGCGAGCGCAACACCCTGAGAAGATACATGCGGTCATGTTCAAGCAAAGAAATACACCAGTCCGGCATTCACTCACGTACCTCATGTATTCCAGTCGGTAGACGGACAGCAGGTAGGTGGACATGGCAAAGTCCAGTTTATTGATGAGCGCAGCGACCTCCGGCGGAGGATCCAGCAGGTTAATGATGGTGCCTCTCAAATCATTCAGCTCAGCCTACAAACACAGCACATACAGCTCAGTTTACAGGGTGAAACTGCTGAATTTCAGCGATCATGTTGGACTAGACAATTCATAATCAGTAACATTAGCAATCTGCCCGCACTTACAATCTAAGATGAGAACACAATTTGAACTGAATTGAGTTTGATATCACGGAAGCCCATTTCTGCCACAAGATTAAAAAAATACATTAAAAAAGGTATTTGTGACTTCAGAAATATCTGAAGATTTTCTCATATAATCTCACAATAGAGAAATATAAACTAGGGCTGCCCCCAAATATAAATAGATTTTTCTAGTTGACTAAATGTTTATATTTAATTAATTAAAGTAACTAAATATATACTGGGGGTGGGGAGGCTTTAATATATAGCCTATTTTGTGCTCAAGCGCATACATAAAGCTTCCCATATAGCAAAGCAAAAGTAATGACTATGTGTTGGGAAAAATAGTAAGATATTAATGAATAAACTAGTGTTTTCTGAGTGTTGGCTGCTTAGAGGAGATCTCCGCAGTGCAGTGGATACAGTACAGAGAGAAATGCATCATTAATATCGATTACATAATCAGAGAGTATTTGTTTTCTCTTTGAACAGGTTACTTTTAAAGTAGACATTTCAAGCTTTCTGTAGATGTATTTCTCATGTCTGTGAGGCAAGTAGCCTGTACGCTGAGTTTCGCCATGCCATGTCATTTAGTAGCATGCTGTGTAAAGTTGCTACTACTTACATGTTTCAATGAGAAGCATGAACGAAGCATGACAATAGGCCTACATTTGGAATGAATATTTGGATTTCTTACCCCATATACTGCAATTACCTCAAGGACCAGCCATTAAAGGGCTGTCCATCACAGACAGTTTTTTTTTTTCTGCAACTAACCAACTAATAAAACTTTAGTCGACTAAGCCTCTTCTTGTTGACCTATGTTTAGTCGTCTATTAGGGGACAGCCCTAATATAAACTCACAATTCTGAGAATAAACTTTTGGGATATAAGCTCACAATTGCTAAAAATAAAAAAAAAAAGTCAAAATTGTGAGATGTAAAGTTGTAATTACCTTTTTTATTTTTTATTCCATGGCGGAACGTAAAAACTAGAATTATGGAATGTAAACTCAGAATTCTGAGGAAAAACGTCAGTTTGCAATACATTCTTCAATAAATGCAAAATCATGAGCTGTAAATTCAGAATTGTGAGGGAAAAGTTTATATCTCATACTTATGACTTTTTTCTCAGAATTGCGAGTCTGCAAAAAAATCTATAGGCTTCTATAGGATAATGACACTATTGTCTTCTGTATAGCTGCTTTATAGTTTAACTGAGTTTGCTTCATAATTGATCAAATTATTTTTCTGTTTATCACTGTGAAGCTTTGAAACTATCTGTATTGTATAGTGCTGTAAGAAAAAACGTGACGACCAAATCTGTCTGATTTGGTGAAGCAGGGAACAATCCGTCTTTTAAATCAAGAATCAGAGTGATTGAGCTGTACCGAAGAGACCGTATCGTTCTTCAGGGCAGAGTTATACTGCAGCTCTGAGCGCAGCGGTTCTCCGCTTGGGAACATCAGCAGGGGGGATTTGGTTGCGATCTCACACACTCCCTCATACCACTCCTCCGGCCACAAACCTGAATATGAAAGATGACAAAATCAATCAATACTCAGACCTACAAATTGGATGGCTTATGCTGATCTTTTATTTAATATTGGGTTATTTATAACACAGAAATAGTAGCAGTATTATTACAGAGCTTCCTTCTGTCATATAGAACTACGATTAGGTCATTTTTATCATACATATTGTTCAATCTTAAGAAAATAAGCAGCTACAAATATGTCGACTTATATATGTGATTAATAAATGACAATTATCTGACCTGAGCCCTCGACAGCGAAGCCCATCACAACCGAATACAGCCAGAAATCTCTGAACAGCTTCTGCAGTCTCGGTTTGGCCTCTTTTATGGGCGGCAAACGTTTGGTCAGCTATAAAATAAAATAAAAAAAATAATAAAAAAGACATGAAATTATGAACAGCCTGACACAATCAGGTTTTAACCAAAATTATTATATGTGGAGAGTAAAATAAAGTAAAATAAAGCATATTACATTTTTATTTCAAAATTTTAACACCAAAACAAAGTTTGCGAATTATACTTAAGCATTAAAAATGTCCAAATCTGGGTCGCATTTATTTGATTACAAATATAGTAAAACACTCATATTTTGAAATGTTATTTCTATTTTAAATATATTTTAAAATGTAATTTTTTCCCATGATAACTGCTGAATTTATGACAGTCATAAACAAAAATATTTAATTATTGCTATTTCGATACAGGAATACATTACATTTAACAAGAAACATAGAAAACTGTAATAATGTTTCACAATATTACTGTTTTTTGCAGCCCTTGTAATAAAATAAAAAAAATTGTGGGGCACAGTAAAAAACAAAACTTTTTTTTAAATTTCTTTCATATTGATTTTTTGGTTCAATAAAAAAGCCGGTTAAAAAGTAAAACAGTAACTATAAAAGTTTCATCTTTATTCATTCACCTAATTATTAATTTCTAAATCATGAAATGGATATTAACAGAACAATCTTTGTGTCACATTGGCAGAAATGCCATTCTCTTACCACAGCAATGACAGGAATGAGAACTCCTAAATTACCAGCGCTGCTGGACGCCTGAGGAAAAACAAGCATAAGAAACATTCAAAAGCAGAAACACTACATTACTCAAATACTCCATCTGTGACCCTGGAGCACAAAAGCAGTGTTAAGTCTCTGGGGTATATTTGTAGCAATAGCCAACAATACATTGTATGGGTCAAAATTATAGATTTTTATTTTATGCCAAAAAGGTTAAGATGTTAAGCTATTAAGTAAAGATCATGTTCCATGAAGATATTTAGAACATTTCCTACCGTAAATATGTCAAAATTTAATTTTTGATTAGTAATATGCATTGCTAACAACTACATTTGAACAACTTTAAAGATGATTTTCTCAATATTTAGATTTTTTTGCACCCTCAGATTCCAGATTTTCAAATAGTTGTATCTCAGACAAATATTGTCCTATCATAACAAATCATACATCAATGGAGAGATTATTTATTCAGCTTTCAGATGATGTATAAATCTCACTTTCGACAAATTGACACTTAAGACTGGTTTTGTGCTTCAGGGTCACATATAACATTTACAATGTCCCATATAATAATGCTAAATCTGCTGTACATTGCATGCTGGTCTTACAATGAAGTAGAGAAATAATAATACACGACTATAATGTGAGGGTTCGGTACCTTGAGGGCCGGGCCCTTCTCACTGGCTCTTTCGCTGGCTCGCTTCCCCTCCAGCCCCAGCTGCACAAACAGCTCCAGCAGATTCACCAGCAGCTCATCCACCATCTGCTCTGTCTGCAGGTTTGCTGCGATGTTGGCCAGAGCGTTGATCACGGCCAGAGAACAGTGTCTGCATAAACAACAAAACTGAGCTAACTGACAAGATAAAGATGCAACTGACTAAATAAAACAGTACAGCAATGAATTTATAATCTCTCCTGACTTACTGAATTTTCATATACATATATATATATACACACATACATGCATATAGCTTCATACTATACTATATTTATTTTTTTAAAGAAAATTCTAAGATAATTCTCTTCACCAATCACCAATTCATCATATAATTAAAAAATAAAAAATTAAAACACTAAAAACAATTAAAATAAAAAATAACTATTTATATATAAATACAAAATTCATATAACATTTAAAAAATAAAATAAAAACCAAAACTATATTATACAATATTAATTAGGGCTGTGCGATTAATCGAAATCTTAATAAAATAAAAATTAAATATTAATGTTACTTCAGCCTTGGTGAGCATAAGAGACTACTTAAAATAAATAAATAATAAAATAGATAATTTTTATTATATTTAATATTATTTGTTTGGTTTATTGTGTTAATTATGTATATTAAAATTATTTATTTATTATTATTAGTCAGTTTTTGTTGCTGACATTGTTGTTTTTACATTGATCACTTGCCAAGTAAATTACGGCAAGAAACATTTATTTAAAAAAATGATGTAACATTTCTGAGTGAAACAGAACATTCAGGATAATAAGGGCAGAGCTTGATTTTATCTAATGCGATTAATATGATTTTGGTAACATCAGCAGAAAAGAAAAGACTTCAAGCCTAAAAAATCCACTGTAAATCCTCACCTGTATCCATGATCCCTGTAGTCTTTGGTGGAGTAAACCATCGAGCTGGCCTTCACACTAATCTGCTGGAACAAGTTCCAGACTTCCTGATAAATGTATTGCTGTGCGAGACAAACAGATAGCAAACATTAGCCCCAGAAGGCCGATCAAAACAATCCCTGTGACAGAAGACAGAAGTGCTGGCGTACGTTTCCTGTGATGACCATACAGCCCAGCTGATCTATGATGAGGACGTCGAGCTGAGACGGCGGCTGGCAGAACTTCTGCTGCAGGATCTGAAGAATGGGCTCCATCACGCGGGGAGTGTCTCTCAGAGCCACGGCGATGTGGCCTAATGCTCGTATGGTGTGATCAGGGATGAGGTGGGCTTCCCTGATGGAGAGGGGCACAAATAACATTTTAGGGATTTCCTTAAAAATAATAAAATTTCCCATTTTCTTAAATGCCACTTGAGAGATTCGGAATAAAAGACTTTTAACTATTTAATGATCAATAAGATTTAATTTTGGACCAAGATGCATGATTTATTGTCAGATTTCAATAACATACTTGTCATTTTCCTGCGAGATGTAAAGACGGTTGGAAAGACTGGCTAGGAAAGCCTCAACGATGACTGAGTCCATGCACAAGCCTGCTTTTAAACACCTGGAACGACAAAAAAAGTCCCTTATTAGTGACTAGTAACTTATTAGAACTGTGGTGAACTAAATGAAAAACTGCAAAGTCATACTATAGACTGTCAAAAGTTAAAGCCAGAATCCCAATTCTCATACTTCTGCTAAATACTTAAAATATTTACCACCATGATGATGATAAAGTACGTACACTACCGTTCAAAAGATTTCTTAATGTTTTTGAAACGAGTCTCTTCTGCTCATCAAAACTGTGAAATATTACTATTTAAAATAACTATTTTCCATAAGAATAATATTTTAAATGAAAATTTGTTGCTGTGATCGCAGCTGAATTTTCAGCATCATTCCTCCAGTCTTCAGTGTCACATGATCCTTCAGAAATCATTCTGATTTGCTGATTTGCTGCTCAAATACTGTGACTTGGAAAACACTACTCCTAAACTCATGTATAAGAACTAGGCATTACTTTCGGCTGCAAATAATTTCATATGTATAAATGAGGTTTACCTGCATATATTGTCGATGGAAATGTCTCGGAGCTGCTCATACATTGATGGCTGGCTCTTCTTATTGGAGTGAGAACTAAAGGTGGACTGGGAATGTTCATTGGTTACGTGGATCTTGATCTCTCCTGTTCCTGTTTAGTGGGAAATAGAGTTGGACTACTTGCACTGATTCAAATATTTTTATTCTTAAAGGAAAAATTGCTGAAAATGTACTAACTCTCAGGCCATGTGAGATGCAGATGAACTTGTTTCTTCATTGAAACAAATTTAGAGAAATGTAGCATCACTTGCTCACCAATGGATGCTCTGCAGTGAATGGGTGCCGCCAGAATGAGAGTCCAAACAGCTGATAAAAACATCAAAATAATCCACACCACTCCAGTCCACTGGAGCAACAAAAAGCTGTGTCACAAGTGACAAATACATCAAGACATTTTTAACTACGAACTATTAATTCTGGCTAAAATACGAGTCCATAATCCATAATATTGTTTTCTTGACTGAAAAAGTGATCTCATCTGAATCAAGAGAGTAATATGCACAGCACCGTTTAGAAGTGAAAACAGTCCAAAACATAACCAAAAATATTGTTGGATTTTGATGTGAGAGAACAACAGAGAATGGACGTTTTCACTGGAGCAAGCGTTGTTATGGATAGAGGACTCGTATTTCAGTTAGTATTTTAGGTTAACGTGTCTTAATGATGGATTTGTTTCTTACAAACACACAGCATTTCCCCCAGATGTTAACTGATGAACTGGAGTGGTGTGGATTACTTGTGGATTATTGTGATGTTTTTATCAGCTGTTCGGACTCTGACGGCACCCATTCACTGCAGAGCATCCATTGCTGAGCAAAAGATGTGAAGCCAAATTTCTCCAAATCTGTTCTCATGAAGAATAAACTCATCTACATCTCGGGTGGCCTGAGGAGGAGTAAATATTCAGCAAATACACACAGGATAAATCCAGATATCAAGGGGAGGATCTCACCTGTGGTGTACTGACTGTGGTATTTGTAGAGCTTCACTAGTACAGGTGAAGGTACCACTAGGAAATCTCTTAGAGACATGGTGACTGAATGAGCCACCACTGGGAAACGCTCACACAACCGTCCGAGACCCTGCTCCACCAAACACCATAAATGTTGCATTTTAGCCCTAAATGTTTAAAATGAAATTCTTCAGTGCATTTTGAGAGGGGCAGAACACTGGACGCACCTGTAAACAGCAGATGAGCAGAGGCATGTGAGCGATGATGACCTTGCTGGACGTCTTGGACTGCAGCTTCTCAGACAGTTTTGTGCAGAGGTTTTCTGCACCTGGCAGAAACAAGCCAAAAGATGAACGGTAAGAGAAGTCACGTGACACATATGTGAGGCACATGATACCAGAATCCTCTCTGAGTCTCACCCTGCTCCTCCGTGACGGCCCACACCATGAGGTCCACGCAGGCAGCGTTGGCCTGGCAGCGCAGCTTGAGCGGGTTCAGCTCGCTGTGCAGATACTCCACGTCATGCAGGATCCTCTGCAGCTCAGACTGACTGCTGCTGAACTGCTCCAGAACGAAGTCATGAACCTCCTTCACGAACGACACCTGCAGGTCTGTGCACATCAAACCATCACATGACAGTAGCGAGCGTTACTAAAACCAGAAACTAGAGTTACTGAAAGAGATGTTAAATTTAGTGGCTAACCTGATTTGGCTAATATACGTAGAAAATCAGATTTTCCTTTTTGTTTTTATATATTTTTCCTAAACTTTCTATTCAAATTATCTAAAAATGTAAACCCTTTTCAACTAAATATTGAACTATTTTGATGCCAGATTTTATTTGTAATATACTATATTTGGTTTCATTTATTTTATAACATAATATAAGACACAACAAAAAAAAAAAAAATATAACAAAACTGTTATTTGTTTATTTTTAATACATTTTAGTTTTAGTTTATATATGTGTCAATATACTGTTCTTTATGAATTGTTATAATAATACATATAATAGATTAAGAATGAAACATTTATTTATTATTATTATTAATAATAACAGCAAGACAACAATTATTTGGTTTTATTTGTAATAAATGATATATAAATTTGTGGTTTATTATAAATATAGTAGATTAATCATACTTATAATGGCACAAAAATAATTGGATTTTATTACTGTAATAAGTTGTAAATATTTATATAACAGATAATAAATATAAATACAAAGTATAAATGATATAAATAATTACAATTAAATTTAAATAAATATATTAATTTATATAACAGATAATAAAAAGTTAAATAATAACAGATAGTGATATAATAATAATAACAACAATAATAAAAATGAATAACAATAAAAGGAAAAAATATTTGATTTTATTCACAATAAATTACAATTTTATTTTATTTTGTACTTTATTAAAACACATGTAATAGAATAAAAACAATAATGTTTTAATTAACACTATTTCAATGTTTTTAAAAATGTAATCCATACATTACACACTATTAACATTTTACCTTTCATGTAGTATAAAGTGTCCCTCAGCATTTTAAAGATGGCCACATACAGCGGATCACTGAATGTCTTGTAGAACAGATTAACTGATGCGTTGACCTGTAAGAGAAAGCAAATGTCCAGAAAACAACAGACTGTCTCTTGAACAGAACAAAGCAGAAGCATCCAAATCAAAGCAGGTACCTCCAGAACTCCAACCATAGTCAGATCCAGTGCCTTCATAAAGGATTCTGACACAAACTGCTCGACCTACCCAAGAAGAGAAAGGAACCACAAAGAAGTCAAAAGAGTGAACATAAATACATCACATAATATACTTCAGTAGCGGAAAGCATTGCAGAGCACTGACCATCTGCAGAAGCTGCCTCAGTAAACCCAGCGGCACATCAAACCCTTTACTGTTGCTGCCTGTGAAGAGCGGCGAGACGGAGAAACTGGAGCTTATGGTGGAGAAATAGTAGTCAGGGTCCACAGCGCTGCCGTCCGGCAGATACGAGCCAACTGCAGCACAAAAACAAAACCAGGATAATACCCATCAAATAGAACTGCACAATTAATCGAATTATGGATGCCACGATTACGTAATCGTTCAAAGCAGCAATTAATCGTTCAAAGTCCACTTATGTTATTCTGTGTGCTTAAGATGCGTTTTATCTTAAGGGTTTTTCACATTATTTTAATTTTAGTATAACATTATCATACCATTCATATTTTTACTTTTTTATAATTTAAAGAAGAAACCAATCCGATGTATAGTTGACATCTGAGGCTTAATACTATAGAAAAGCACTAAAGGTTTTTCAGTTAGAGTGTTTTCAGCTTGTTTATTTTCATATAAAATAAAATACGGCATGCAGTTGCATCAACCAATGGTATAAACATCATTCAGTGTAAATTGTGATAATCATAACTAATAAATCGCAATTACAATTTCAAGGGAATAATGGACAATTATGATTTCTGTCATAATCGTGCAGCCCTACCATCAAACCTAGACAGCATTTCTGGACATCAAAGGCTCGTCCAAAAATGTCTACTGTATTAAAAATAGTGTCTAGTAAACAAAACTAATAGTAAAAAAGTTACCTTCAAAATAAGGAGCAGAAGGGTCAGCAGGAGAGCTGGGAGGAAGTCCGGCACCTTCAGGACTGGCCTATAAAACAAAAAGAGGCCATTATTAACAAAATCACAAATTCAACAAATGCTAAATCATATAATCTAGTATTTTATATTTTTTTTGTATTTAAATTGTATGAAAAGTCAATTGTATGTCTATATAAGCACCTTTAACAACTGCTTAACAGTACTTGCTTTTTTATTACTATTTTTTCCTATCAAAAGTTTGTATTATTTCACATTTTAATCATAGGTTGGCATGGGTTTCTGCAGGTTTCTGTGAAGGTCAATTTGAAGACCAACACAATTTAAGGAACAAATGGAAGGGGACACAAAGAAATTCATCAGAATGAAGTGAGCTTACTGTATGATTAAACAAGAACAAGTATCTGCCAATGGGCTCAGAAAAAGGGCTTTCCAAAGGGAAAGCAAGTTTATTTTTTTTTAACCACACTGACATATATTTGTTCTTGTTTTAAAGCATAAGTTTTACTCATATCTTCTTTTAGCATCTCAACAAAAAAAATCATCATCAACTAATAATTTTATAATATTACTACAAAAAAACAAAAAAAAAACTTAACTGAACAAAATAAGATATTTTTTGTAGCGTATGCAACATGACTTTAAATGAATTTAAAACTTTCTGCTCCAAGTTGAATACATTTCCAGCCCTCAGTTTGTGGCTCCCTGGATTTCTGATTGCTGCGCTCTCATTTTAAAGATGCGGACGGCCTCTGCTGGTACCTGTTGTGAGATGCTGGAAACGCTGCTGGTTTTATGGCGTAAAGTGTCGCTCTGGCAGGCGGTGAGGAGCGAGCTGGGTAGGATGGAGCGGAAATCGTTAAAGGATCGTCGTCGGGTCACTTCCGCCCCATCTCCTGCGCCCAAGAGCTGAGGACTGACCCGTGGGAAGAGTTTAGACAGCAGCGGCTCCTCTGTGTTGCTGTAGCGGCCAAAGGCTCGCACCACGCCGAGCAGACAGGGCACAGTGTATTTACACAGGTATTCTGGGGAGGACAATCAGAAGAGAGCATTTTTATTCCACACTAATATTTAAGTCAACATGAAATCAAAATTCTAATTCATTTTGACTAAATGTAGCTTGTCGTATTGTGATAAAAAAAAAAAAGATTACATATTCTAAAATATATATTATATAAATATATTTTCAAATTATATACACTACCAGTCAAATGTTTGGAATATTAATGGATTTATTAAATTCTATTAATTTAAGTCTCTTCTGCTCACCAAGGCAGAATTTATTTAAACAAAAATACAGTAAAAACAGTAATATTATTACAATTTGAAATAACTGTTTTCTATTTGAATAAACTGTAAAATATCATTTATTCCTGTGCTGCAAAGCTAAATTTACAGCATCATTATTCCAGTCTTCAGTGTCACATGATCATTTTAATATGCTAGTTTGCTGCTCAATTTATTATTGACTATTATTTATAATAATTATTATTATTAATTAATTATTATATATTAATCTGTTATTCTAAATTGTTATAATATTTCACAACATTTATTTTTATGTTAAAAATATTTGAAAAACAAATAAAAAAAAAGTACTACCATTAATTATAAAACATAAAAAAACAATAAAAATTTTAAAAAAACAATCAACTCTAGATCGGTCTCACATTATGAAAGCTATGAATTTCATATTAACAAGGCACTCAGGATGGGAAGAAAACACTGACCTTTATCTTGGCCTTCGATGTTCTGACACATTTCCTGTAGCACCTGCATGAGGTTCGTTACAGCCTCCAAAATCTGAAAGAGATTTTAAAGTAAACTAAATAAATCAGTGCTGCTCTTTTCCCTGTAGACCCTAGTCAGGGTAGATACACGGCATAATTAATGTGACATGAGTGAATATGAAGCTGTGAGAGACATCGTATTGATGTACTGTATTCCCAGGTGTCATTAGCTTAGCTATCAGCAACCTATCAGCAATTAAACTTCTCTTTTTAAATACAATAGGACCGCAAAATCATGACAACATAACAACAACATGTCTTGGTTGCAGATTCACTCAGATTAAAATTAAACTACAGCAGGCAAAGTCATCGTGAACACACCTGGAGTCGCATGGACTCGTCCATCTGAGCAACATCTGAGAGCACGGTCACCAAACAGAAGGAGAAATTCTCCGCAACGGGAAGCGTTTCTGAAACCGCAAAGATGAGAGACATGTCAGATCCGGAGCAACTGAGAATGCATTCAGGAAATGTGATAAAAAGACCAAAATATCTTTTTATACCTCGTCCTTTTCTCTCTGAGCTCTCCTCGATCCATTGCACCCTGGGTAATCCCTTCAGCAAACCCAACAAGTATGGGACAATAGCATCCTTGTGCTGGAGGAGCAAATAAACATACAGTTCAGGACTACAGACCATTACTGCTCATAAATTCACTTTGATTAACATAACACTACTAAAGTTCTTATTTTTCTTGTAAAGCACATTGTGACTCCTCTTTGTCTGTGAAAGGTGCTATATTAATACATCTGACTTACTTACACTGTAGTAGTAGTACATTAATATTTTTCAGATTATCTGAAGCTGAGGAGTGTGACTGTGTTAAAGCAGTACCTGCAGCTCAGACTCCACCAGGAAGATGCCGAGGGCGATCACAGCATCTCTCCTCCGCTCGTCCAGCTGGAAAACACCTCGGATGTCCACGGGACACATGCATTGTAGCTTCTGGACCTATGTTAGACAAATATGCAAATGTATTTAATAGTGGTGGGCCATTATCGGCGTTAACGTGCTGCGGGCGATAAAAAAAATATCGCCGTTAATCTATTCTCAGAGTCGGGTTGGGAGCTGGGTCTATACTACGCAAGCTATGATGACTTTCACCGTGATAGTTTAGCGCGGATGTATACCTAGACGAATTGCAATGCAGGGGGCGAGAACAAGTCTTCGAACCTGTGTGTATGCCTACTGCGAAATTACCAAGCTTCCCAAAAAAAAACCTCGACAAGACTCACGCCTGTTTCAACACATACTCCGTCTGCAGTGCGTATGCAGTCCGTGAGTGTGTGGGGGTCCAGAAGCAGCACGGACTCATTGTGCTTTCACACAGGACGCGTTTGCAGTCCCGCTACTGATCCGCAACTGTTTAGTCCACAAAAACAACATTTGTTCATCATTCTATGTTTCAAACCATGTTAAAAAAATTAATAAAAAAAAAAAAAAAACAAATGTGACTCTTATCACAGAACAGTAACAATCTTTCATAATCATAGACATTAGTTTAAACTTAATAAATATAAACAACATATTATTCATGCATTTGACTTCTAGGTTTGTATAATAAGATGCTCAAGCAAGTGGCACAAACATTTAAACAACAATTAGGCTACTTTTATTGTTGGGATATCGCAAATATTTAAAATTAAAGCACCACTGACAGAAACAGTCGACTCTCGTGCCTTTTGCATTTAAATCCTTTATTACAAGCAATCGCACGGTTCTTAATGAACTTTGTTTTTCTGCTTCCATAAAAAAGTGCATAGGCCTATATCATGTTGCCTCGTTTATCTAAAGGTGCTCTTTTTCTTGTTTTAAACCTAGCCAAAAAATAACACAGAAGCCTGAAACAGCTTTAATTAGTATACATTTATTGTGAAATTACTGCATTTCCGTGTCAATCCATGTTAATTTTTACTGCGAACAATGCGCTGTCATTTTAATTCAGCGCCTGCAGCACAGCAAAACTAGACTCGGTACGTAAACGATCGCTGCACTGCTGCAGACGCACCGCTCCTGGAACGCACTGACGGAGCACAACCGCGTGAACGCTGGAATCCGTTAACATGGGTGCGTAAAAAATAAAAATTACAAAAAAAAATGCAACGCATACACACTGCAGACGGAGTATGTGTGAAACAGGCTTAAGGTTGTTTGCAACTTGTGCAATGCGGAATTAGTTTACTGTAGGAGTTCTTCCAGTCTCAAGCACCACCTAAACGCAAAGCATCCCTTAGCTAATGCGGAAGATGCCGGGCCAAGCAATGTAGCGCAGGGGAAGAGTCGTCTCAAACTACTATGTTTGAGTGCAGCACAGCTCTATCAGTACTAACAAGTACATCTTATTGAACATAATTTGAATGCCTTCGGAAGAATTCAAATGAGCCATTTTAATCTAGATTAATTTCAAGATTACAGTGAGATTAATCTAGATTAAAAAAATTAATCTATGCCCACCACTAATATTTAAACATGTCATCTTCATCATTCAGAAGCCGTGAGAGCCATTTGTCTTTAATTTGTGTAAATAACTAATCATGCATTTTTTTTGTGTGTGTGTCACACTACCAAAACATGAACACGACACCACCTCAGTTATATTAATGTTAACTAAAACTATTAAAAACATTTTTTTTAATTAAAATAAAGGCAAAAATAAATAAAATATAAATATTAGATGAAAAAATACTAACTGGAAATAAATAAAAAATAAAACTGGATTTATATATATACACACACACACACACACATATATATATATATATATATATATATATATATATATATATATCTCTATATATATATATATATATATATATATATAAACCAAACTGATAAAAAGACAAAAGCACAAAATTAATAAAAGCTAAAATAAAATAAAATGAAAGCTGAAAATATAAAAACAAAAGCTATTTCAAAATATTAATAAAAATGATAATAGCATATAAATAACACTGGACACCACTCAATATTACAACAGGTGTTCACACATCATAAAAACATGATGATGCAAGATTATGTACAGAAGTTCACTAATGTGTGAGGAAGTTTATAACATACTTCCCTTTAAAACAGATTATTGATCAAGCCGTTCCTGTTTTCAGGTAAACATGTACATTTCAGAATTACAATTTATTATAATTTTAAATCATTCCTTCTGAAGCAATAAGGGTCAAACTATAGCATGTAGCCAAAAGGGTTCTAGAAAACCAGCATGCATAGAGCATCTCACATGCAAAACTGACTTTCAGGACACCAGTGTGTCGCATACTTGGTTTTGAATGAGAGCACCTTTGCAAAGATTTATTAAGGTTCAGAAAATGTCTTGTTCTCAGAGTCACAATGACTTTTCTACACAGACGCGCCCTCGAAACACCTGGTTTTTCACGTCCTGTCAGTAAGTGATGACAAAACGGCGCTGTGATGTGTCTGGGTTAATGCATATTTTACATCTCTGAGATATAAATGATCACAACAAAGAGCAATTGCTAAAACATCAGCCAAAAAAACTGCTCTTAAATAAACATAGAAATCAATAAACAGTTAACCAAATCTGACATACTGAATAAATGTGGTTTAATTTGTGTTTTGAATGATCTAAAAGTACACATTTCACTCGCAACAAAAATATCCTGTATTTGACTATTAGAACATTTATTATTATTATTATTATTATTATTATTATTAAATTGATAGTTTTGTGCTGTCACTGATTATTTCCTATAACTGTATTGTAAGTGTAACACATCAGTAAAGCATTTAAAATAAGCAATGATGGAAATGATTATTAAATTGAATTCTAGTTTCAAAGTATTATATAGATGATTACACGTGGCCATTAATTAATAACGTAAATATCTCTTCAACCCTTAAATAAATGAGGGGTTGATGAGAAAATGGTAAAACTAGCAAAGCAATGGCTGTATAAAGCAATGTCAGTCGATTTGAATGGCTGGTCTTTAACATTTGACTATACATGTTAATAAAGGCTATATAAATAAGAGAGGACGTCAGATATTTGATTAAACTTTGATTTGTTTTGGTTGTGTTAGCTGTTAGCTTCAGATGCTAATAAGAAGTAAAACTCTCACCTTGTCAAGAGGAGCGGGTCGATGAGCAGCCAGAGAGCGCGCGAGAGACAGAACAGTATTAAAATAAAAACCTCGCGACGCCCCTTTCGAAGACATTATTCATTTACTATTAAAAACAAACAAATATCTACATCTTTAAATGAAGTGTTCGTCAAGTGACAGCGGATGAGAGCTGCGACTACGGAAAGCCCGAGCGCACATTTTACAAGGTCACCGTATGTGTGCTGCAGCATTTACGCGTTCGCTTTTTTGCTTGTACTATGTTTTTGATTAATTGAAATAAATTAAATGTTAACTGAAATAAAAATAAAATATTAAGAAACGACATACACATATTAAAAAAAACCAAAAAAAACTAATAAGGACACACCAGTTTTGCAATGAACCCAAATTTTGGTCAGATTTTTTTTTTAACGTTCTCATTTTGTAATTGTAAGTGACCTTTTATTCTGTTTTAAATATGTTTTTCTTTGAATTGTTTGACTACAAAATAAAAAAAAAAACAAAAAAAAAATAATAATAATAAAAATAATAATAATTCAAATAAAAAACTGGTCCTGTAATTCTCTTATCTTCATTTAAAGTTGATTTAGACAAGTATATGGATATATATATAATTTAATTTAATTTAATATATATATATATATATAAAGCTCTGTGATTCCTAAAGCAATCAAAAATGTATATCTCTAGACTATATTCATCCTATAAGTCCTCTCAAACTAAAGTATAAGTCCTCTTAAAACCTGCCAACACATTTGTATCTGTGTATACTTCTTTCTTTTCTCTTTAATTATTTGAATTAAATAATAAAATAAATAATCAAATTATTTTATTTTTCTAATATGTATATGAATGATCCTATTGTCTGCTTTTACACTCACTAAACATATAAAGCTATATATAATTTCAACCTGAAAATAGGCATGAAAACAATTTTAAATCAATTTAAATATTAAACTAAATATTATTATTGATTTATCTAATTATTTTTGGTATTTAAATTTAAAAAAATTCTTTTATTTATTCTTAATCTCACTTTAAACATGTTCATTGGTTTGTTTTTTGGATATATTTTATCTTCTTTTTAATTATGTAATTTTAGCTGTGAATCATTTATCCTGTTTGTTTAAACTTTTATTTAGATCTATCTATCTATCTATCTATCTATCTATCTATCTATCTATCTATCATTCTTTCGTTCTATCTACGTTCTGTCTATTGTTCTATCTATCTATCTATCTATCTATCTATCTATCTATCTATCTATCTATCTGTCTATTGTCTGTCTATCTATCTATCCATCTATCTATGAATAAATAAAACAGACTCATTTATCCAGTCAGCATAATTTATTCTGAATTAAAACACGAACTGAAGGCACATTATTTTTCATTAGCATGACAATTAGTGCATATTTTAGGTCACACGTTTGGAATGCATTCTGATAACTTTCACAGAAACACAATAAAATCCTGTTTATTCCCACTGCTGTGTCCTGGCCCAACATGGGTCGCCTATGCCTTACTGTTTACAAAGTCAAATAAACACTAGATCAGGATTTGACTGCAACACGGTATCGTTTAGACATATGGCATTACAGTATATCTAAAACATGTCTTTTAAGAGTCAAGAACCACAGGCACGAATGATCGTTTTGACAGTCACACCTCTTCAAGACTGTTACTCTCCCACATGACGTGCAGTGAAGGCAAAATACATGTTATTTAGTATTTCTACACTCTAAAACAGTTGCATACTACAAGTTAAGCCACTCAAGTTCTCTGGTCTGCTGTGAAAAACAAGCCAGAGTTTTGAAAACCATGCTGAAAAGTGAACATCCGCTTTATACAATGTCTGTTACACGTCACTTTTTACAGATTTGTTAGAGCATCTTGAGGTAGAGGTAGGAAGAGAAAAACAAGCACGCTGAATCGTCTTTAAGGCAATCCGATCCGTTGACCTTTTTCACATCATTTACAACATTCAACTCATGTGAAAGAAGTTAACATTGTATTTGAGTGATCTGGCTCTTTGGTGAAACAACGCTGTTCAGTTTCTAAATGCACAGCATGTGTTGTGGTGTTGATTTCAGAGAGTTATTGTATATGTCACTGTTCTTATGCTATTCTGTTACAGCAGTGTTTAATTATACACAAATTACGGAAATGATTTCATGTAAACAAGTAGAATTACAAAAAAAAATAGATTATATGATGTATATTAATATAGGCACTTAAAATAATCACTACCAAATGTCAAAGTGCATTTATCAAGTGTACCACTAATACTTGCCAAAAGTTATGAATTTTAGAAGTTTTTAACCCCTTAACTGTCACCGTCTCACCTGTGGGACGCTTGGCGCTCTTTTTTGTTGTCCTTTTTCTCTATAAAATCTTTTAGTAATCATCATAATTTATATATCATTTGAAAGCTGAGAAGCCCAAGATTCTCATCCTGTGAAAATCATTTTGAAATCGGACATTGCGTTACCATGGAAATGGTACTTTAAAATCTTATGGCGGTCTCCTCCCCCTTAGTGGGCGGAGTCAAGTGTCATATTACAAAATGCATTACGGTCTTTTAGAATCAAAACTTTTTATAATCTTGGCAACAAACATATCATTGGAAAGGTCTGAGTCGCAGGATTCCATATTTGGTGGTTATTTTGAGATAGAAGTAAAACTGACAGAGAAATCTAGGCAAAAATTCATTAACAAAATTCAAAGGAGTTTTGATGGCTCCCAGTGGCTGTTTGTGGTATGACGCCCTAAATAAAACCTCACAGGAACCTCAATTTTTTTCATATCAACTTCAAATTTGGAACATAACTTATTTAGACAGAAGGCTTTAATTTTATACCAATTTTAGAGTAAAAGCTGTTATGTAAAATATTTATAATAAATAAAATAAAATAAAATTAATATAGCACATTTTATTTACAGTACACGTAAACTTCTATAACTTTTTTATACTTTTATTTTTCTTTAATTCCACTTTTGCCAAAATCTGCTAATTTTCTTCTTTAAAAAGAGACCAACCTTAGGTCTATATTCCAAAGTGTTCATAAATTACAACAATTTAAGTTTGGATAGTGCACTTTAATGCCTATTTTAAAAAAATGGGGGGTGACAGTTAAAGGGTTAAAGAAGTCTCTTCTGCTCACGAGGCTGCATTTATATGCTTAAAAACACAGTAAACACAGTAAAATTGGGAAATATTATTATCATTTGAAAAAAACATTTTCTTTGTGAATATATGATAAAATGTAATTTATTTCTGTTATCAAAGCTGAATTTTCATCAGCATCATACTCCAGCCTTCAGTGTCACATGATCCTTCAGAAATCATTCCAAAATGCTGATTTGCTGTTTAAATTGTAATACTATTTCACAATATTACTGTTTTTCCTTTATTTTTGAGCTTAGAAATGCAGCCTTGGTGAGCAGAAGAGACTTGACAAGTACTGTACTGGGTATAAAACCCATTTGTATCTCATAATTAAAAGCTTTGGTGATTTTTTTTTTTTTTTTTGTAGATGAGGTTAATTTATGCATTTTAGACTACAGGTCTAAAATACATATTCTGTTTCTTAAGTTGCACGGTGTTCAGATTAGGCTCTCGGCACTTAGTATATAATCACATGTGAGGAAAACAAAATTAAAATACATACAATGGAAACGTATAATATTTGCTGGTAAATTGCACTTTAGAAAATAATATTGTTAAAACCACAATTACATTTTCTATGATACCTAATGTTTAAAAAAATACAATAAAATTTGAGCGAGTCTCCCTAAAGATATTATTTTCCATAAACCATTAAAAAAAAAAGTCTAATATTTAAATTGGTCTTTGGGGTAAAATCTAGTTTTCAAGTATTTGGTGTCTTTCTCACATTAGTTGGAAAATCTCTCCCTCTGATGATTAAATTATGGTTATTAAGCACATTCTGTTGGCAGATATTTTGGCTGAAGAGTAAAGGCTCTCTGTTGTCACACCGGTGTGATGTCATGAAGGCCAGACTCCGCCCATCAGCGTCACGCCTCCTTTAATCCGTCTTCCAAACCTTGTTGAGAACTTTAACCACTTCCTCGTAGATTATGAACACTATAGCCACGTCCATACACACCCGGCCTAACCTGGGCACGGTGCCTTTGTAGAATCTACAGGAGAGAGAGAAAACGAAGCGAGCACGTTTAAGTGAATGCATACGGATGAATCACAGGAAACCTTTCATTATGCATTACAGTAATGAGAGTTTGGTGAGAGTATGTGCTGAAAACAATGTCAAAAATGTGTATGTCCTTATGAAAAACAGAATTTTATAATTTGTTCTTTTGTTTTGGGGGTAAATTATGAGCCCAGATGTTTTTATGAAACCGTTACAAAATATTAAAAACTAACCATGTGGAAATTGTAGTTCTAAAATGAGTTAAACTGAAATAAAAAAAAATTAATTAATTCTATAAAATAATATAAATAATATTACTAACTAATTTTATTTCAGTTTTACTCATTTTAGTCAATTAATAATTTTAGAACTAATAAAAATTATAAAAGCACATAAAATTAATATAACGTAAAAAAAAAAAAAATTTAAAATCAAAAAAAATACAATTTTCTAATAAAAACATTAATCCATTTAAAAAAAAAAAACATTTAATGACAAAAAAAGTGTAATTTTAATTTTAGTTCAAATTTAAGCCATTTTATTTTATGTGCTTTCATCATTTTTATTACATTCTTGCTTACAAAGCTGGTCCTTATTTAAAATTAAAACTATTATTGATCATTTTCTGTAGTTGAAATAAAATAAATAAAAAAATATTATGAAAATATGAAGTTTCAACTGATAAACTTAAAAAATAATAAACTTAACACTAACTGATATAAGCTGAAGTTGAAGTTCTAAAATTACTAATACTAAAACTGAAATAAAAAAACAACAAAGATACAACAAAAACTAAAAAAAAAAAAAAAAATTAAAATGTCATTTAAAACAATGTCGAAAATTCAAAAATTTACAATAAACATAGAAAAAATAAAAAAAAAAAAATGTAAATAATGGCTTCAAATTTTTTTATGAGATTCCCCCATAAATATCTTCATCAGGTACTTCGTGCTGGTGTCATGTTTACTCACGCAGCCGCTCCTTCATATTTCATGATTTTGATGGCGCAGTCAACTGTGCTCTTATATTTGTGAGCTTCCAATCCCTGAAAACATCATAAAAAACAATATTCAACTGTCCTGTTGATGTTTTACTACAGTCTTGCCTTCTGCTTATTACACACCTGCATTCTCGTTTTGATCACATCCAGTGGTGTATTTCCAAACACGCTTGCGGCTCCAGCAACGGCTCCAAACACTCCGGTCAGGAAGGGGTTAATAGTCTTCTGGGGGTTATCACCTAGTGTTAGAGTGAACACAGTGGTCATTGTAGCCACACTGTTTGATCAGCACACAAAGTACTTCTATAATGCTAATAATAGATTGTGGTTCACACCTTTGTACCAGTTCCTGAGAGCGGTCATTACGTAGAATCGGATAGCCTGGTTTGAGCCCTGCTTCAGTACTGTTGCGGTCAGTCCCTGATATGTTCCTTTGAGTCCTGTGAAAATAGACCAGAGTTTTATAAACTAAATAAATAAAGTTTTCATTCTACTCTTATGACAGGAATTTAGTAAACGCAATTATTATACAAAAAACCAATGATTCATATTTTAATTAATTTAATAAAAGCTATAAATAAATAAATTAAATATAAATATTACATTAAAAAAAACAACTAAAAAAAACACTTTAAGAAATAAGAAATGTTGCCTTGGTAACTAAGTGAAATAAACAAATTTAAGTATTAAAATGACCAAAACTAAAACTGAAAAAAAAATAAAGCTACATAGAAATAATAAAAGCACATTAAATTGACTGTTGACTGAATTTAAAAAGAAAACTGAAAATATTAATATAAAACCTAATCAATAAAAAAATAATAAAAATAACAAAAAAAACAAAAACAAAAAATAATAACAATTAACAAAAATTCAAAAAAAAAAATAAAAAATAGCTATAATATTAATTATATACAATAATAACAATTATTAAATAGTCTAAAAAAAAATGTAGAAAACAGCCAAGAATGTGTTTTTATAAAGTGACATTTATAAAGTTAAATTCACTAGAAAAACAGTTTCAGCTTATAATCACTGACTACTATTAGTTTTATAAATATTTTGAATCAATTTCTATTTTTTAATTAAGGTTTTAGTCATTTTGATAAGTGTTTTTGTCATTTGAAGTTTTTTTAAACATATGTCTGTATCATTTTATAAATTTTTTAGTGATTTTAGTACATCAAGTTGAAGTAAACTAAAATAAGAAATGTTGCCTTGACAATTGGCTGGAATGAAATGGTTTTTTTTTTTTTCAATCAATGTTTATTTTATTTGAACGAATGATTTTATGGTTTTAATTGTAGTTTGATTTAACTGAAATAACCGTGTTGTATCAGTTGTAGGTGTGTATGGTCTCCAGACGGTGGCGCTGCAGACTAAACAACCCACCATCCACATGTACCTTGTGTTCTGACTATTTCCCTCACGCCATGGAAAAATCCTCGGTACTTTGGGTTCGCTGAGGTCTGATCGTGGATGAATTTGACCTGAAATTAAAGGAAAACATTATATTTATATCAGTGTTAATTCAACCAGAAATCTCTTCATAATGGTTATACTTCACATGCATTTCAAAGATATGTGTGTCATGCATTAAAAGCTGCAATCTAAGCTACATGCAGTCTGAGTGTATGTTAAAGCATCAGTTTATTCTTGTACATAACTGGTAAAGCACAGATGATTTCTTATAATGTGTCTAGACAGCAAGTGAGCAATGCAGTGTGACTAAAGTCAAGTGTCGCTCGGCTCACTCTCAGTGTCATCTGAAGCACTAGGCCTCTAACTATCAATGCATGCTAAAAGCATCAGCATATCACGCCACAGACCTTTACAGTCTCCATAGGACACACCACGACGACAGCCTCGGCCACTCCTGCGCCCAGACCGCAGATCAAGCCCCGCGTGCTGTCCAGCTTCCCAGACTCATCCCTCATCTTATTACTGAGGAATTCAAACATCCCAAACCTGCAGAGAAACACATGACCTTACTAAAACTGTAACTCAAAGTCAAAAGAAATATGAAAATAAAACCTAATCAGAAATAATTATAGTAAATACTATCATATATAAATAATACTAAAATAACATTACTTCATGCTAACATCATTTTAAAAACGTTGTGCTCTATAAAAAAAATTTACTTTTCAGAACCTTGTTTAGAGGTAGGATAAGTGAAATGAGTTAAGAAATCTAAATAATAAATAACTATACATATAAATAAATTATTAATATATATATATATATATATAATATATATTAAATATATATATATATATATATATAATATATATATATATATATATATATATATATATATATATATATATATATATATATATTAGTGCTGTCAAACCATTAATCACATCCAAAATAAAGGTTTTTGTTTACATAATATATGTGTGTGTATTGTGTATATAGAAATATACACACATGCAGCATATATTTCTTAAATATTTACATGTATATATTTATAGTCATATAATTTATATTATATATAAATATATTTAAACAATAAACAATATATATTTTCTTAAATATATACATGCGTGTGTGTGTATTTATATGTACATAATACATATACACAACACACACACATATATTATGCAAACAAAAACTTTTATTTTGGATGCGATTAATCGTGATTAATAAATATAAACAAACACAAACACTCAAAAAAAAAAAAAATATATATATATATATATATACACACACACAAACACACACACACACACACACACACACACACACACACATAGCTGATTTCCATTTGTATGTCAGGTTCCAATATTTTCAAATAATAGATGTAAATGACTTAATAGTTTACAAATGTAAATGCAAATGTAAAAGCCTAGCTGGACTGGCTGAAGTGTCATGTCAGTGAGCAAGTACTACTCTACAAAAAGACACATCTAGTCGATGAAATGTTGTAGAGCAGAGCTAAATTAGAAACTGTGGGCAGCTCTCAGCTGGAATGATGTCAGACTTCACACAGACAGCGGGTCAGGAAGCGCTCACCTCACCGATGCTTTGGGAATAGAGCCATAGAGCAGAGAGCTCAGACCACGATACAGACCCTTCACCCCATGACCATGCACCGTCTGCTTCACACAGTCAACTGATGAGACAGGACAGAAGGATTACACCACTTCAGTATCATTATTCAGAGCCACTCGCAGTCTAATCTCAGCCTGACGCATTTCAATTGCTAATATTTTGGAAACGTAGGTGGTAATGAATTATTAAAAGCATTAATTTCCTTTTCAAATCGTTCTGAACTCCTGTAGCCGAGTAATTCATTCAACATTTCAAAAGAGAACATGACCAGACTGTCGAAATGTGACACTGCTGGTTGCAGGCATGCGATTGGCTAATAAATGTTGTGAAAATGGGCCACAAAGTCCTGCGGCTGATAAACATGAACACAAAGCTTGTGCATCGGTTACTATAGTTTGAGCTTGGACTCTGCTGATGAACCATGTGTTTTTACACACAATGATTCAACAAAAGAGTTTGGAAAGCTCTCAGGACAAGGCAGACGTAACTGGAATGAACACCACTGCTGAGTGTTTACTTTAGATAATACCATGAAGTCATTAGAGCAAATACACACCGATGCCTTTGTAGCGAGGCGGGTTTGCCTTCTCATCTAACTGCAGCTGAGTTTTCACATACTCTGTAGGAAACGTGATGCAGATTTCAATGCCTCCGGCAATCCCACCTGCAAAACAGAGAATTTATTAATAGTGATATTCACAATATAAGCCACAAATCAGGGTTATTTTGGTTAAAATTTAAGAAAAAATAAAAACCTAAATAAATTGTTACTTGAAACAAAAAGATGTTAACTGAAATAAGACATACACACACACATACACACCCACACAAAAAATACATACATACATACATATATATATATATATATATATATCATCCAAAATAAGTTTTGTTTGAGTCTCGGGCCGGCAGGAATTGTGGGTGGGGGGAGTGCATGTACAGTTCTCTCTCCACCTTCAATACCATGATTAGGTACCTTGAGCACGGCATCGAACCCCCAACTGCTCCCCGGGCGCCGCAGCATAAATGGCTGCCCACTGCTCCGGGTGTGTGTTCACAGTGTGTGTGTGTGTTCACTGCTCTGTGTGTGTGCACTTCGGATGGGTTAAATGCAGAGCACGAATTCTGAGTATGGGTCACCATACTTGGCTGAATGTCACTTCACTTTTACATAATATATGATTGTGTACTGTGTATATTTATTATGTATATACATATACACAGACATGCATGTTTATTTTTAAGAAAATTATGTTATGTTTATATATTAAATATTTTTACATATATATGAAAATAAATATATACATAGAAATACACACACATATATTATGTAAACATTTTTTTTTATTTTGTATGCAATTAATTGTGATTAACCGTTTAACAGCACAAATATATATATATATATATATATATATATTTTAGTTCAACTTTATGTGCTAAAAAAACAAAATATATATATAAATGTAAACTCATTTTCTCATTTTCATTTAGTTCAACTTTATGTGCTAAAAAAACAAAACGATAATAAAAGATAACAAAAAACTATTTCATTAAAAAAATAAATAAACATGGCAAAAACACAAAAATAACTTAAACTAACAAAAAAAAAATACAATGAAAACATAAAATATACAAATAAACTAAAATAAAATAATAAAAAAAAAAAAAATAGGGAAAAAAAAAACTATAAAAAAAGTCCCATATTTAAAGGCTATTTTGTTCAAAAATAACACTATGCAAAGAACAAAAGCATAATAATCTATCATGTAATTCAATGTATATATTAGAACTAGATAAAAATGCTCAGAATAAGGTGTTTTGGGTAGTTTTTAGTGCATTGCTTAGGGCCAAATAAAAAGTATCTCCCTCAAGTTTCTAGATATGGCTTATTATAAATTTAATCACTAATCTCAATAGTAATAGCAATTCTTGCCTAATTATTTTAATGATATTTTAACCAAATAATCATACACTGAACAATTCACTCAGAAATTGCTTGCAAATTTCACAAATAATTACAAAGAAAGTTGCACATTGAATGTGAAGTTTTAAATCAGAAAGACTAAAATAATATTTTCTTGTAAAGCACACTCCAATTATCTTTAAAAAATCTAATTTTTTTGTTAAAAATATATAATTATTATATATAATTATATATACCAATATGGAGTCAGTAAGATTTTAATGTTAATCTTCTGCTCACCAAGGCTGCATTTATTTGATCAAAAATACAGTAAAAACAGTAATATTGTGAAATATTACAATTTTAAGTAGCTGATTCCTATTTGAATGTATTGCTAAATTTAATTGATTTTCAGCATCATGACTCCAGTCTTCAGTGTCACATGATTCTTCAGAAATCATTCTGATTTACTGCTCAAGAAACATTTCTTATTATTATCAATGTTAAAAACAGCTAATTTCACATTACTGTGAAAACCATGATATGTTTTATTTTTCAGGATTCTTTGATGAATAGAAAGTTCAAAAGAACAGCATTTATTTGAAAAAGAAACTTTTTTAACATTATAAATGTCTTTACCGCCACTTCTGATCAATTTAATGCATCCTTACTGAATAAAAACATTAATTTCTTTAAAAAAAAAAACCTTTTGAATGGTAGTTTAGGAGTTTACACAGCAGTGATCATCTCAGAGTAACGAATGTCTCATGAAAGTCACAGTGATCTAAGGCCACCTTAACTGTGTGCTGAGCACATCTGCAGCTCAACAGGCGGCAGTAAAGGGGGCGTGTCCTTCTGCGATTGGCTCAAAGGATCCGCCCCCTGCTCTCTGATGGGTGTGACTGTGAAACAAACGTCCTGCTCTTTAATTACATCTCGACATTGCTGACACATTTACACTTCTTTCACTGTGTGCAGAGCCGCTTCAGGTGATCAATCAAATGAATCTGATTCAACCTGCAGACATTCCAGAGCAAAATAACTCAGGAGACTTAATGGAGTTATTTTTCATTTAGGCATCAACTCTGTCTAAGGTGTTTCTACTAAAATAACCACGAATGAGTAAACATTTGTCATACTGTAAGATTATAGAGATAAAATGGATAGCAGAGCAGTGTTTGAGTTCATATTGAGATTTCTGGTCACATTTGAGCACAGTTGGAGACATTGCTGTGATCTCTGGAGACACATGAGATATTAAGAAAAAGACTTTTTTCCTCAGGAGAAACACCTGAGGACTTCAAACTTCAGCAAAAGTCTCCATTTAAATCACAGATGGCTAGAAGAAAGAAAAAACTGATTTTAAATTAGATTTAATAAGATTTTTGTTTTCTACAGGATGCATTAAAATGCATACTACTGTAAATATATCCTGTCAAATGCAATTTATGGTCATTTTAATACAACCCTCCTTTTATACTGTAAAAAAGGAGATGAAAAATGTGAAGACACAAAAATAAAAAGCAAATGTTGTTATGTCATTAATTGGCCACAAACCACTAATGAGTGCCTTATGCTTTATATTTGTAATTCCTCTAAATGACTTCTGGTGCATAAACTATAAGTTGTTGTTCCTGTTCATTGTCTCCTCTTCATTTTAGTGATGTTTTATCATCATTGATAATTCCTGGAACAATCCTTTGTGCATTCAGTAAACTTGAGGGTTTTTTTGTTAATATATATTTTTTCTTTAGTATACCTGTTTAACGGGTTTTAACATAACTGACGAGTGCTAATGTGTCTTATAGCAGGTGAAACAGCAGAATATAGTGCAGGAGGGTCAGATATCAGACCTGTTTGACCTGCTGATCTCCCCGAGCCACAAAAACTGCCCTGAGGGAGAGCCGAGGGGCTACAACCATCCCAAAATCACCATGAATGTCCACATATGAACAATAAATACCAAATAATAGATTTTAAAATAAATATAAATATTAGAAAATTAAAAGTTTTAGGTCTGTAATTTAAAAAAAAAATGTTTTTAAAACATTTATGCTCACCAAGGCTGCATTTATTTGAATAAAGACAGTTAAATCAGTTATACTGTCTGGGTTTAAAATTATTAGAATTTCAAATAACTGTTGTCTATTTTCTTGTAATTTAAAATATAATTTATTCCTGTGATCAAAGCTGAATTTCCAGCATCATTACTCCAGTCTTCAGTGTCGCATGATCCTTCAGAAATCATTCTAATATGCTGATTTGCTACATTTATTATTATTATTATCAATGTTAAAATCATTTTTTCTTCTTAAAAACCATTATACATATAAACCATGATAAATTTATTAAAAGAAAATTCAAAAAAAAAAAATTACAAAAGAACACTGATCAATATAAAACATCTCATCAAAACAATTCATCCATCCTTTCAAACATCAAACAATAGTTATAAAGGAAGTTCAGGCCACTAATACTACTAGCTCCCTTCGGTAGAATTATATTAAACTATCTTATGCATTCAGTACTAGGGAAAATATCATGGTCAAATCCAGATTGCTTCTAACAAATAAAAGCAAATAGCACTTTATAAATGTCAGAAAAACCACCATTAGAACCTTTAAGGGAGCGATGAATGTTTGGGCGAACTGCATGACACACCTAATCCTGCTTTAAATCAAACAAAGTGACTCTATATGATGCAATCAATGGCCTTGCGTGAGTAGTGGCAGGCGTGACGTCGTGTTTTCCTGCTGAGCCATCCGTTTATAATGAAGTACTAGTATGACTGGTCTTTTACAATCAGAACGTCAGCCAAAAGGAACGTGTTTTTTGTCAGAGGTGCAGCAGGTATTTACATTATAATGAGTACTGTTGACAAACGTACTGGTACTTTGGTACCAAGTCGATACTTTTATTTTAAAAATGCAACAACAAGCGTGTGCTCTCTATGAAGAGAAACATAGGTTTCTATTTACGACGTGTTTTGGCAGCGTTGATCATTTTAGCCAATCACAGACAGCGTGTGGGAGCAATGGCCAATCAGAGGCGTTTACGTTTGTCAGCGGGTAATACGCCAGTTTGTCCAGCGCAAGTCGTTTGCTTGTACAACCAACAAATTATAAACACGCTGTAAATAAGAAATTCATTCTGCAGTATAGACAGAGTCAGTGCTCACTTGAGCTTTAAACTGTTTCGAATGGTTCAGTATGATTTAGTGAACTGGATCATCCAGTTCACTAAAAAGAACCAGTCCAAAAGAATTACATCATGAAAGAACCGGACATCATTAGCACACCCTGCAAAGTTTTCACAACTTACAAATTCGAAATCAACAACAAAAAACAAAACAACATTATCTGAACATAAAAATAAACCAAAAAATAAAATATAAAACATCAATAACATACATAAAATCCAATAAACCAACATAATCAAATTCAATCAAACAACAAATTTAAACACTCAAAAAACATATTCAAAAACCAACAAACCGTCTGCATTCAGTGTTACTGTGTTAATGCGTTCATGCATGCCACAGGCTCTGTCATCATATCATGTCATGCATCCAAGACATTTATCACTCCACTGAGCAATTACTGGAACCAGAATGAGCTTCAAGCAGCACATAATTAGATATGAATGGAACTACTATGCGGTTTTCATTAACTAGGCCTATCAGTACTGCTGTGAATCTCAGACACGTGCCCTGGCAAGACATTAAACACACTCACCAACTTAGCACACTTCAGAATAGAGTGGAAAATAGACAGCCTATAACTACACTTTTAAGACGACAAAGTTATCCATAGATGCCGAGGAGAGAATGAAATATAGAAAAAGAATGTTAATGCAGTATTAATGCAATGTTATCATAATTTGGAACCAGTCATAAAATGATCAAATAAAAATAACAATCAAATAAGATACTAAGTAAAAATATAATACAAATATTCATTATGAACAATCTTATTTGATTATTATAAGCTCTTATTTGATCAGTTTAAAAGTATACCCAATTTAATACTTATTATCTCAAAATCATAATGATTAGAAATTTAGACATAGGAATTTAATTAGAATTCCTTTAGGATTTTTTTCAACTGTTTCTGAAATATTAAACGTAAATCAAAGGCACTTATGGATAACAGCAGTAAAGAAATACTTTAGCAATCAAGGAAAGTGAAGAACATGTCTGGGTCATATTTCACCCCCAAAATAAAAGAAACAAATAAGAAATTATCTTTTAGGTACAAAATAAATGCGTTGTGACATTATTTTGATGCCAATGAAGCACATTCTTCCCCTTGTCACCATAACGCAAAATAAAACAATTATATATATATATATATATATATATATATAATATCTTATATATATTATATAGTGTATATATATATACGCCGAAAATATATATATATATATATATATGTATATTTATATAATAGATATATATATATATATAATATACATATATATATATATAATTATATATAATATATATATATATATATAATGGAGTACAATTCAAGATAAAAAAAAAATCTGAAGTAAATGTTACAATACATTACAAAAAAAAAAAAATGTAGTGAACATAATAATAAAAAGTCCTGAAAGAAAAAAGTTCCTAAAACAGATGTCATTAAAAAAAAAAATATAAAAAATAAATAAAATAAACTCACATTAAAAAAATTCCATTTTTTAAAAAATATATATATATTAAATAAATAAAATAAATGCATTTTTTCCACATTCCAGTGGTGAAAATTAAGGTGTAAAATGTACTTAACTGTCATTAAAATAATTTTATTTTTTGGGGATTTTAGGGTGTAACATGACGTTTTCCTGACGCCTTTGATTGACACATTCTATTATTGTTACAGGCAAGTCTTGACTGTTACATTGTAACACATAAACGCTACACTGTATCAACGTTCTTGTGTTACTCTGCATCAGTTCCACACAGCACGACACACACATCACAGTCCAGCACACTGAATACTCGCCTGTGCAGTGATGCTGACTACAGCCCTGTAGGGATCGAGTGAGCAGAGGACAGTGAACAGTGTGGATGACAGTGCAAAAACTGCGCGCCACAGCTGATCTGGAGTCAGTCACAGCATCAACACAAATGACTTTCACAGAGATTCATAAACGCAGAAAGACACTTACCAGCTAAGATGGCCTTTCCAGGGTGTGTGAGTTTGGCTTGTCCGGCGGGCGCAGCGGCTGATAAACAGTGCGGTCTGTGGAAAGGACTCACAAATTTCTGGTTCACTGACATTTTTCTTGTTTTAAAGCCTGGTTTAAAGAAAAATGCGCCTCCTGCACAGCAGAAGCAGTATTTGTAGTGTAAACGGCGCTCATAAGGCTAATTTACAATCTCCTTACAGCTCAAGAACACATCAGTCCTGTTAATGCGCAACCAAAAGGATACTCACAACACTATACATATGTGCTTTTTTTTTTAATGTATGTATATTTAACGCAATAATACCGACAAAATACACCAACAAACACAAAATTTCAAAGTGTTAAGGTGGAACGGAACGGATGCTTCTCTTGAAGGTTCATTGACCTGAATGTGAAACGCGCACGTGACAACATCATACCAGGACAATCAGCTCATTAAACTTTACAGAAGTTGTTTTTGGAGAACTTGTAAAGGAAACTACTGTGTATTTTATTAGGGGAAGGTACCAGTTTTGTTTACATCGTAAACAAAATAAAAATAAAAAACTAAAGCAGTGATATATTTAAAGAAAATAAAAATAAAAGATTAATTCAATTAAAAGAATTTTTTGTCACATTCAACTTTTTACGGTGTCTTCATCGTTTATTTTTCAGATGCTAATTATATTTTATGAAAAGGTTTTATAATTTATTATTTTAAGGTTTTATTTATTACATTACATTACATTACATTTACATTTAGTCATTTAGCAGATTTTTATCCAAAGCGACTTACAAATGAGGACAATGGAAGCAATCAAAAACAACAAAAGAGCAATGATATATAAGTGCTATAACAAGTCTCAGTTAGCCTAAACACATGTATACGGAACACAGATAGAATAGAAAAAGAATAGATAAAAATAAAACAAAAAGAATATAAAAATAATATACCTATCTATTTTTATAGCTTATATTTTTTTATAATTGTATAATAAATGAAAAGAAAATAGATAGAATACGAAAAGATTAAAAAAGATAATACATAATATAATACAAAAAAAGAATAAATCCACATTTGGATTTATTATCCAAATCCAAATGTGTCGTTTTAATTAAAATGATCTTGATGCACTAAAATAACAAATTAGTTATGTATAATAATTATTTACATTTATAGACAGGTTAAAAAAAAAACATTATTCAAACCTTCACTAAAAAAAAAAAAAAGAATTCAATATATTATTATATTAAAAACTATAATAGTATCTCAATGATACTAACATATCCCTGGTATAGATTCGGCATGCATAATTTAAAATGTGCTTTTTAAGATGCAAAGGGGGACAGAGCATATGAAAAATATAACTGATTATTTATAATTAAAAATGCATGTGAAAAATGCCTAGGATCCAGAATAATGAGAGCAGCATTATGTGAAGGTGACGACATCTGCTGGTAACTGTGTGTTTGTGTCTGAGTAATAATGAAGCAGTGTTGAATATGGGCACATAATTCTTTTCAGCTGGAAATTGATATCTCTCATTTATCTGCACTTGGAGATTTAATGCATGAGCACTTTGGAATAAAAAATATAAGAAACTGATCATTTTATTTGTGAAAAAACACCACTTTTTAATGTCTTGTCGGGGACTTTTATTTAGAAATCGTTTCTGTGACGCCAGTGGGCATGCGCAGTTTGTCTCCTTCATATTGTCCTGTAGTGTCAAATCTGAAACACAGGACACTCTAAATCTTCTGTTTTCGTTTCGAATCATCATTTTATTTCGTCTCAACAATAGCAGCAGCAGCAGCATCATCCTCGGTATGAATTTATCAATCTATTTTTAACCAGACCGCAACTTTAAATATAAAATGAAGCCAGTTATTGGTAGTTAATGAAAAACAGACAGCACAGCAGCTCCTTTTCATAACCTCACCCTAGTTTATATTCAAACACCTTTTCCTTGTTAACTGTGTAGTTTTGTGTTGATCATGATTAAATGTGTTTGTGCAACATGTTTGTGCTTCCTGCATATGATTAAGTCTTAAAGGCTTTTCCTCCATTCATGATTAGATTATGAGCTCGAGACCACGCCCCCTCATGCATAAACACACATAGCTGTTTTCTTTGCCTCTCAAGTGTCAAGTTTCCTCAAGTTTCCTAACAGAAGAAGGCGTCGCTGTTGTATTATAGCATGCATTTCTACTGAAGTGTTTGATAATCAGGTTTGAACATCAGCTTTTCTGTTCCTCCTTTCAGTATTATCCTACATAGGCAGTATTTTTAGGTATGATAGACCATTTAATGCTCTAAAATGCTGCCTACAGCCCATTTTGTTTGTACTATGATTAAAAAACCCCACATGGACAATCATGTAAAAATAGATGCTGGTTGGCATAGTTTTTTTTGCATGCAATCAAGTTATAATTTGCTGGATGTGAACTTATTTTCTAGTATCTAACAGGCCCTTATAAAATAATGTGTAAATAAAAGTGAAATGTGTTGGCTGGATCATGTACGGATTATGAAAACTTAATTTACTAACTAGAAAATGAACATCTACTATGAACTACACTGACACAGTGGGTATGGTAACTGATTATGCCATTTTGTGGGTTTGCTTCATCTGCAGGTTCATCCCCAGTTTCCTCAAAAATGTCATTTTTGTAGCTTACTTACAACAGCAGAGACAGTTTAAGCGTGCTGACATTTCCCCTTTTGTTTATGTAACAGATAGAATGGCTGTTCCTCCTGCATACTCAGACCTGGGAAAAGCAGCCAAGGATGTTTTCAGCAAGGGTTACGGTGAGGAAACTCACTCCGTCCTGGAAAAGCTGTCTGCTTTAAAGACAAGTTGCATTCTACTGTATTTAATGTCTTTGATTTGTTTGTAGGTTTTGGGATTGTTAAATTGGACCTCAAAACTAAATCTCAAAATGGAGTGGTGAGTTCGTTTTTTTTATTTTTTTATTTTTATTTTTTATTTTTTAAACATATTGGCCAAACTAGAACAAAATTATATTTTGCATAAATAAAATTTAGGTCTATTTTAAGCGCCAATAAAGGAATAGTTGACCAAAAAATGAAAATTAGCTGAAAATCTTGTTTGTTTATCTGAACAGATTTGGAGAAATGTAGCATTCCATCACTTGTTCGCCAATGGATGCTCTGCAGTGAATGGGTGCCGTCAGAATAAGTGTCCAAACTGACTGATAAAAACATCAAAATAATCCACAGCACTCCAGTCCATCAGTTAACATCTTGCAAAGTGAAAAGCTGCTTGAACAAATCCATCATCTACATTGCTTCTGTCCAGAATACTAGCTCATAATCCATAATAACACTTCCTCCAGTGATAAAGTCCATCTCCTGTTGTCCTCTCACATCAAACATCCAGCCACATTTGTTTAGAGCTGTTTTGGCTTGCAAAATGAGCTTTATCTGTGCAGATTTCTCTACTGTTTCAGACCAGACGGCGTTTTAATTAGAGAAAGCAATACGATGGTTCGAGTACTCCTACAGTATTTTAGCTGAAAGCAACAGATTGAAGTTAAAATATCTTAATGATGGATTTGTTATTTCACAAGACATTCATTGATGGACTGGAGTGGTGTGGATTATTCCTGATGTTTTTATCAGCTGTTTGGACTCTCATTCTGACGGCACCCATTCACTGCAGAGTATCCATTGGTGAGCAAGTGATGTAATGCTACATTTCTCCAAACCTGTTCCAATGAAGTAACAAATATTTTGGATGGACTGAAGGAGGGTCAATTTTTCTCATGACAATGAAGCAAATTTCATTACCTTAATGCTTATTTGTCATGCATGTAAACATTAAAGCAATTTTGTGTCTTTGATGCACCATTATGGGAAATGCATTTAGATGGTAAGATTATTGTAAGAGTGGCATGTTTCACTCTCAAGTCCCACCCACTTAACTCCCCCACCCATCACACATCACCAACAAAAAACACTTAACATACACAACCAACATCCTCAAGTCATTATATTCATGTCAGTTATTCGTGGGAACTATTTTTACGTCATGTGTGAATTTAGCTTTGAATCATTTTTCCCTGACTACACAACCAACATTGCTCTAGTTGAATAAGAGTCACGTCCCATCAGTGTTTGTGGGTCACAATCAAAATAAACCTAATTCTGTCACATCCATCACCAACACACAAACATCAATATACACCAGACAACACCTCACACCTTCATTCTCAATGTCCAATTTCAAATTTAAGTTTTTAATAATGCACAAATATAGACATCCTGACAGATACTTTTAACAGTTAAACACAGGGTTGTTGGTAACAGTGTTGTTATTTTTAACTAATAGTAAAATTAATTTTGATATTTAAAAAATTGAAATATCAATAATTTGGTAAATTAGTAATTGAAAAATCACTAATTTGGTAGTTGATAATTACATAGCGGTGTTGTTGTTTTTAACCGTAACTCAAATTAATATTATTAAGAATCTGTATTTAAAATAAAGCTGAAATAAAATAGATATTAGATGAAAAGCTTAAACTTGAAAAAAAAAAAATAGAAACTATGCCTTGGCATGAAGTATTTAAAATACAAAAATTAACTGAAATAATAATAAACTAAAGCTATTTAGAAATATTGAAATAAAATCTTGTATATTTAATTAAGTATTTAAATAATAGGTTTAAAAAAACAAACTAAATATGACAAAAGAAAAAAAATTACTAAAACTTATACTCATTTTAAATTGAAAACTGAATATTAAAAAAATTAAGTACTAAAAATACTAAAATGAACTGAAATAATAATAAACTAAAGCTATTTAGAAATATTGAAATAAAATCTTATATATTTAATTAAATATTTAAATAATAGGACAAAAAAACCAACTAAAAATGACAAAAGAAAAAAAAAATACAAAAAAACATACACACATTAAAAATAAAAAACTGAAAATTAAAAAAAAAAAACTAATTGAAAATATTAATATGTACTATAATAGTGTATAAATAATACTCACTGGTAGAAAGCAAAAAGCTTAAAATGGCTAAATATTTATAAGTATGTTGTGTTAATAATTGTCAGTAAAAAACAAACAAAATCCAATATTATTTATCTTTACTATCATCTCTGATAATAAAATTAGAATTTGAAATCCAAACATCATAATGTAGGTAACAGTCTAGTGCTTTTGTAACATAACGGACTGATATGATTAAAAAAAAAAAAAAAGCTGTTTGTTGCAAATACATGCCTATTTTTTATTTTTTTTTAAATCCTGTTCATAAACTGTAATCCAACTGCAGGAGTTCAACACGTCTGGATCCACCAACACGGACACGGGAAAAGCCGGCGGGAGTTTGGAGACCAAGTATAAGATGAAGGATCTGGGATTGAGTTTAAACCAGAAGTGGAACACAGACAACAAGCTCACTACAGAAGTGTCTGTGGAAGACCAGGTCTGATCACACTCTCCTCATGACCTTTGACCCCTGTTGAGCTTCAAATGGTTTTGCTATCATATTCATAATTTGTTGTATCATCCCTCAGCTCATACAGGGGTTGAAACTGGCCCTGGATACGTCTTTTGTACCAAACACAGCGTGAGTTGTTAGTATCTGATGCTTGTTTCATGCTTTTGTTTGATGTCTTTGACAGTGTTATTCTCTCTTTAGCAAGAAGAGCGGGAAACTGAAGACTGGCTACAAGCGTGACTTTGTCAATGTGAGCTGCGACATTGATTTCGAGGGTCCGGTTGTGCACTCTGCAGCGGTTCTGGGATACGAAGGCTGGCTCTTGGGCTACCAGATGGCGTTTGACACGGCCAAATCCAAACTGGTGCAAAACAACTTCGCTCTGGGATACAAGGCCGGAGATTTCCAGCTTCACACCAACGTGTAAGAATCATTGGAAAACAACACAGGAAAATTATAGTTTACAGCATTAGTTGATATATATCGGAATGATTCTAATTGTAACCCTGGAGCACAAAAGCAGTCTTAAGTCTCTGGGGTATATTTGTAGCAATAGCCAAAAATACATTGTATGAGTCAAAATTATAGATTTTTATTTTATGCCAAAAATCATTAGGATAATAAGCAAAGATCATGTTCCATGAAGATATTTTTAAAATTTCCTACCGTAAAATATATCAAAAACTTAATTTTTGATTAGTAATATGCATTGCTAAGAACTTCATTTGAACAACTTTAAAGATGATTTTCTCAATATTTAGATTTTTTTGCTCCCTCAGATTCCAGATTTTCAAATAGTTGTATATCAGACAAATATTGTCCCATCATAACAAACCATACATCAATGGAAAGCTTATTTATTCAGCTTTCAGATAATGTATAAATCTCAATTTCGAAAAATCGACACTTAAGACATAAGGTTTTGTGGTCTAGGGTCACAAATTAAATTGAATCGAGACCAGAATTCGTGAAATTTGTGTCAACATCCAGCCCTAGTATATATATACTTCTCAGTTGTCACTACAGTGTTTGATTAATGAAAATGCAAAAAAAATAAATTAAAACAATAATGATTGACTGTCAATAATTAGTTAAGTAAAAAACATTTGGAAGGCATGCTATTGGCTGATAAGTATCTAAAGATGTGAAGTGTGTCATGTGTCACCAGTAATGACGGAGCTGATTTCGGAGGATCTGTCTATCAGAAGGTCAGTGATCAGCTGGAGACGGCCGTCACTTTGGCCTGGACTTCAGGCAGCAACAACACGCGCTTCGGAGTTGCTGCAAAGTACCAGCTGGATAAAGATGCTTCTGTGTCTGTAAGTTCACAGTCTTCACACATCCACATTATGTTGTTGCGTAGAGGATAATTCACTTAACATGGATTCAGTTAAGCAACAAAAGTAGTACTCGTATGCAAATTCTTGGCTAATGCATTGCAAGCTTGTGGTTCCATTGTACATGACAGCAATGCCGAGAATGCAAATGTGTGTTGCATTATGATTCAAGCTCTGTCCCATTTCACAACGTCACGTCAAACCAAGGTTTGTGTAACTAGAAGCATCTGTGTCCATGTTGTTTTTTGGATTATTTTCAGGTCTAAATCTGCCCTTACAGGGAAGTCGTATTAAATATTCAAAGCTTGGAATGACCAGCCTGTGCATGTTTTATTTTTTGGTTTGTTTTTCATTATTTCCTCATAACAGGCCAAAGTGAACAATGCCAGTCTGATTGGAGTTGGTTACACGCAGTGTCTTCGACCCGGTAATCCTGTTATCATTATTGTTTATGATCTCTGGATATGAACAGCATAACACTTCTACATTTCTGCAGTATGCAAACTGCACAGTTTGTGAATATAAGCACCGAATACCCAGATGACATTTGTGACAATGTTCAATATACAATCAAAGCACCGAAGGGAATACTTTATCCCAGAGTGCAGTGCATTTCATTTGAAGTGTGAAGAATGACCCAAGAGTGATTTTCAGCATCTTCCTTTTTGATTTATTCTTCAAGCATACTACTAGAAGTTGAGGCATTATTAAAGGAATGGTTCACCTGAAAATGAACATTTACTGAAACTTTTCTCACCCTCAGGAAATCTAAAATGTAGATGAGTTTGTTTCTTCATCAGATTTGGAGAAATGTAGCATTACATCACTTGCTCACCAGTGGATGCTCTGCAGTGAATGGGTGCCGTCAGAATGAGAGTCCAAACAGCTGATAAAAACAATACAATAATCCACAAGTAATCCACACCACTCCAGTCCATCAGTTAATGTTTTGTGAAGCCAAAAGATGTGTGTCTGTAAGAAATGAATCTATTATTAAGATGGTTTAACGTAAATTCTAAAATATGAGTCCATAATCCATAATAATTATTTTTTGTTTTTTGTTTTCAGTGAAAAAGAAATCTCATCTGAATCAGGAGAGATATATGCACAGATCAAGCACTGGTTACCAAAATTGTTTTCTAAACAAATATGTCTGTGGATTTTAATGTGAGAAGACAACAGGGAATAGACATTTTCACTGGAGAAAGCGTTATTATGGATTATGGCAAATAATCTCCATAAAAGACCAGAAATGATGGTTTGAAAGTAAAAATGTCTTATTGATGAATCATCTTTTTACAAAAATACATCTAGCCACTCAATAAAAAATAAATTAATTGACTGAAAGTAATTTGTGTTAGCTACTTGTGATGTTTTTATCAGCTGTTTGGACTCTCATTCTGACGGCACCCATTCACTGCAGAGCATCCACTAGTGAGAAAGTGATGGAATGCTATATTTCTTTTCATATGAAGAAACAAATTCATCTACATTTTGGATGGCCCAAGGATGAGTAAATGTTCAGGAAAATTTATTTTTGGGTCAACTTAGAAAAAAAAAAAGATTACAAATGTACTTTTAAAACATTTTTATTTTACTGAATTTTGCATGCAACAGTGAGATTATGTGACAGCAATGTCGCATACTACTGTTTAAAGGCGTTGATCTTTGCATATGGCTTACAATTTGCTAAAAAATATACAAAGTGCTATTTTAAAACTAGTAATTATTCATAAATAGCAGTATATGCTCCACAATATGTAGTACACTAGAATTCCATTCTGGTCATCTTGTGACCAATATTTTACAGTAGTTCTTTAAGATACTTATAATTAACCTCTTTGTGTATCTTTTAATGTCTTGCATTCTCTTTGTCCCATTGTAAAGGTGTGAAGCTCACTCTCTCGGCCTTGATCGATGGAAAAAACTTCAGCACAGGCGGACACAAAGTAGGACTGGGCTTTGAACTGGAAGCGTAGCTGCCGTAGTGCAAAAGACACAGAAGAAGAGAGACCCAGTCCTCCTACATCACACGCTAGCACTCGATGACTAAAAACACTTAGTGGCATGTTGATGGTTTTTGCAAGGCTGTGGGAGCTGAGTGATTCAATCTCAACCGGCCGTAAGATCTGGCCTTCTAAGGGAAATATTTGCTGATCACCTAATTTATTTAACGAGATTTAATGTAGAGCACCTAGAGCAAACCAAATTACACAAGTAGCGGTAGATTTGCTAGCTTTGCGTGTTTCTCTGGTGATGTCAGTGCATGTTAAGGACTTGTGTTTGATTTATTGCGTTGGAGAGCGAAGGTCATAAACTTGCATGGTCGTAGTTGAGGTTATTTCTCAGGATGCTGTAGTAGAGTGATGTTGCACTTCTAGGGCTGTAAGCCTCACAGGAAACTGAACAGACAGCATGCGTATTTTTAGAGCTAACAAACACTATCTTTTTTCACACTCATTGAAAGTTAGAGAGCAACTCTGTATTGTGGGAAAAAAATGCCGCTAGCAAACCATTTCAAAAGTGTTTCGGTGTACAAATGAGTGTACAATTTTTGTGCATTGAACTCTTTATGGGCACAGATATCAATGCGTTGTACATACCAACAGTTTTTTCCATATTACTATTATATATATTGTTATTATATATAATAACTAATTTTACAACCTTGAGGAAGTTGGTTTTTGTACCTCATTTTTCCAGTGGAAATTGAGAAATTTTAATAAACAAAGAAAAATTGAATGCTGTTTTGTGTTATTTAGAGTTGTGCTTGTTTCATGGACCTGCTTCACAGTTACAAGTATGAGGAAAAATACAGTACCGTTCAAAAGTCTGGGGTTAGAAAGAATTATTTATTAAATAAATTCATACTTTTATTCAGCAAGGATGCATTAAATTGATCAAAAGTGACAGTAAATACGTTCACAAAGTTTCAAAATTGTGTGACACTGAAGACTGGAGTAATGACACTGAAAATTCAGCTTTGATCAAAGGAATAAATTACATTTTAAACTATATTCAAGTAGAAAGCAGTTACTTTACATTGTAATAATATTTCACAATATTAGTGTTTTTACTGTATTTCTTAATCAAATAAATGCAATCTTGGTGAGCAGAAGAGACGAAAATATTTCGCACCCCAAACTTTGAAACAGTAGAGTATACCATTTTCTTTACAAAGATAATGTATAACTGTACAACATATATATTTTTTTTTTTTTTTTTTTTTTTTACATAGAATGCACAATGAAATGTGAAAAAAAATTGTCATTCTCATGGCACCAATAACAATTTCCTCACGTTGACCATCTGCACGGCAGATTTTGTTTCAGAGAAGGTTCACTTTTGCCACAACCTGCCTGCATCCGGTGTGAGAAAACTCCCGTTCGCCAACTATATAGTATGATAGTTCTTCCGCAAGCCTTTCTACATGGGATCGATCTGGATAGAATCCTTCCCTGGACATCTCATCAATAAAACAATCCATTACGTTGCTCTTCTCCAGAAGCATAAAGGGCAGGAGGTCTGCCTCCAAAAACACCATGTGGTATCTTTCAAGGTAGCTACGCAACCAAGGGTTCAGCTCCTGAATCAAGCTCAGATGGCCTGAGACAGCGACGCTGGAGTTGTGCAGAACGAATTTGGTGATGTCTTCATGTCCCAGGTTGCTGATGAGAATGTAGATGGCGTTTAAGTATTCGTTGTTGTTTTTGGGATGGATCAGGTCTTGCAATGTGTCCAGCAGCTCCCTGGGCATGTGTTCCACCTCATCGAAGATAAAGACCGGTATCTTCTCCTCTTCCTCAGCCTGAGTGACCATTTCCGAGACGTGAGAGTCCAGAGATTTGGTGCATCGTGGGATATCGTCGTCTGTTGGGCAATGGTGCAGAACAAAGTACTGCATCACCAAGTCGTCGCCAACAACTGAGCGGAAATGCTGGGCCAGTAATCGGCCAACGTGGCTCTTTCCAACTCCAGTGGGTCCATGGAGCGACAACACTAAAGGTTTATTGTGTACATAAGTTGACAAATAATCATGTAAATGACCCAGAAGACTCTCTGCCACTTCCTGTTGGCCAAACACTTCCCTTTTAAGGGTTTTCTCCAGTCCGTCCAGATCATATTTAAGCACATGGTCATCCAAGTTCTCAATGGCGTTGTAAACTTGTAGAAATACAATGATGCACAACAAGTAGAGGCACTTCTTTGCACGGCTTCTCTCTTTTGTGGGTACGGCTCTCAAACTGCTGCTCGGATACAAAACCCGCCCCTTCCTCTTTTTCTTCCGCTTGCGAGGGGAAGAGGGGTTAGAGTATATGGGGTCTTGGATATTTTCAAAAGTGAAAACCTTCGGGCTGGTGGACCGTGGAGAAATGAAGCACTGGGATGATGACGCGGCTGCTATCTCAAGACGCCGTTTTTTGATGGCTTGGTACTTCTGGCGAATGCGCACCATGGTGCGTACGCTTGAGGAGAACTGGGAGAAGCTTCCGGTGCCATTTTCCTTTGTCTCTTTCGGATGGTCTCCTCTCAGCCTGTCACTGGGGTCTTGTTCTCCCATCTGTGGAAAGCAATGAAGAAATGTATAAAAACCAAACATTATGAGAAATATGCCTACAAGACAACCACTGGCACGGCACCAATATACCTAAACTCACTAATTCAAACTTATGTGCCGTCCAGAAGCTTGCGTTCTGCAAGTGAACGGCGCATTGTGGTGCCATCCCAAAGAGGTTCAAAATCACTCTCATGGACCTTTTCCTGGACTGGAATGACCTCCCAATCTCAATTCGAACATCCGAGTCTTTACTCATTTTCAAAAAAAACATCTAAAGACTCATCTTTTTCGCCAGCACTTGACCAACTAATATTAGCACTTACCTTTTCTTTTCTTTTCTTTTCTTTTCTTGTCTATCTTTTCTTGTCTATCCTATTCTTGGAAAAAACAACCTTGCTATGAGTTCTGTGCTAGACTAACTAAGACTTGTCATGGCACTTGTATACTGTTGTTGTTCTCTCGTTGGTCTAATTGCTTCTATTGTTCTCATTTGTAAGTCGCTTTGGATAAAAGCGTCTGCTAAATGATTAAATATAAATGTAAATGTAAATATTAATACATTTGAGTAATTACTATGCTAAGAAATAAAGATTGCATTTCAAAAGTAGTTTTTGCAGGATTTTCCAGCAGGGGAAACTTGAAAAGTGCTCAAAACTTATTTTGACAACTTTTTGTTCTATATTTCTGCTCAAAAAATAGCACAAAATAAATGAGTACAAATTGAACATTTCTGCCGCTAACGGTTCTTTATTGGAATAAATGGTCCCATGAAGAACCTTTAAAATTCCATGTAATATTTCCTTTGGGCAAAAGGGTTCTTATAGTAGAAAAAAGTTCTTTAGATTAAAAAGAAAAATTCTTTAAACTCTTAAAAATCAAGCTTCTTTATTGCCATTGCTGGTTCCAAGAAGAACCTTTTACGACCATAGAACCTTTCCATTGGACAAAAAGTACTTTATAGTTGAAAAGGGTTCTTTAGATGATTGAAATGTTCTTCAAACTAAGAAATAAATGGAATTGTTACAAAAGGTTGTTTTAGGATACCCCAAAAAAATTATCTTAAATGGCAGGGGTGTCCAATCCTGCTTCCAGAAGGCGAAGTTTAGCTCCAGCACACTTGCCTGGAAGTTTCTAGTGAGTCTGGAGACCTTTATTAGCTGGTTCAGGTGTGCTTATTCGGGTTAGAGCTAAATTCTGCAGAACAGTGGTTCTTCAGGAACAGCTTTGGACAGTCCTGTTCAATGGCATTACTGCAAAATGCCTTTGGAAACTTTTGCATTGGGGCAGGACCAAACTTGGCACAAAATAAATGAGTATTGGATATTTCTGCTTCTTGCATGTTTCGTTAAGCATCCTGACCTCAAAGTGAGCACATTTTCTTTCTTGAATGACCCTGAAAAAACCTTATAATATGACTGATGTTGTAAACAGAATGCATAATAAACTCAACTTCTCCTTTGTGATGCATGTTGCACCTTTATTTTGGTGCATTATATCTTGCATTTTCCACTAAATATCTAATGCTGAAAGCAAGAATGGAGGCATGCGCATTTAGATAGCGAACAGCGAGCGTGAGGTCATTATAGACATGCATGGTAGCAGCACCAAAGTGCAAATGCAATCTGGTTGGAGTTGGATCTTCTGTCTTGTTTAGCATACCTACCTCAAAGTGAGCGCATTTTCTGTCCTGAATGACCCTGTAAAGGCCTTTGGTACATGATGACTCATGTTATAAACAGCATGCTTCATAAAAACAAGCTCTGCTTTGTGATGCATGTTGCACCTTTATTTTGGTGCATTTTCCACCGTACAAAACAGCTAATGCTGAAAGCATGAATGGAGGCATGTGTATTTAAATATTTAATGAGAGGTCACTATAAACATGCATGATTTGATAAAAACTTCTGTTTCTGTACCACTATTTCTGTTCCAAAATAGGACCTTTTTTCAGAGGCAGGACCAAACTTGGCACAAATTAGATGACCATTGTACATTTCTACTTCTTGCTTGTTTCGTTTAGCATTCTCACCTCAAAGTAAGTGTGCTTTCTGTCCTAAATGATCCTGACTAACTCTTCAGTGCATCATGGCTCATGCTGTAAACAGCATGCATCATAAACTCAACCTCTGCTTTGTGATCCACGTTGCAGTTTGCAATTACCACAAAACAGCAAGAATAGAAGCATGTTGTGGCAATGTCATTCATTATTTTCAGCTTGCCTGTAGGCTGAAAGAGTGGCGTCAAAGACTATACACATGCAAATTATACTCCATTTAAAACAGTTTCACTTCAACAGAAAACAAAAGAGCTCAGTTCCAACAAAAGCTATGCTCGTATATTGTCTGATTATCAAGTATCAAATGACAGAAACAACAATTCTTGCTTCTAAGAAGCCTCTCCGTTTTCCCCTACAATGAAACTGAATCAGAAACATGAAGCCTGTTTGCTTCAAACAAAAAGAACTGACCTTGGAACTCTTGTGAAAGCTTCTCAAAAGGTCTGAGGTGCATTTAAACAAAGTTTCTTTGCAAACGGTGTGTTCAACATTCCACACATTCTGCCTTTCCTTCACGAGCCCCTCTGCCAAAGCAGATATGGTTTCCTTCCTGGAAATTCTTTTTCACACACCCCTTTTTGGAGAACAAGGGCAATAAAAGTGGCTTGTTAAATCATGAGCGTGCGCGACCAGACTGCAAGTCTGAAGTCTTCCAGCAGCTTAATCTCAGTGGTTTTGCTCAGATGAGGGAAGTTCAGTACGACTAGACAGTTGCCTCAGCTGAAGTGGTTAAGCTTTATCAGATGCAACAGAAAAACATACAGGAAGACAAATGCAAAAACAGAGTATGTATTCTAAAAACAGAGCTGGATTACCTTTGGAAAGCACTCTGGTGTGTGGTTCAGAAACATCAGATTTCTCTAGAAGCTTGGCTGATGAGGAGACGAGAGGAGGTGACTTCCTCACAGCCAGATGAACATTAACAGGCAGACGTTTGCAGCTCCTCCTCCCATTTGTCCAAACCACCTCCCCCATCACGTACAATGCAAAAAGCAGACCTTCTGATGCACCTTTGTGCATAAAAATAGTCTGTTTGCACTCTGTTGTACGTCATTTGAATCAGACAACAAACTGGGAAATTGATTTGAATGACTGAAGTATTGTGGAAAATGGTCATCATACACAGCTTTTGTTTTATTCTATAAGGAAACCCCATTAATCAGCAGAACTAGTCGAACGTTTAATCTGGGTTTGTTGACGCAAGCAGTAGAATGTTTATTTAAAGTCTATCTGAATCACTCTTTTGATGAGGATTCGTAATGCATAAACCAGCCCAGATGACTAGCTCACGTCGGAGGTTAATGTGAGCTGCTGCTGTCACTGTTGGGAGTTCACAGGGTGGAGTCTGAACCAGTAGCTGAGAGTTACCCAGAAAGTGTTTAGTGCTCTGGCAGTGGCTCGGTGTGCAAATATAGCAGCACTTTTACAGCTTGCACCATCATAGATAAGATGGAGCGATGATTTGATGAGAATTTACACTCACACTCAGAAGTGAGCATGTTGTGGTTTTTTCACTGCAAGTCAAGCGAAACACATTTAGAATGGTTTATAACACATGTTGCTTGTATATAATGAAGAATTGTTTGTTTATTTGAATAATGATAAATTAATTTTTATTTTCAACATTTGCATGTACTACTGTGTACTGTGTTGTTGATTAATTATAAAAACTAAACAGACTTTAAAATGATGTTGACGTCTTTTCTAATTTAATCTATCTATCTATCTATCTATCTATCTATCTATCTATCTATCTATCTATCTATCTATCTATCTATCTATCTATCTATCTATCTATCTATCTATCCATCCATCAATCTATATATCCATCTATCTATCTATCTATCTATCTATCTATCCATCCATCTATCTATATATCCATCTATCTATCCATCCATCCATCCATCTATATATCCATCTATATATCCATCATCCATCCATCCATCTATCTATCCATCCATCCATCCATCCATCCATCTATATATCCATCATCCATCTATATATCTATCCATCCATCCATCCATCTATATATCCATCATCCATCCATCCATCTATCTATCTATCTATCTATCTATCTATCTATCTATCTATCTATCTATCTATCTATCCATCCATCCATCCATCTATAATAAATACATAAATAACAAAAATATCCATCCATCCATCCATCTCACTTCAAGACTAATTATTTGAGTGTGTAATAATGTACTTGCCAATAAATATATCATTCTGAAAATGTAATGAATATAATAATTATATCAATAACAATAATTAGAATAATAAAAATACCATGGTGTACATGATGCATATTAAACAATATCACCATTATATTACTCACAAACAGTGGCCACGAAAGGCTCTTATTATAAAGTGTAGTTAGGGCTTTTATTTTGAAGTGATCCTCGTTCCCGGAAGTAACGCAGTCATTTGTTTTTCATTCTCAAACGTCATTGTTGTTTTCACGCGTTTTCTCTCTAATAATTAATGTAATTCTGTTCAGCGTTTATGGCATATATTTCTGATGAAAGCCCATGAGCACGGGCCGTGTGTCGGTGTTGTGTGTGTAGCAGTGTGTCAGGGCTCGATCTTCTGAACACATGAGTGTGTCTCTGGTTGTGATCAGACTCGAGCTCGCGGATCAGTCTGAGTCCCCGCGCGCCTTTCAGTACTGCGCCGGTGAGTTCATCTCGTTTACTGTTACATAACTGACACTGACTTTGTTTACCACGGTACAGGATGATGGCCAGATTCATATTATCATCATTACCATATTATGGCACCTTGTGGCATGTCCAAAAACATTTTTGCACATGCCACAAGGTACCATAGTATTCTGAACTACGATGTAAATATTATGTTTCATAAAGTGACATGGTTTATGTGAAAATACCATAGTATTATTAAGGGTAATCATACCTGCGTATGCATTACTTGATTTTCATATAAAATAAATAATAATAATAAAAAAAAAATATAATTATGTAATTATTTATTATTATTATTTTCTTACAGCGCTTGAGTAAAACACAAAATTTAGATAGTTCATTAGAAGTAAAATTCAATAATTCAGTAAAATAATAATAATAGAAGTAGTAGTAGTAATTATTCTTATTAATATTATTGCTAATGTTATTAGATATTTTCTGGTACTTAGAACACAGGATAACAGAAACAAATACAGTGAAAAAGTAATCATAAACTGAATAACAATTTAAAATAATAAATAATAATATACTCATTTTATTATGGTAATGATTATTTATTATTATTATTTTTTTCCGAATAATTTAGTATATCAGTAGCAGTAGAATCACGGACCTGAGCTGAGAGAATAGCAAAGAAACATGATTATGCTGAATATCGCGAGCGTCTGTCACACACTCGGTGTGTTTGAGCTCTCTTTGAGGGCTGGGGTCACAGCTCACAGCTCCTGCGTCCCTCAGGTTCAGAGATGTCAGAGGACGAGATGAGAGAGGCGGCGCTGGCCTCCGCTAGAGCGACGCTGGGCGGTAGAACGGAGCTGGAGCGAGCCGCTATCCTCCACCAGCACCTGGGCAGCCGCGTGATGAGCGACATGGTGATCGAGACCTTCCAGCCCAGCGCAGGTCTGCAGCGCAGCACTTCAGTCACTCTCTCATCCGACACTCGTTTAACCCCTGAGGAGTAAACAGACTGTGTTTTTCCATCAGGAGCCGAGGACGGTAAAGAAGAGCTGAAGTCCACAGCTGACGTAAACGGAGAAGCTAATGATCAGATGGACGAGAGTGTGACTCCAGACTCTCCCTCCAAACAGCTGCCGGATCAGATCTCCTTCTTCAGCGGAAACCCGTCAGTGGAGATCGTCCACGGCATCATGCACCTCTACAAAACTAAGTTAGTGCTGTCTATCTATCTATCTATCTATCTATCTATCTATCTATCTATCTATCTATCTATCTATCTATCTATCTATCTATCTATCTATCTATCTATCTATCTATCTATCTATCTATCGTTCTATCGTTCTATCTATCTATCTATCTATCTATCTATCTATCTATCTATCTATCTATCTATCTATCTATCTATCGTTCTATCTATCTATCTATCTATCTTCTCTATCTATCTATCTATCTATCGTTCTATCTATCTATCTATCTATCTATCTATCTATCTATCTATCTATCTATTGTTCTATCTATCTATCTACGTTCTATCTATCTATCGTTCTATCTATCTATCTATCTATCTATCTATCTATCTACGTTCTATCTATCTATCTATCTATCGTTCTATCTATCTATCTATCTATCTATCTATCTATCTATCTATCGTTCTATCTATCTATCTATCTATCTATCTATCTATCTATCTATCTATCTATCTATCTATCTATCTATCTATCTATCTATCTGTCTCTCCAGTTTCATTTGAGTCATATTTTTTGCATATTAATAATCAATAGGAATTGGCCTAATTATGCCCTTTATGCGTTATTGGGTGTTCTTCTTTGTTATCTTAGAATGATTTTGCAGAATTCTGATTTATAATATATTCCATTGTGCCAAATAGAATCAAATGCTTTTTTTGGAAACTGACAAAGCATGCAGATATTTTTCTATTTGTGTTCTGTTTGCCGTGTTTATTGATCAGCCTGTGCAGAGGGTGAATGTGATTTAGAAGGAAGCCATTCTGACTCAGCACCAGAGTGTGTGAGCAGAGCGGTGGGACTCTGACGGGAGCGAGGAGCGGATGGTGGTTATCACTCGCTCCAAGAGCGCTCCACTACCGCTCCATCACGAGTACAGTTCATACCAACAGCCCATAATAATGAAAACTGCATATAAACTGCACATTTAGCAAGAATTCACATTAAACATATATTTAGCTAGCTTGTTAGTACCAAATAAATTTGTAAAATCATTCAAGACACTGAACAAAATAAAATAAGAAAATGATTTAAACAGGGACAGCACTTATTCACATGCAGTCGCTCTCTCAATAATACAGTCAAACAAATGTAATACAGTGCTCCTTCCTCTGTATCCGATTTCAGATGAGTAGAAATCTGAAAGAAATGCAGCGATCCGTAGATAAAATAACTAACTATTTTCATCCTTCACAAAAAAAAAAAAACATTTGCACTGCAATAAGCAGCAATGATACCTTCTACTGCAGACAGCCATGCAACAAGCTTGGAAAAGTTTGCACACTAGTGTGTTCCAATAAGCCTCTTTAAAACTACTCTGCTAGTGTGTTTTTTTTTTTGGTTCTTTTAATTTATTTTACGAACAGCGCTTCTGTGATATTTCAAGACATACTGAGATACTTGGGGAAATTGTTGCTGCTCACATACTCTGCAGTGTGTCCGTTAAGGAAGTTTACAATTCTATTGCTTAAAATACTGCTAAAACACTTTCTGTTCACACAAAAGCCTCTGAAATTATTAGGGTCCAGTTCATCTCCTCTCTTGCATATTGTGACTCCAGGAAACAGCCTGAACTTAGTACAAGGTTGAATCATTTGAGCATAGTTGCTGAAACACCAGAACGCTGTCAGAGCCCCAAGATTTGTTACATTCTTGGCTTTTAAATATATAGTCAATTTTTCCTATGTAATTGGAAAATGAAGCTGGCTTTGATTATTTCTGAATGGTGTTTTTGTAAGTCTATAGACTTTGTATAATCAAATTATATTAGTCATTGAGTTGGTTTGCTGGGATTTCTTTATATGAATTTTTAAAATGTTATATACTATATATTTATGTCCCAAAAACATGGAATTTGTGGAATTAGAACAACAGACACTTTGTTGCATGGTTGATTAGAGCCGTCGGTCTTGTTTTGTGTGTTGACAGTAAGATGACGTCGCTCACAGAGGACGTGCGGCGCAGTGCGATGCTGTGCATCCTCACCGTTCCCACCACCATGACCAGCCACGACCTCATGAAGTTTGTGGCTCCCTTCAATGACGTCATGGAGCACATGAAGATCATCCGGGACTCCATGCCCAACCAGTACATGGTGCTGGTCAAGTTCAGGCGTCAGGTCAGTTACTTATCCAGATATAAGAACAATTACAATGAATGAACTGAAATTCCATTGGGCAGGATCTAAAAAGTCCCCAGTCTGTCTAATCCTCACTAATCTGGTCTATAACACAGTTCTTCAGAAAAAACCTTCATGCATTTTCTGGTGCTGCCTGCAAGGAGTTGATTTGCCTCTGATTCTGACCGTAGACACATTTTGCCACGTGATTTGCAAAATAAACTCATGCAAATTATCCTGCTGAACATCGAGTTTATTTGATGTTCAGTATTTTATGAATGGACGGTCATTGTGTTTTTTTCATTTCTTTAGGCCGATGCTGACAGCTTCTACACAGAATGCAACGGCCGTCAGTTCAACTCCATTGAGGATGCTGTCTGCCAGTTAGTCTATGTGGAGAGAGCGGAAGTCATCAAATCTGAAGAGGTAAGGCTCTGGAGCATTAGTTAATAGTGTTTACTAAAGCAAATCTAGCGGCTCTAGATTTAATTATTAACAATTAGTTCCAAAATTAATAAGAAATCACATTATCATCATTACTGAAGCAAGCAGCTACTATGATTTGAACAAACGACACTAAGTTATAAAATTCTTGGCAACTTCACACTATTTTAGACCGATGCATTGCTTAAGTGACCAGGATTAACCTGTTTTGTTGTTGACTAGCACACACACACACACACACACACACACACACGTCGTGTTTCCAGCACTGATTTACATGCATAACAATAGCTGCAGTGTTCTGGAATGTGTGAATGATCTCAAACTCTTCATTATAAACAGGGGGCCAGTTTACCTGTGATGGATCTGACTGAGCTGCCCAAGTGCACCGTGTGTTTGGAGCGCATGGACGAGTCCGTCAACGGCGTGTTGACCACCCTGTGCAACCACAGCTTTCACAGCCAGTGTCTGCAGAGATGGGAGGATGCAACGTGAGTGCTGTCATTCACAACCAAAGCCTTTAGATTCAACATGCAATCAAAATCATTTTGAAAACAAAAATTAAATGTTTTAATTAAAAAAAATTAGCTTTGCTGGTAATATGTCCAAGGCTGTGTGTGCTAGGAAAATATATATTAAATAGTAATAATAATTTTAATCCTACTGGAAAAAGTTCAAGTCTGACCCTACCCTAATTATAATATAGTTATTATTGACTTTATTGTATTATAATTTGATATTTAAATCATTTTAATTTGTTCTACATTTAATTATAAACAATAAATTGTAAGTGTGCATATATATATATATATATATATATATATATATATATATATATATATATATATATATATATATATATATATATATATATATATGTATATGTATGTATGTATGTATTATATTAGTTAATTATTTTTGTTCATGCTTGTCAAATTTCATCCACACCCTCGTGTGACATTCTTCTCTCATGACGCAGCAGAGCATGACACCGTGTTTGTGCTCATATTTTGCTCTCATCTGTTATTTACGTGCGTCACTTTTAACCTTTTTGTCCCGATTCTTCATTGACGTGATACAGGTTTGCTGGGCCGTTCTCTGTTCTTGCTGTTGTGTTTGTGTTTAATTGTCATAGCTGACCTCTGACCTGTGAGATGAACGTCACAGTGTCATGTTTCATGCGCACAATGGGAGTGCAGATGGTTTCAGGTGTAAGTGTTTACACACATGAAATGTGAGCACGTGTGATGCTTTTTTGTGACATATTTCTGAGTAAACCGATATTCAGTTGGAAATTATGTAGGGTGGGACTTTATTTCATTCATCAGGATTTGATTGGGCATGAATCTAGGTCATGATATTATTAGTGGAGTTTGCTAATCCATGCATCACTATTACTAATGCTCTTACTATGAGCTAGTGATTTGAACAGACTACTAACTCAAACTGTGACTCATGAGTATTAGATTTAGACTGAAGACGGGACATTTATGAAGAAAGTAAATGGTATTTTTGACGTCACATTGTCTTTAAAGGAATAGTTGACCCAAAAATGAACAGTTGCTGAAAATGTACTCACCCTCAGGTCAATCCAAGATGTAGATGAGTTTGTTTTTCATTACATTTGGGGAAATGTAACATTGCATCAGTGTCTCAGCAATGGATGCTCTGCAGTGAATGGGTGCCGTCAGAATGAGAGTCCAAACAGCTGATAAAAAGATCACAATAATCCACACCACTCTTTTTCATGTCTTTTGAAGGGAACAGCTGCATGTTTGTAGGAAACAAATCCATCATTAAAAGTTTTTAACTTTAAACCATTGTTTCAGGCTAAAATATAAGTCCTCTATCCATAATAATGCTTCCTCCAGTGCATCTTGTCTGAATCAGGAAAGAAATCTGCACAAATCAAGCACCGTTTACAGTCCAAAATAACTCTAAACAAATATGTGGCTGGATTTTGATGTGACAGACAACAGATGGACTTTATCACCAGAGGAAGTGTTATAATGAATTGTGGACTTAACGACTTGAGTTAAAAATGGTTTAATGATGGATTTGTTTCATACAAACACACATTTTTGGCTTCACAAGACATTAACTGATGGACTGGAGTGCTGTGGATTACTTTTGGATTATTGTGATGTTTTTATCAGCTGTTTGGACTCTCATTCCGACGGCACCCATTCACTGCAGAGGATCCATTGGTGAGCAAGTGATGCAATGCTGCATTTTTCCAAATCTGATGAAGAAACAAACTGGCCTGAGAATGAGTAAATATTCAACAAATTTGCACTATTCCTTTAAGAGCACTAACAGTGTGCACTTTTTTTTTCTGCAGGTGTCCCGTGTGCAGATACTGTCAGACTCCTGAACCGGTGGAGGAGAACAAGTGTTTTGAGTGTGGAGTCCAAGAGGTAAACAACTAATCCAAAAAACCAATGCAAAAGAAGTTGAGTAGTAATAATGAATAACACATTTCTTTGGACAAAACACATCTGAAAAATAGAACTGGACACGGTGATCTGCTGCCAGACACACATGAGCCAGGTTATATGTATATATGTAATATAATTATTTATAATGTAATATAATGAATTGATTATTGCACATCATGAATAACATATCCTACATAGATGTATTTTTCAGTTTGTACACTGTATGGATTCAGTGACTAACATTAGATTATATTTGAGACATATCTGTTATGTGTGTCAGAATCTGTGGATCTGTCTCATCTGCGGTCACATCGGCTGCGGACGCTATGTTAGTCGTCATGCCTACAAGCACTTTGAGGAAACACAGCACACTTACGCCATGCAGCTGACCAATCACAGGGTCTGGGACTACGCTGGAGGTGTGTGACGTCATAGAGATGCAGAGATGCTAAAAAAAAAAAAAATGTGCAGACATATGCTTGAAAATAACGGTTAAATGTTTACTTCTCTGGTAATTTTAAATATGAATAGAAATTCCTACCCTGCATTATTTACATTTAGTCATTTAGCAGATGAGGACAATGGAAGCAATCAGAATCAACAAAAGAGCAATGATACGCAAGTGATATAACAAATCTGAGTTAGCTTAACACAGTACACGAAGCAAGTTTTTTTGTTTTGTTTTTTTGTTATTATATAATAAATAAAAATAAAATTGATAGAATAGAGAAAGCTAGTGTTACAGGTCCTTTTTGAAAAAAATGAATCCTATTTGTTATTTTAAAAAATTGCTGTTTATTGCTGATTATTCATATTAACATTTCACTCAGAAATATGTCAAATTATGGATTATTATATATGGATCATTATCATGTTTCTCATCTTTAAACACTGGTCCAATTCAGTGTTATTTTAGTATTATTAATATAGTATTATAGTTTTTATTTATTAGTAAGCTTGGAGTCTTTCTCCTGCCTTCTTTCTTTCTTGAGATATTGAATCTCAAATAAGAATATGAGAAATTTCCCTTGACCACACAAATTTTTCTTACATTTTATCACCTATTTCTCAGCAAGAGAATATTCAAATGCAAAGATTTTTTCCCCCATAAAAACAGAAAAATATCTATCAGACAATACAATCTTTTGACTCTCATTGCTACGGTCCTGGAGTTATGAGTCATTATTTTTGTGTATGGCACTCAGAAAACAACAGTTTTTAAAACTCCTTCAAGGAGTCAAGAGCTAAACAAAAAGGCCTGTTTTGTTACAAAATACTGTAACTTTTGGATACTTTATGTTATCACCACAACATTTGAAACAGATACAGCTAACATGATGCTGGGGAACATCATCAAAAAATAACTTTATTTCGATCCTGAGATATTGAATGTCAAATAAGACTTCTCTTGAGCACTCAAATTTTTCTCACATTTTTATCCTCTGTTTCTCAGCAGTAGAATGTCCAAATGAAATCATTTGTACTGAAAGTACAGAAAGTTTTCTATCAAATGATACCAACCTTCTGACTCTCCTTGCTACAGTCTTCAAGTTATGAGTCATTATTTTTCAGTAAGGCAAAAAAGGCCTCAGGGCTTAAAGGGTTAAAATTTAACTGGATAAAATCAAGTTTTCCCCTACAACGTTTATTGTTGAATAATCCTGTTAATATTTCACTCCAAAAGTTATGCAGGTTAAATGCATTGAATGTTTTAATTTTAAATACAATTTTTGAAACCGTTTATACTGAAAATAGTTTGAGTCTTTGTCCTTCTGTTGCTCAGATAACTACGTCCATCGGCTTGTTGCCAGTAAGAGCGACGGGAAGATGGTGCAGTACGAGTGTGAGGGAGACACCTGTCAGGATGAGAAGATCGATGCGCTGCAGCTCGAGGTGTGTGTGTGTGTGTGTGTGTGTGGGAAACTTGCTTTGTGTCAGATACTCTGCCATCTCCGCTTTAACAAATCTTTTTCCTGCAGTATTCATATTTATTAACCAGCCAGCTGGATTCTCAGCGCATTTACTGGGAGAATAAAATAGTTCATCTGGAGAAAGACACAGCGGAGGAGGTTAGAACCGCACCTTTACTTGAACTAATCCATAACAGCGTTATGTTTAAGATCATAATAATCTGCTGTGTCTCATATTAACATCAGTGATGCAGCTTCTTTATGTTTGTGTGGGTTTCAGATCAACAACATGAAGGCCAAGTTCAAGGAGACGATTGACAAGTGTGACAGTTTGGAGCGGAAACTCAACGAGCTCACCAAAGAAAAACAATCCCTTGATAAGAAGTAAAAATGACATTATCTGTCAAATGAATTTTTCATAATCATCAAATGAAACATTTGGGAGATCCATTAACAATAGCTGTTCACTATAGGCCAGATAACAGGGTTATTACACTTAACTAAAACTATAAAATTATTAATAGCCTCCAGCAATCCCACGCATATGTAACTGACGAGAAGGGTGTGGAAACCAGAGAAATGTCTCGGTACAAAGAGTGACTGTGTATAACTTACTAAAAATAAATGGGTGGATGTGTTAGAGAGTTATTTCTGCTGGTAGACAAGGCAACATTTCTCATTTTTATTTAGCTTATTAAAATAATGTACTAAAATAACTTAAAATCAAAATTAATAGAAATTATACAGACATTAAAAAATGACAAAAAAGCTAAACTAAATGAATTAAATTAAAATGAAAAGAGAAAATGTGAAAAAAAATCATTAGAACATTTATAAAAACTGTAATTGAATATAAATGATAATAACATAACACTGCATGGTAAAATAAAATATTTCATTAAGTAAATGTTTGTACATTAAATGTAAGTTAATATAAATAAAATATTTTTATTTTTTATTTATTTTTTTCCTTTAAAGTGCTGGCTAAAGTGTATTTATTGGTAGTAAAAAAATTTTTTTTTAAGGAAATTACATTTGTGAAAGGTAGATGCTTATTGCTTAAAATTTCAACATTTAAAATGGCTTTCTTTTTAATAGTAACACACCGTTTACAGTCTTTTGTGCTGTTTTCTGCAGATGTTCACAGCTGAACAACAAAGTGGTGAAGCTCAGTCAAGAGCTGCGGGAGGAGCAGGAGATGAACCGGTGCCTGCGAGCCAATCAGACGCAGCTCCAGGCGCAGCTGCAGGAGGAGGAGAGGCGGGCTCACGAGACGGCGGCCAATAAAGACGGCCAGATCGCCGAGCTGCAGGAGCAGCTGCGAGACGTCATGTTCTACCTGGAGACGCAGCAGCAGATCGACCGCATGCCGGCAGACGCCCGGCAAGAAATCCAGGAGGGTCAGATCAACATCGCTGCGGCCCCGCAGCCCGGGCCCTCGGCCCACGGCCCCGGCAGACTGAGCGGCCGCAAGGGACGATCCAAGAGGGGAAAATAGCGAAAGACATGTGTTTAGTATATTCAGTGCTTAACGGATGGCAGAAAGGTTGCACAGCAAATGAGGAAGTTTGAATAATCACCCTTCCTCGTGTTAGAAGCTCTAATATTTCCCGATTTGTTCACTAATGTCTCGCACGAGGACACCAGTTCTGCTTAGAAATGTAGCTCGACCTGTTTTATATGAAAACAAAGTGCTGTTCTCATCGCACTATTTTATTTTCGTATCTTTTTAGTTTCCTCACAGCTGGAAGATGTCAGTTTTTGATTTACTTTATGTTTGTGGAAATGACTGGATATTGCTTTCTGCAACTCTAAAAGAAGAATCCCACGAAAAAACTCGTTTGTGTCATGAAAAAAATTATATTTTGCTGTAATGCATCTGGATGTTTTTTATTTTTTATTTTTGGTAAACTCATTTCTGTTAGCAATTGTTTTTTTTTGTTTTTTTTAAATTCTATATATAAAAAAACTAATATATGGAAGCCCATTTTCGGCTAGGAAAAAAAAAAAAGTATTGTGCGATAAAATCAGAGAAAAATAAAAAAAAAAAGTATTGTGCGATAAAATCAGAGAAGAATTATTATTATTTTTTTTTTAGTTTACATCTCATAATTTTTTTCAGATTTATTAGTATCTCTTAAATCTTTTATTTATTTTTTCTCCACCATGGAATAACAATAATACTAAAAAAAAAAAAAAGTAAAAATGGTCAAAATTGTGAAATATATACTTGCAGTTCTCAGGAAAAAGTCAGAATTGCAAATCACATTTTTCTCTGAATTCAGGGTCTTAATTGCAATTTTTTAAATATATTTATAAATGTATAAATACATTCATATATAAATGGATGAATTGGGCTTCCATACTAATAAGTACAAGAAATACTACTAAATACATTTAAACTACTGAAATAATATACCATATTTTTTGCATTATAGTAATTGAAAAAATGCTTCTACACAGAACTGGGGTGATGTATGTAAATTTCATGAATATAATAGGCTGCATATTCTTCATTTTCCTTTGCATCAGGCTAAAATCAGACATTTTTGATGAGATACACCTCATTGTGGGCAGTATTATGATCACAAAGACTCACAGAAAGGCTCTTTTGTGGTGAAAGGGCTCGTCGCTTCTTGATGTCATTTGGTTAACAGACGCACACTGCACAATATCGTGTGGCTTTATCATGTTTCTCTCTCTCCACCCTCTTATTTTTAGTAACTTATACACAGTCACTCTTTGTACTGAGACATTTCTCTGGTTTCCACACCCTTCTCGTTAGTTACAGATTGCTGGAGGCTATTATTAATAACTTCTGACAAGAAAATGCATGTAACAAACCGCAAGCATTTATGCACACTTAAAATGTGTGATTGTCAAACTGTTAAAGCTACAAATAAAAGTTATTCTGAGGCAGCTTCACTGGCAAAGAGCTACTAGAAAAAGGAAACAAGAAAGGCATGAGGGTTAAAAAAATAAAATAAAGTAATATATTAAACAGGCATTTTTACTCACTTATATCAGGACAGTCTTCGTTTCGCCGAATAAAAAAACACTTTTGAGAAAAAAAACTGCTTGTTAATAAACAAACAGACAGCCAGCCAACCAATCACTTGTGTGACTCATTATATTATTTTTATTTGGGAGTGAGCTATATTTGGACTTTACCACGAAAAAAAAAAAACGTAAAAAGTTAGTAAAACTCAGTAAAAGTAAAAATTTAAATTCAGAAAGCAACTGAAGTATAAATGATAAAATAATAATAATAATGTTATATATTAATATATAATTATACACTTTTAAATGTATTTTCTTAAATATTATACATTTACATAAAATAAAAAAATGATTTGAAGAAATTACATCAAAGCAATTAAATTACGTGATTATAACTCATACATAATTTTTTTTTAAATAACATTTAAATTATGTACATTTATATAAAATGTACAATTTTATTCATTTAAGAAATTGGTCAAAACCATGTAGCCTATTAAACAAAATACAAAAGCAAGATTAAGATCAAATCATTTTTAAGATTAACATTAATTAATGCAATGTTAACTCATTCACAATCAAACCAGCGACACGTTTAAAGCAGCCTAAATCTTTTGATTTCATGTTGACTTTAAAGAAAAAGCAAGCTGTGTGAATGCAAAATAACTTCAGAAGCAGGCACAGCATATGGAACATTTACTTTTTATTTAAAAAACTCCTTTTCACATTCCAGTGTTTTTGTTTGTATTTTCTCGATTTCCCTAACAAAAGAATCGATGAGCCGACACACTTCCAACCACCTCTTGACCTCCTCAGTCCAGAAGCGCCTGCGGTGCTCCTCCAGCTTTGTGACGGTGAGGACGCCCAAAGAGCCCTTCAGTCCCGGAGCGACACAAGAACATCAAAATAAGAAAGAGAAAAGCGTCTTTCCACCCTCCCCGAGCAGGTATAAAGCGATGAAAGCCTGTAGTAGAGTGCAGCACACCGGACAACACATGCTAGAAACATGATTCATTACGGTGCTCGAAAACATTGTAAACAAGTTGCACTTCCCGGTAGACATCAACAAATCAGTCGTATAAAAAAACCTACCTTCGACTCGACTGCGACGTCAAAGGGATTATTTCACCCCAAAATTAAAATTCTGTCAATTTACTCAGCATTCCATTCTAAAACCGTGAGAAATTGCTTCGGAAAACACAAATTGAGATATTTTAAATCAAATCTGAGATGTTTCCGTCCATCTTTGAAAGTCTTTACGTTTGTAAAAATAAATCTATACAATTTGATCGACTTTATTCCAAGTCTTCTGAAGATTGATGTATTTATCTAAGGCTTTTATTCACGTTCATCGGCAAACTGTTTACTCAAGCATGCTTGCTTGAACAAACCAATGAAAATTCACAAGTATGCTTGAGCTTCTGTTTATGTTCAACGATCAATGCTTGCAAGTGAATTAAAGCGTCAATTAAATCGGTTCATCACATAAAATAATAGTGTTTATTCAGAAGATGCTGCTAAATTTCTTTAGGGATGTTTTAAATCATCAGTGTTTTTGGATGAACTATTTTAAATGGAGGGACAGAAGTCTCTCACAGTCAATAATATTATTTGTGTTCCGAAGATGAACGAATTTCTAATGGTTTTGGAATTACATGAGGGTGAATAAGTGACAGATTTTTCATTTTGGGGTAAACTAACCCTTCAACGCAAGGCTAATTTAGACATTTTTGGTATGCAACAACAATAAAACCTCATCATTTAAGGGACATCATCAGTGCAATCGACAGTTTTTCAAAGTAAACAACGCGCCCCCCAACCAATCGATTCAATTAATCATAAAATTAATCCCAAACATGATTGAATAATCGTCTTTGACCATCAATCAAAGGATGACAAACAAACACAAACTTCCCCAAACCTCAAGTAGCACTAAATGCTATTGGTTTTCACATGGTGGCAATTCCAAACAAACAGTCGGGAAAGCTACATTTCGTACGCTTGTGGCTCAAGTAAAGTCATTTGTAATATACAAACATATATCGCAATAGAAGCACCCGAAGCATCTGGATACTCGCGCCGCCCCGTCGAAAGGTTCTCCTCGTGACGAAGCGTAGCTCTTGGTGGTTGTGCATCGCGAACGGCTGCGTAAACGCGTCGCAGAGTGCGTCAGTCTGGAAGTTGGCTACTTGCGATATGGAGCGGCACCGGTTTGCTTTGGAGTGTCGTCTGAAAACGAACCGTCAATCGCGAGGTTTACGGCTGGGAAGTGAGAGAGACAATAACGCAAGACATCGACAAAAGGACAAAGCAGTTCACTTTAATTCGTCAAGGAGTTCTCGTTGATATTCTTTCTCTTCACACTATGTACAATAATTTATAGCATTACTTCTAAAATTGCTTGTTTTCATTTGCCTATGTAGTTTTGCTAGGGATATGAAGTTTACGTTTCCACTTAAAAGTGCTCCGCGGAGCACCGTAGATGTTTGTGCTGAAGCCGCTGTTGAAGTTTACAGTGTGGCTGTACGTGAGTAATGAGACGGATAAATAGGAAAAGGAGACGAGGCCAGCTGAGTTCTCAGACTGAGACGGGAGGATTGCGTTAGGGGCCGAGGACGCGGTCACGTGGAGCCGTGCGGGTCGGGGACCGGATCGATGGAGCGCTCAGATTTTGAGGGATTTTAACGTGTCCGCTCTCTTCTTTAATAGTTCCCCGATCTCCTGCAGCGAACGCAGGTAGCTGCTGTGCACCTTATCCATGGCCGTCTTTGTGAAGGTCTCTTCTGCCTGAATGAAGCGAGAAAACAGCGGTCAAAAAACGAGAACCTAGTGACCTAGTTTCAACCTCAGATTGCACAAACACACACACGCACACACACACACACACACACACACACACACACACACACACGCACACACATTTAGCTAGCTTTACACAATTTATGGGACCGGGGCAAGATTCACAAAAGTTAAGTAATTTTAATTAAATATTTAAAAAATATATTTTTCTTAATTAAAACCATTAATTTGAAACAACCCAAAAAATTAATTAAAATGTAAATATCAAGATGTATCAATATAAAATCTAGATGATTCTTCTCAAGAATTTGAATTCTTAAGTTTTGTTAAAAAAATTATTTTTGATAAAAAAAAATATTAATAACCTCCCTCAAAAAATAATAAATAAACTTAATTATTAAATTAAACTTAAATAATTATGATTAAAAATAACAATAAAAATTCTATAATTAATTACATTATAAAACATTTTTTTTTCAAATATGACTAAAAAAGTGAAACTTCAAAAAAAAAAAACTATATTAGAATTACAATTAATATGAAATAACCTAATAAATTAATTGAATAATTATTTTTGAATAAAATTATTTTAAGAAGACTCTGAATTCTTCTTAAGTTTTGTTGTAATGATCTTAAGAAGTGTTTTTGGGGAATACAAGACATTCTTAAATTTTTTCCTTAAAATAATTGAGCTTAAAAGACAATTAAACAATTATATTTAGGAATTATATATTGTCAATTAGAACTCGAAATGACCTAATAAATTAATTAAATTATTTTTAAGTAATGAACCTATTTTTAAGATTCTTCTCAAGAATTTGAATTCTTCTTAAGACTGCCATACCATTAAGAAGCATTTTAGGGAATCTTAAAGGGATACTCCACACCAAAAAGAAAATTTTGTCATTAATCACTTACCCCCATGTCGTTCCAAACCCATAAAAGCTTTGTTCGTCTTCGGAACACAATTTAAGATATTTTGGATGAAAACCGGGAGGCTTGTGACTGTCCCATAGACTGCCAAGTAAATAACAGTGTCAAGGTCCATAAAAGGTATGAAAGTCATCGTCAGAATACTCCATCTGCCATCAGACGTGCAATCTGGGTTATATGAAGTGACGGGAACACTTTTTGTAAGCAAAGAAAACAAAAATAAGGACTTTATTCAATAATTCCTTTGTCAACAGTCTCCTCTGTGTCTCTCCATATCACTGTATGCTCTTCTGTATCATCCGCGCCACAATGATGCTCTGTTTTCTTTAAAATCAAAGCTAAATACACATAGAAACAGCACATCCTTGTGGTGCGGCTGATACAGAAGAGCATACGGTGAAATGGAGAGACACAGAGGAGACAGATGACAAAGGAATTACTGAATAAAGTCTTTATTTGTTTTATTCGCTTACAAAAAGTGTTCCTGTCACTTCATATAACCCAGATTGCACGTCTGATGGCAGATGGAGTATTCTGATGATGACTTTCATAACTTTTATGGACCTTGACACTGTTATTTATTTGGCAGTCTATGGGACAGTCACAGGCCTCCCGGGTTTCATCCAAAATATCTTAAGTATCCCTTTAACTTTTCTTATATAAATATCTTTAGCTTTTTCCTTAAATTTTTTTTTGAAATGATAAATGTTGGCTATCAATAATGGACTGAAATTAAAGTACTAAAATTACAAAAACTGAAATAGAAAAATTAAAGCTAAATAGAAATATATACATAAGCACATAATGAAAATGACAAAAAATGGAAATGAAAAATATAAAAATAAAAGCTAATTCAAAGTAAAAGTGAATACTATAACAGTATTTAAACAAAACTGGACCAGACTCGATGCTGATAATCTTCTAGAGACGCACCTCAGACTGGGTCTGTCCCTCCAGACTGAGGGCTCCCAGCTCCAGCGCCGTCAGGCTGAGCTCCTGGCTCTTGATGTGCTCCAGCGCCTGGTTGAGGAGACTCTGCAAGCTGCTGCTGAACTCCTGATAGGCCGAGAGCACCGGAGGCTGTGTGGGAGACACGAATCAGCACATAAACAAAGACTGATCCACATTCCCTGCAACCCTACACTGACTCGGGAGAGATCAGAGCCGCTCCTACCGTTACAGTGCTGGCTTCTTTTTTCTTCTTCTTCTTCTTCTGTAAACTGGACTTTAAGGGCCGGAGGACGCTTCCACAGTAATTAGACACCCACAGGACGATACAAACAGACTGGAACCAACAGTTAAAAAAGAATTCTTTTTATTTTCTCAACAGAGTCATGTATTCTCTTAAATTCAGTGATGGAGAGAGACTCACTTCAACAAAGTAGACTAGATTCTCCAGTAAAAATGGTTGCGGCTTGCTTTGACCGTCTTTAACTTCCAATAGGTCACCTTTACATTTTTCCAACATATCTGGAAAAGCATGTAGAAAAAAAAAAGAAGTAAAAATGAACCCATCTGCAACACATTTAACTTTTGTAATGTGAATTTTTTTCATCAGGATTTGATTGGATAGTGAAAGTGGACTGAATTATTATTACTATTTTTATTATTTTTGTGCTCACATAGACTTGGTTTACACAAATTAAACATTAATATGTACATAAATTGTAAACATACCTTGAAGTTGTACTGCTAAAGACTTGAAAAGATTAGATATTTGTGTTTGAAGCTCTGTTGATTCATCTGAAAACACAAGAGATACAGTTATTAATGTAATACAATCATAAGTCCAATTAAATTGAAGAAACTAAAATAATACATAATGTAATATACATTGTAATTAATTGTATAACTGAATTAATATATGTGTGTGTCCCTGGAGCACAAAAGCAGTCTTGAGTCTCTGATTTACATTTAAAAAAATACAAAAAAACACATTATATGTCAAAAAAATACATATTTCTCATATACCAAAAAAAACAATAATATAAAAAAAAAATAACATTCCACAAAAAAATATTATTAAAATTCCCAACAAATTAATATATCAAAAGGTAGTTTTTGATTAATAATATGCATTGCTAAGAATTCATTTAGACAACTTTAAAGATGATTTTCTCAATATTTAGATTTTTTTGCACCCTCAGATTCCAGATTTTTTGTATCTCGGCCAAATATTGTCCTCCTAACAAACCATACATCAATGGAAAGCTGATTTATTCAGCTTTCAGATTATGTATAAATCTCAATTTCGGAAAAATTTACACTTATGACTGGTTTTGTGGTCCAGGGTCTCACACACACACACATATACATATACATACATACATACATACATACATACATATATATATTATTTTTTTTGGAGTAGGCTCTTTTCCAGGCCAGAAAAATAAACTTACAATTGTAACAAAATAAATGTGCTAATATTTTCTCATAAAATCAAACAAGATTGCTAAGCAGATGTACGCTGTACATCACGAGGTGTGAAGTAACGAACCCAGGCCGGTGGTCTCGAGCTCCTGGAGGTGCAGAGGGAGCTGTAGAGAGGAGAGCTGACACTGACAGCACCCGCTGGACAGAGCCTGAGCCAGACGAGACGCCACGGGACCCACAAACGGGTACTGAAGCTGAGAAGCACAACATACACACAATCAATCCACTTATCTCCCTATTTTATATCCAATATATGTTCTGAAAAATGTGTACAACTTATACACAAAGTAATCAATTGTTATTTATTTTGTTAGTGTTCAACATTGTAAACAAAATATAGAAAAATCAATAAAATAAAATAAAAAAATTTCATCATTGATTGTACCTAAAACTATTAAGAAGCACTTATGTTTATAAAACAATTTAAAATGTTGCCTTGGCAACTTATTGAAATAAAACAAATCTAAGTATTAAAACTAAAATCGAATAAAGCTCAATAGAAAAGAAAACCCCCTAATAAAAGACAAAATCACATCACAAAATTACTAAAACAATTAGATTAGATGGAAAAACTTAAATGAGAAACTTTAACCTAAAAAAGTACTAAAATGACTAAAACTGAAATAAAAATACATCTAAATAGAAATATAAAATATTACACAAAAGAAAAAACATTACTACAAGTTAAACTAAATTGAAAAATGTGTGTAAACAAAGCTAATTCATATAAAATACTAAAATAATGTTTTTCACCCACATCTTTATATATATATATATATATATATATATATATATATATATATTTATATATATATATATATATATATATATTATATATATATATATATATATATATATATATATATATATATATATATATCCACCTCATTCACCTCCACCTCTAATGTTTTTCACCCACATCTTGGTTACAACAGAAACAAAACCAGGTGAAGGTAGTGGCTATTTATTATTAAATGTGTACAAATTTGTATGGGATAGAGTTTTTTTGTAAATTATTTTTTAAATAATTAGTTATTTAAATTGCACGTTCAATGTTGCATGTATGCAAGTAATATGTCGTCATAAAACTTACATGATGCATATACAGTTATGTGGAGCAAGATTTTAGATAAAAGTGGATTAGATAAAAAACAACATCGTTCTGTAACGGTTCTGACCTGCAGCTGTTTTTCCGTGAGCTGTGTGGCCTGGTTTAGCGTGTTTTCTAGCTGTGAGAGCAGTGACTGTAGAGAAGACGGTTTGGCTGTCACTCCGTTTTCAGTCGTCTTCTCAGAGTTGCGTGATGCCGGCGGGTGCGTGAGCGCAGAGACGCAGCCAATCAGACGCAGCGTGAGCGACCGCAACCTCAGCCACAGGGTGTCTTCCTCTAGAGAGCGCTGCTTGTGCTCCTCGTTCAGCTGCCTGCGGTTTGTGATCATTATTAGAACAAACCAATGCTTAAAACGTGTGATAGTTCAGGAGGATGGTCTCTTCGTACCGGTCCTTAGGGTCCCAGCTGACGAGGACAGTCAGGTCGCGGTTGTCCCTTAAGCTGTCCCACGGGATGTCGTCCTCTTCCGGACATAGAGACATTGATTTCACGCTCTCCTCTAGAGGAGACGATCTGTGCAATGAAAAGACCACAATCAACAAAATCACTTTCTGACTTCTTAAACGCAGAAAATATGAGAGGTAAAGATAAAGCCACTAACATGTCTGCTTCCAGGAAGAGGTCCAGCAGCATCCTCTCCGTGCGCACCTGGGCAAAGTGCAGCGAGTGATTGAGTCGGTTCCTGAAGGCGATGAACTCAGGGATTTTCTCGAAAGCCCCGTACTTATATGCTTGAATAATGTATTCTGAGGTCTGCAGGAACAAGCAACTTAAGCATGAGTGAATGATGACAGAGTGGTCATCTTTGGGAGATTCTGTACGTAGAGTGTCGTTAATCAGAATGAAAACGTACATCTTTCTGGTTTGAGTGGAAAAACCTGAGGGAGAAGTTACAAGATTGGGAAGCAGCAGCAAACTGGCCCAAGGACTCTGCATAGCGGGTCAATAAATACCTGGACAAAGACAAAACCAAGAGATCGGTGTTAATATAAGACATGTGTAAACATCTGCATGCATTAATGTGATTTAATCCCAAGACTTTCTTGTTTTAATCTACTTTACCTTCAATCAATGAAAAGTGTATTTTTATTATTAATATATTTTGTACTTTGAATTGGTACACAAGGCAATCAACTTATTTATGGTGCATTTAAACAAAAACATTCTTCACCAGTGATATTTTTAACTGAAACTATTAAAATAGCTTCTGTTTATTCAAAACTGAAAAGATGAAAAAAAAAAAAAAAAAAACGAAATATTATACATAACATACATGCACATATAAAATGTATATTTTAAAAAATGTGGAAATGCACCATTACAGTCTGTGAAATGTGTCCATTAAAAATAGCTTTTGTTAAATATAAATATTTAAATAAAATTTGTAATAAATATAAATATCTTTTATAAAACTTATTAAATATAAATATAATTACATTTAAAAAAATAAATAAATTTAAATGAAAATTAGAAATGTTGCCTCTGCAATTAACTGAAATTAAATAGGTTTAAGTACTAAAATTACTAAAACTGAAATAAAAATAAATTAAAGCTAAACAGAAATATTAAATATTACAAAAATGTAAATAAAAAAAGCACATCACACTACAACTTATATTATAAAATATAAAAAATATATAAAAATAAAAGGTAGTACAAAAAAAAACAAAAAAAAACACTATAATAGTATATAAATAATACTAAATGAACACAGTTCTTCACTTACAACATGGTTACAGAAGAAACCAGGTGAAGTTATTGGTTATTTATTTTTACATAGTTTACTTGGTATTAATGTGCACAAATAGTGTATATTTTCAATGTTATTATTGCTTTTCCTATATAAAGAAGTACAATATTTAATGTATGCAAATAATGTGCTGTCATAAAACTTGCATCTCTAATAATTAAAAAAGCTCGTTAAAATTTAGAATAAGGTGCCTCCATGAACTGACCAGGAACATATATTCAAAAATAATTCAATGTTACCTTTAACATATTAATAAAAGACACGTTCGTACCCTATGGTGTCGTGCTGGACGTGTTTGGCGTCCAGACTGGAGTAAAGATCTACCACCGGCTCAAAAGCCCCGAGACGGCAGTACAGAAGCAAAAGCAGCAGTTTGAACTGAGCGTTGGAGGAACTGTTGGAGAGACCTTCCTCTAACAGCCCCAGACACTGCCACAACATGTTCTGATCACCTACAACACAGACACAGCACTCGCTCATCAATAACAAGAAAACATGAACGCTTTCAATCAAGCTGACTGTAAATGAGGAGCAGACTCACCCGTCTCCAGCCACAGGTCTACATAGACATGAGCCGCCATGAGACAGTACATATCTGAGAACTGTAGCTCTGTTTTTAAACAGGACTTCCCTAGAACAGAAAGAAAACCGGAACTGGTGAGATTGCTGCTACTGAACATTATGAGTCAAACAAAACACATTAAATAGAAATAAATGTACAAAGTCTGATAGAAAGTGACATAAATATTAGACACTGGTATTATCTAGTGCTGTCAAGTGATTAATTGCATCCAAAATAAAAGTTCTTGCTTACATAATATACAGTACAGATCAAAAGTTTGGAAACATTACTATTTTTAATGTTTTTGAAAGAAGTTTCTTCTGCTCATCAAGCCTGCATTTATTTGATCAAAAATACAGAAAATTATTTTCCATTTTCAGTTGTTTATGTGATTTATTCTTGTGATGCAAGGCCGAATTGTCAGCATCATTACTCCAGTCTTTTATTCTTGTGATGCAAAGCCGAATTTTCAGCATCATTACTCCAGTCTTCAGTGTCACATGTAACATCCAGTCTATCACATGATCATTTAGAAATCATTCTAATATTCTGATTTATTATGAGTGTTGGAAACAGTTCTGCTGTCTAATATATTTGATGAAATAAAAGGTTAAAAAGAACTGCATTTATTCAAAATAAAAAAAAATTCTAATAATATATATTCTAATAATATATTTTTTCTTTACTATCACTTTTTATCAATTTAACACATCCTTGCTGAATAAAAGTATTGATTTTATTTTAAAGAAAAAAATAATGAAAAAAAAAATTACTGACCCCAAATTACTGACCAGTAGTGTATATTGTTATTACAAAATATTTATATTTTAAAAACATAGCTTCTATCTTTTTTTTTTTTTTTTTTAACTTTTTATTCATCAAAGTATCCTAAAAAAGTATCACATGTTCTGAAAAAATATTAAGCAGCAGAACTGTTTCCAACTTTGATAATGAATCATCATATTTAGAATGATTTCTAAAGGATCATGTGATAATGATCCTAAAAATTCAGCTTTGCATCACAGAAATAAATGATAATTTAAAGTATAATAAATTTAAAAACAATTATTTTAAATTGTAATAATATATAATAATATTACATTTTTTTTTCTGTATTTTTGATCAAATAAATGCAGGCTTGATGAGCAGAAGAAACTTTTTAAAATCATTAAAAATAATAATTATTCAAAAATAAATAAACACACACAAACAAATATATAACTTATAACTTACATGATATATAAATATATTTAATATACATTTTTCTTAAGTATATACATGCATGTGTGTATTTATATAAATATTAATAAATTTACACATTACACACACATATTTTATGTAAACAAAAACTTTTAGTTATGATGTGATCACTCGTGATTAATCGTCTGACAGCACTAGTATTATTTAAAAATGGAAGAAATCTTAAGAGTTCAACCTGCCTAGTCATCTGCTTACCGAACTGTAAGCCGTGCTGGTAATGTGCCTTCAGTTCTTTGATGAGGCCCAGTTTGCCCTCGGTGTTGAGCGCGTGCTGCTGGCCCAGACTGCGGCTCAGCTGGGTCACACACAGATGTCTCTGCAGAGCCCGCGTGTCTCCTGGAAGAGCAACACCATCCTCTCCCGGAGCGCACAGAGGCACGGCCTCCATTAGCCTGTTGATGAACTGAGACAGTCGCAAGAAACTGAGTATATATTTAACACAGTCATTTATTTAGTTATGAAAAAAAAAAAAAAAAAATGCAAATTATACACCCATCCCATCCCACCCCAGACCTACGTAGGTCATCTTACGCCTGCTTCACACATACTCCATTTGCAGTGCATATTTTTTATATGTTGGAGCATTCACACTAGGGCTGTCAAAATGGCTGAAAAACTTAATTCAAATTTTGTACTTAAATATTATCAATATGCAAACTATATTCAAATTCAATAGGCAAAATTTCAGTCAGGAGCGAAAAAAGGTTTTGGCGTCTCTCCTGAGGCCACAAGAGGGCACATCGAGCAAAGAATTACTAATGCACGTTTATTCAAAGTAATAAAATAACACAACTATCTTTTAAAAAAGTGCATAATATTTAAAATAATGTTTATGAACCAAATATAATTAATGAAGTTGCGTCAAGTCTTTAGCTGTTGCTCTAAGGTTGTTTATCACCTCATCGAGCATTCAACATTATGCCTTTGGAGCGATCTTTTATGGAGAGTAGCCACCGTACCATATCATGTCCATTTATAGACAATTTGTCTTTCTGTGGGCTGACTCTGTAAACCGACTGGAGAAGATCAAATCAAATTTCATGACCTATCAATGCAGAAAATCAGAAAACTGACAAAGGTTCACTTACTTTTTCTCGCAACTGTATACGCACATGTATAAAACTGATTGCACTGATCTTGCTTCTCATCGTGATTACCTGCACATGCTGATCAGGTGTGAGAAGATCCAGAAAGATCTTCAGGTCGGTGATGCAACATGGCTTGTCTCCAAACTTCACAAAGAACTGGAACATGAGCTCAAGAGGTTCACCTGCATCATGGTGGGAAAACAAGTCAGAAACAGACAGCAAACACGCAGCCTGCGTTGTGTTTAAAGAGTCCCAGCCCACTGTGTACCTAGCTGCTGTGCTTCAGGACAGCTGCGCTCTCGGAGCCGTCTGATGAGCTCCAGACGGGCCAGGTATGGCCCTCTCAGGTGCTTGGACTCCTTCGCTTCTTCTGTGGCTATTCGGTCCTTCATGAAGCTGATGGCCTGGGCTGTGGAGGCATGCACCTCCCCTTCTGCTGAACTGCAGCAGTGAGAGAAACAACACAGCATGCATGATACTGAGAGACAGAAATGTGTTCAGAATAGATCTGCCATACTTTTTAGTATGCAAACTGTGCTCAATATGCATGGAATATCCAATCACCTACAGCCAGTATACAGCGCAGTGGCCCTGACTTTCTAACTCTTTCCCAGTTAAATACTGTGAATTTTCTACTTACTGAGCTCCTTCTTGCGGAGGTGCCCAGCTCTGATCAATGAGGTGGAACAAAGAGTCAAAGTACAATATGTAGAACTGCCAGTCGTCAGGGCTGCGGAGAGAAACAAAAATATGACTAACATCTCACATACTGAAAATGCATTGCTCAAATGGAACGATTTCCCTCCAAAATTGCTCTTTATGTTAAATCCTTTCAAGAAACTGATAGAAAACGTATCAGTGGTGGACTCACTTTTTCAGGAGCAGCTTGCAGGACAGCGCGTTGCACTCGGCCCAGCGCTCCAGACGGCGGTACAGCATCATGCATTTGTTCTCACGGCTCTGCAGTTCACTGGTCAGCTTCTCTGAGGGAGAAAACACAAGGCAAAATGACTAAGAGACATTAAATCTATAGACAAAAAAAATCAAATGGTTGCACATTCTTTGCTATACAAACATTAAATGCAATCTCAATGGCAGAAGCACATAGAATTTATAATGTTTTGAAAAGAAGTCTCTTATGCAAATCAAAGCTGCATTTATTTGATTAGAAATACAGCAAAAATAATTCAATATTATTACAATTTAAAATAACTCTTTTGCATTTTAATATATTTTAAAATAAAATTTATTCCTGTGATGTGCAGCTGTATTTTCAGCATCATTACTCCAGTCTTCAGTGTCACATGATCTTCAGAAATCATTCTAACGTGCTGATTTGCTGCTCAAGAAACATTTCTGATTATCAATGCCGAGAACATTAATATTTCTGTGGAAACTGTGAGACATTTTTTCAACAGCATTTCTTTGAAATATAAATATTTTGTAACATTATAAATGTCTTTACTGTCACATCTGATCAATTTAATAAGTCCCTGCTGATTAAAATATTAATGTCTTGCAAAAAAAAAAAAAATGACTGACCACAAATTTTTGAAGGGGAATGTATATTCAGTTATTTGACCGCAGGTTACTTTATCCCAAAAAGAGATGTGAACTATAAGCTATTGAAACTCTTATAACCCAAAGAACAAAAAAATTAAAATAAAAACAACATTCCCTCTTATATTACTTAAAAAATAAAAAAATAAAATAAAGTTTTTTGCTTGCAAAGTTCTTTCCTTCTGAGTTTACGTATCAAATAAAAAAGGTAACTATGACTTTTTCTCTCTCAATTTATGAGTTTATATCTTACAAATCTGAATTTATATCTTGCAATTCAAAAACAAGTCAGAATTGTGAGAGAAAAAGTCACAATTACCTACACATTTTAATTTTTTTATCCTGTATTGGACCCAAGCTTTCATAATAACATGCTCTTTATATGGAGACAAATCCCCATGAGTTGGTAACTGCTGTTCTTTTTGACCTGCTTCTCATCTCTGGTAACTGGCAGCACGTCACACATGCAACACAAAGACATTCAACTGGAAATAACCCAGAATATTCTTTTGAAGAACACAGTGTTTTCTCCTCACCTCCAAGTGGCCCCTGAACCACCTCCAGCGCCTCCACATATTTCCCCAAACGCTCCAAGATCATGAAGTACAGCTGGACCTGGAACGGCCGATGGAAAATGCATCGTAAACTTCATACGGTTGAAATCAGAAACAGATTATTGATACCAAAGTCCTACCTCAGCTTCTGCCTCTATTTTCTCCTCCTTAACCATTTTTTCCACCATACGCTCAGCCAGCGGCAGGAACATGGTCTGAGAGAGCTTCTCGTCTTGTGCTGAGATGGCCTGAAACACAAATTGCACTGATGATGTTGTTTTATTTTGTTCTGCATGGGTTCATCTCTGCTATATATTGTTAATGTAAGTGAGAAAACATCACCGTACCTGCATCACCAAGCTCATCACTGACCAGAAGTAATATGGGTTTTTGGGGACAATTTTATACAGCGCCATTCCAGCCTGTCAGAATTGTGGAAAACAAAAGTCAGTCTTTCATCACAAACATATTTTAGAGATTCATGATTAACTATGCAGCCCTATTAAAACTACAATCTCCATATGGTTTAATGAAATTAAATACATCACAAAGTTTGGGTGATGTGCATTTGGGAACAAACAACATCCTAAAACTGAAATGCAAATTGAAATGGCTGTTGTCAACAAAAAGAGAAGATTTAAGGGCCTTTGGTTTACCAGCAAAATAAAAGCTAGAAGGTTTAACATTTGCAAATGCAGACATGAAGAAAGCAAACTTAAAAATAGAATAATTATAATTTACAAAAATTCTCCATAAATACTAGATATATAATTATACTTTAGAGTGGATATTGATATTTATTTGGTTTAGTATTTTTGTAATAATAATAATAATAATAATAATAATAATAATAATAAGGGCTCCCTGTGCTTTTCCACCAAAATTAAAAACTCAATCATTTGATGTTTGAAAATGCATAAATTAAGAAAGCCATAAAAATTAGTACAGGAAAATAAAACATTACATAACTTTATTTTAAATACTAGACTTTTTTATTTTACAGTGAATAAAAAATAATACTACAGTATTAGTAATAGTATTTCTTATTTTCTTTAATAATTTTGCAATTAAAAATTAATAATAAAATAAATAAATAAATAATAATGGCTCCCTCTGGTTTTCCGGCAAAATTAAAAGTTAAATTGTTTTAAATAATTTGAAAATGCAAAAATGAAGACATCCATAAATATTATTATTATAACACTTTTTAATACTAGATTTTTTATATATTAAGGGAATAAGTAGTATTATTTCTTATTCCCATTTTGTTGATTTTTTAAATAGTAATAAACAACATTATAATATATACAATAATTATTTATACTACTACTATTATTATTACAGTATACTGTCGGCGCCGATAGCCTCATGGTAAGTGTGCTGACATATACAGCGCAACTACGCTCACGGCGACCCGAGTTCGATTCCCATCTCGAGGTCCTATGCCGGTCCCGCTCCCCTCTCTCTACCCAACACTTTCCTGTCATCTCTCCACTGTCCTGTCTAAATGATAAAGGAATTAAAAAAAAAAAAAAAAAAACAATTACAGTGAAACTGATATATAATCTATTTTTTTTTTTTTGTTGAATTTTGCAGCCCTACAAACAACCACAGCAAACCTGGAGTTCTTTTTTTTTTTACTGAATTTTAAATCACAATTTTTAACAGAAAAATCCAATTTTTCCTCATATGTTGCAGCCCTGATTTATTTTTTAAACAGGATGTAAAGACTGACGACATCAGAGAGGACACAAACAAAACCTGTTGCATTTTCTTGTACTCTCCGACCCGGGCGTAGGCCATGAAGAGGTGAGAGTGGTACTCCTCGCTCGTTGGAACTTTCCGGACTGCAGCTTCATAAAGCTTGGTCACTAACTCGGCTATAGAAAGAAAGAGAAAAAAAAAAATACACAAAATTGGAGTTTTTGGGTTTGTGGTCCATGTCAATCTGTATATTAAAACCAAACATACTCTGAATGGCATTTTGGATCCAGTGAGGACAGAAAAAATAGATTCATAGTTTGTTAGGATGAGGTTCTGTGTCTGTGCTTTCAACACTCACGCCGGTGCATTTCTCTGTAGAGGATGGTCAGTGCTTGCAAAGAGTTGTCATCTGTGGGTTCGAGAACGGCTACTTCCTGCGCCAGCGTGAAGGCTTCATCCTGTTTGCCGGTGCGCTGCAGACCGATCGCCTTCAAGACCTGCCAAACAAGAGCAAAGCATACAACAAATGTGTCTGGAGCTAAATCATTGATCTAGAAGGTCAAATTCATGATGTTTTTTCTTTCTTAAACAAAACAGCCTTTTGTGTTGACCACAGCATCACATGAAGTACGACGTGAATCCATCAGTTCTGCTAATTCTTTGTGACAGTTAGCTTGAGCGAACCAATCGCAGCCTGAGCTGACCAAAATTAAACTGGAAACTGTGTTTGCTGGGACTGCATGAATAATCCAAATAAAATCTTAATCGCAGTATGGCTTAGTGCAATTATCAAATGCTTGTTTCAGAGAAAAGATTTAAATTAGTTTTTCTGCCAAAATAAAACTTGATTGTTCAATTCATGAACATGAAGAAATTATGACCGCTGCAAATATTGCAATTTTAAAGTTATTGTAAAGTTTTGAAAAAGTATTATAAATAAAATGATTCAAAGTTACTGTAATAAAGAAATAAAGTTAAATTGTCAAATTATCATATTTCTCTTAAATATTTTTTACAGTGACATTTGTATTTTTTTTTATATTTTACTTTATTTAATACATTTGATAATAATAATAATAGTATTATTGTTGTGAGCATTTTATTATTTTATCATCATATTAATATATAAATATTACAATATAAAATCATATTACTGAAATAAAAATATTGTGGCCAAACAATGCAGCTCTACAAAGAAACACAACAAACCTGCAGCTGGCAAATATAAAATAAAAAATAAAAAATAAAATAAAATAAAATAAAATAAAAAATAAATAAATTAAAAAAACATTTTTATCACAATCTCTATCAGAAAAATTAATTAAAATCAAAATGACATTTTCCCACCCCAAAGTTGAGCCCTAGTGTTTGCTATTAATATGACGAGCTGGTCATGGAGTTCTGGAGTAAAAAAATAAATAAAAATAAAATAACACACCTTTGCGCAGTGAAGATCTTTGTGCTTCTTGAGCAGTTTGTCAGCCTGCTGGATTGCCATCTTGTTGTTGCCATTATCCAGGTAATCTAGAAGAGAAAAACACGTTCAATACAACAAAACAGCACGGGTGTGGATGTTACTAACATCTTTGACAATTACCAAAGAGAATAACCATGTGTTAAAATAAGACTGATAAACCTCGATGCCACTAATCTGCCAATCAAACATCACTAGACCAATACCTCATTATAATTTCAAGTATGCATGCAGTTACAAACCTTTTTTTTTATTATTCAAATTTTGGATTCTTTTTGAGTTCATGAAGGTGATGTAAATGATGACAGAAACTAACTACACTACAACTTCAATCAGCTTCTTTACCACACAGAGATGGTCAACTTAGAGAAACTAAACGCCACAAGAAACCTTGAGTAACTTTATAGGTGGAGAAAATGCTACAAAAATGAGAAATATGACCCTTTCAAGGTATTACGGGCAACTTGTAGATCCAGTCATGCTAAACCACAAGTGAGGGTATAAGAGCATCGTTGATCAGGACCAGACGGCTGCAGAAACGCAGCACTGCATCACACACATAGACCCCTGACTGTGAGAACGTTCTCTCACCGGCTGCTCGATGCGATCCGGAGTGCAGGAGCCCCCTCCCCTCCCTTCCCATGAGTCTCTGCTAAAAGAACACAGGACCATGTCTGATGACAGCTGGATGCCAAATTTAACCAGGCCAGACTGTAGTTTTAGACTTTCTACAAGAGAACACTTCAACGTGTCTGCCTGTAAATGCATCTTTCCTGATAAGTGTTATATTTCTTATCAATCCCCCAAACAAACACAGATCGATTTCACACAACAGGACGGCCAGACAAAGCACCAGAATAAAGGGTCATTGATCTATTGATTGTTATATTCCTCACATGCACAGAGCGGCATCTCTAGTGTAGCAGAACAATAGCGAGTCATTGACATTTTATGCCATTAAAAAATAACATAGTAATATTATAAAATCTGCTGTTTAAGTCAATGCAATTTGATGCACATATCTGCCCAGTCTGAACTTAAGAACCTGGAATTATATTTAAAAACAGTTTAGAAAATTGCAATGATTAATTCTGGCCCTGGTTGCTATTAAAACATTATATAATTTATTGAATAATTAAATTAAATATTATTTTATTTAATAATCTAAAATAATCTAATAATACAATTTAGTAAAAATTGTGTCTTAAATATTTATAAAGTGGGTTAACTGTTTTAAGTCAATAAGGCAGAATCAGAACATGCAATAACCATGTATCTATACTTACAAGATGCATTGAAATAACTAATCTTTGCGTTAATAAGAACAAATATAGACTAAAATATGAATTAATTATTCTATCTTCAGTCTTATCTAACTATCATTTACCTAGCAAGTGTAAATGAATGTTAGACGAACTACATTTCTACATGCAAATTTTTTAGTCTTGACCAAATTCAACAATCTGTTGTCTTTCTTCTTTGCAAGAAACAAAATGAAAAATATATAAGTTAAACAAAAATATAATATTAAATGAACTTAATCCAAAGCTAAATGTTATATTGTCTTTCCACATAGAAGTGTATTAAGGCAAACTAATGCACAAGTATATGACTCTGTACAACAATAATTTAATGAGTTTGCAATGTATGCAGCATAAAATATGCAAATACATTAATATTTACTACATGCACAATCACATACATACAGTCAGATATTATATGTTGGCAGATAAAACACAAATGTCAGTGGTGTCCCACAAGGCTATGCATTAAGACCAACAAAGTTTGAGGGTTCAGGCATTTAAAGCCATTTACAGGGCATTTCTGCACAGCTTTGGCGAAAATTTCCCAAATTAAAACACAATACCTAAAAATGATATTAACAAAGAGGCTTACAATTAATCTCTGGAAGACAATAAGCAGGTCTATCTTCAGATCATTTAGCCACAAAGCTCAGCTCTATGCATCTATAAATGTAACTACTCATGTTATTACAGCATTAATGAATTATTAAGCATGTAAAGCATCTGTCTGAGACTCTATACACATAACAATCCATAGAAAATACGAAAAAATAAAGCACAAATGGCTCATATTGAGTCTGTTGATCTCTTTGACATTTCAAACAGGTGATGAGCCGGTTGATCAAATGACATTAACACAGATCTCTGGATATTTAAACAGTATTTAAGTGTTTAGATAGGCTATAAACAGGCTTTATTCTACCGATTAAAACGTCAGGGTGTGAACGCGTAAGGACGCACTGTCACCCGCGCCGCAGCCGAACCGACACCGCGGCTTCAGCTCCACAGGCCTCACCGGCTCTCCACAGCTCCTGCAGCCCTCTACTACACTCAATAACGCACAGTTCGGTCCTACAGCACTAGTCAGACCCGCTAGGTCTGTATAAGCTCAGGCGTGTGGTGTGAATCTTACCGTAAATGGGTCGCAGTCTCCTGTCGTTGGGGTCTTGCACATGGCCCCTCGCCGCCATGATGGAGCTGAGCAGGATTAATTGGTGCGCATGCGCAGAGCGAGCACTCCGGAAAGACTTTTAACAGGAGCCTGGAGTCATGTGCGTCATTCAGTGTCACTGTAAAAGACACAGCTCTAATTTTGCGGTGGTACGATCATGTTTTAAGAAGTACTACTGTATTGTTTTGAAGCAGGTGTTTTTAAATGAGGTCCGAGAGGGGCAGAAAGTGAGTGCTAGGTGGTCTGTGAAAATATTTATTGAAAAACTGCGTAAATAAATACATAAATAAATTAAAATATAAAATAAACAGACAAATAAAATATTTTATTTAAAAATGAATTCAACTAGAAAACAATAGACAAAAAAATAAATTGATTAAATAAAATGTTATTTAAAATAAAAATATTAAAAAAATAAAATTACATAAAAGAAATACAAATTGAGTAAAACAATAAATAAAAATAGCTTTAAATAAGAAATTAAATGACTAAATAATAATAAATGAATAAATACTGAATCTTCCAGTACAGTTATTTGAGTAGAAAATGTAACAGTTAACTTAATTATAATAATTATATTTCCAAGTAATTTTGAGACTGATTTATAATATCATTTTTTTTTCACAGTAAAATTGGGTCTTTATGCAAGAAACATTTTTTTTTGTCTTTTTGTATGTGGGCCAAATGAAACAACACACAATTGTTTATTTATTTAATTATTTATTTATTTTTTGCTGTGTGAATAACACTATCTTTTCCATGTATTTTATATATGCACTGTTGGTAACAGGAAATATATAGATCATATATTTATAGAAATAGATCATATATTTCAAAAAGAGACCCTTTCCTTGAAAACACTTACTTTTACAATAGAAAAGTTTATTTATCATATTTGGACATTGATGTATATGGTTGATAATTAATACAGAAGCGCATTTGTTAAGAATGCATCCTTCTTGTACAGTACACAGACAACCAGAATGAAAATGAAGTCAAATGACAGTCAATTCAGGTGCATAAAGTCACAGAAATGACTCGGTCATTCTCCGTCTCCATCAGAACTGTTTGCATCTGCTCGTTTGGGATGTGAGCTGCCCGCTGAACTCATGTGCTTGTCAAAGTCCTCTTCACTGATCTTTCCTTGCTTGAGTTTCTTCAGCAGACGCGTGTCATTTAAAAGCTCGTTTACGTCTTCGTCGTCAACATCTGGTTCCTGTGACCACACAGATATAGCATTGAGACTTTATAGAATAGCCCATTCGCTACATTTACAGAGTTTTCTATTGTTATACATGTACTTTCTATATTTAGAAAAAATATGCAAACAGGGAGTTTTGGGATTTTAAAGGAATAGTTACCCAATTTACTCACCCTCAGACCACCCAAGATGTAGATGAGTTTGATTCTTCACCAGATTTGGAGAAATGTAGCATTGCATCAGTGTCTCAGCAATGGATGCTCTGCATTGAATGGGTGCCGTCAGAATGAGAGTCCAAACAGCTGATAAAAACATCACAATAATTTAATCCACAGCTGATGGACTCCAGTCCATCAAGTGAAAACTTATGAAGACAAACAAATCAAAACAAATCCTCCATTAAGTCATTTTTAACTTCAAACTATTGCTTCTGGCCAAAAGACCTCTATCCATAATATTACTTTTAACAGTAAAAAAGTAATCTTGTCTGAATCGGGAGAGAAATCTGGACAGATCAAGAACTGCTTACAAGCCAAAGCAGTTCTAAACAAATATGTGGGTGGATTTTGATGTGAGAGGACAACAGGAGATGGAGGAAGCGTTATTATGGCCAGAAGTGATGGATGTGTTTCTAACAAACATGCAGCTTTTTACTTCTCAAGACATTAACTGATGGACTGGAGTGGTGTGGATTATTGTGATGTTTTTATCAGTTGTTTGGACTCTCATTCTGACGGCACCCATTCACTGCAGAGCATCCATTGCCGAGCAAATGATTAAAATACACAATCCACCAACAAACTCATCTACATCTTGGATGGTCTGAGAACATTTTCAGCAAATGTTCATTTTTGGGTGAACCATTTCTTTAACGCAAACAAATGAGTAGCATACCTCATCCAGTTTTCTTTTGGCGGCCTTCTTTTTCTTTTTATCCTTCTTGTTCTTCTGCTTCGACCAGGCTTTGTTCTTGATGAAGTTCTTCTTAAACGGCATCTCTCTTTCTTTCAGCTCCGCCAGTCTTTTTTGTCTCTGTTTCTCTCTGTTATTATCTTTAAAGCGGATGGAGTCTGTGTCGATGGCCTCCTGTTTGAAGTCTGGGAAGGTCTTTCCTCTCAGTTCAGGCATTTTGGGCAAACGGAGGAGAGCAAAGCCCCGGGCCAGAGCAGCAAAATCCAGGTCTGGACGAGGTATATGTCATTTTAATCAGGTGAACTTGGTTAAGTATCTTATGAAAGGTGTAAAGCAATGTCACTCACCTTTAATGCGAAATATCAGACTACACTCGTGTTTGGCGTAGGCCTGACACACGACAAAGGCTTTCATGCCCTTCTCAAACATCGCTCTGTCACCTAAAGCCATCGCCTTCAGTTTAGGCAGAACATCAACCACGTCTTTCACTGGAGGATACGTCTGAAGAGGACACTGTGGGAAAACAACTACTTTAGCACCTTAAACATATACAATACAAAATATTGAGAATGCAATAATATTAGGCACTTAAATGCATGTCTAAAGAGTTTAAAGCCTAATTTTGTACTCTATTTATATAAGCTAGACTCTCCATCTGATAGTTTGTATATGAAATGAAGCTTCTCTCTCACTTACCTTTTGATTAATGGACAAGAAATTTACATACGACTCTTCCATTGGCAGAAGAAAGACGAGTGCATTGCCCTGGTTTCCGATCCGTGCCGTTCGTCCACACCGATGCACAAAGGAACTAATGAAAGGAGCATTAAATTTGATGAGAAAAATGAGCAATATATGCACAAAGCATGCAAATAGTATGTGTATATACATGAGTTGTTTTTAATACAATTATAGTAATTTTATTTTTATATTTCCATTGTAACTTTAGTCATTTTGTTATGTGCTTGTCATTTCAGTTCTTTTCTTTAGTATTTCTATACTACTTTAATTTATCTTGATTTCAGTTTCAGTCATTTCACTTTAAACCTTTTTATTTCAGTGACAGTTTTTTAACGAATATTCATATTTTTATTTATTTGAGCTTTATTTAAATTACTGAATATAATTTTTAATAGCTTAAGTTAACAATAACAACAATGCTTTGAAATGCATTGATTAAAACAAAGTGTTAATACTTAAAAAAATGCTTTGCTATGTATACCGATTTCAAGGTTTTGACCTTTAATATGTGTTACAGATTTAAATAAAAGCAGTACATGACATTAGATATTTTGTAATTATGTTTAAGAGCAGGTTTAAATTAAACTAGAGCTATATGCATATCTAGTTTTATTTTAATTAATTGTGTTATTTACTCTATCTATATGTTGCCAGGGTTGAGAGTGACCTTAAAAAAAAAAAAAAAAAAAAAAAAAAAAAAAAAATATATATAAATAAACAAATCACCTGCCTTTTTTTTTTTTAAAGTATGTGTAATTATGTATGCATGTTATATTTGTAATGTAGGGTTGGTGGAGTTTTTTTTTTTTTTTGTTAAGAAAAGCCTTTTTAGGTTCCTGTGAATCAGCATATACTAAACTCTGTATATACTTTCTATGCACAATGCATATTTTATCAGTTTTTTTTTTTTTTTTTTGGGCTGGAATCATGTGTACTGTCTCTATCTAAACAAACCAATAAATAAATAAACATGCTGAAGTTTAATATTTAATGTTAGTGTTTTGTTCAATTCATTAGGTAGTGGTGCGTGACAAACCACTAACTGCATTTTAGCTGACTCTACAAGCACTAATCAAATCATGTAATAAACTATTCCAAGCTTTTGTGAATGTAGTAACGACTCAAGAGTACATATTTCTGAGCTCAAGCGTGTTCATGAATGTCGTGGTTACCTTTCACTTCTGGTATGTCGATGCCTCTCGCCATGACATCTGTGCACACGAGAATCCCACTGCACACATCCATAATGCATTTATTCTTGATCTCTAACTTCCTCTCTGTAAACAGCTAGAAAGGCATCACACTACATTACCTCTTCAGCGCCCGGAAATCTGCAAAGATCTTGTTTCGTTTATGCTTCATCTTCCCGTGGATGCAGTGGATGCTGACATTCTTGATCAAGACTTCCAGGGCTTTACCGAAGTACTCCACACAGGCGCAGGTGCTGTGGATACAGAGAATATGATGATGTTCAGACGGCTGAACAATATTAATTACATTACAAAAATTGGGAATAATTAAGCTTTTTTAATGTTTTTGTAAAGCTGCTTGTATTTGATAGAGTAAATACATAATTATGAGTATCTGATACAGCAATACTGTGAAATATTATTACAGTACAGTATTTACAATAGCTGTATTCTATTTGAATACATGTTAAAATGTAATTTATTCCTGTGATGTAAAGCTGAATTTTCAGCATCATTACTCCAGTCTTCAGTGTCACATGATTCTTCAGAAATCATTCTGATATGCTGATTTACTGCTCAAGAAACATTTCTGATTATTATCAATCTTAAAAATGCTTTTTGTGGAAGTTAAAAAAATAAACTGTCACTCAAAAGTATTGGGTATGTCAGTCTTTGAAAAAAAAAAAAAGAAGGAGATTAAATTAAAATGCATTAAATTGACATTAAAAACATGTATAATGTGTCAAAAGATTTATTTTTCAAAAAAAAAAAAAATACTGTTCTTTTAAACTTTCTATTCATCAAAGAATTCTGAAAAAAAAAAGCAGCAAATCGGCATATTAGAATTATTTCTAAAGGATCATGTGACACTGAAGACTGGAGTAATGATGCTGAAAATTCAGCTCTGATCACAGGAATAAATTACATTAAATTTTTTAATATAAAACCGCTATTTTAAATTGTAATAATATTTCACAACATTACTGTTTTTACTGTATTTAGATCAAATAAATGCAGCTTTGGTGAGCAGAAGAGACGACTTGTAATGTTTGTGGCAAAATCAGTTTGACAAACCTGAAGAACACGAGCTGCTTCTCATGTTTGTGCTGCCTGAGAAACGCCACTAAAGTGTTGAACTTCTCCTCTGCTCGACATATCTGCACATAATAAAGCAAACGTTAAGATAAATAATTGGGAATCAGTTCAGACAAGTATGGCCAACCCAACTTGTTCATAATGAGAAAGGAATGTGAATTAAAGGTATAAACGCAATCAATACTTCTTTCATGTCCTAATTAAAAGAGCAATTACAGTTTCAGAAACGCCTCATGAAAATGCATGCATGTGCATTAGTGAATGAGTCCCTGCTGGTTACAGACAGCTCTAGATGACTCACCGTGTAATAGTTGCTGAGTCTGGCTGGTGTTTTCTGCACGCTCGAGGCCGCCACACCTTTCTCCTTCACTGTGATTCTCACAGGGTTGCGCAGACCAGCCCTCACCAACTTCTCCAGCTCTTGCGTCTGTGTGGCAGAGAAAAGCCCTGTGCGCCGCTGCTTGGGTAAATACCCCAGAATAGTGTTTAAACTGCGGAGGCGAAGAAAAAAGCTGCATTAGCTGCATAATTGCACTGTTATTCTCAACTTTGGGGTCGCACTTGTGATCCTCTTGGTCCTCTGCAAATAATTGCCGCAGAAAGAAAGACAAAACAAACAACAAAAAAAAACATCACGATAATCCACACCACTCCAGTCCATCAGTTAACATCTTGAGAAGTGAAAAACTGCATGTTTCTAAAAAACAAATCCATCAAGACATTTTAACTTCATTACTTCTAGCTAAAATAAAATAGAGTCTTCCATCCATAATATTGCAGAATATTTTACATTGAAAATGTCATCTTCAGAAATCTGCACAGATCAAGCACTGCTGACAAGCCAAAACAGCTCTGAACAAAAGTGTGTGTGAGTTCTGATGTGAGAGGAGAACAGAGGATGGACTTTTTTGTACTGGAGAAGGAAATGTTATGGATTATAGACTGGATATTTTACCAGGAAGCAAAGTTAAACACCTTAATGATGGATTTGTGTCTTACAAACACACATCTTTCATGTCACATGATGTGAACTGATGGAGTGGAGTGCTGTGGGTTACTTATGGATTATTGTGATGTTTTTATCAGCTGTTTGGACTCTCATTCTGACGGCACCCATTCACTGCAGAGCATCCATTGCTGAGACACTGATGCAATGCTACATTTCTCCAAATCTGATGAAGAAACCAACTCATCTACATCTTGGATGACCTGAGAGTGAGTACATTTTTAGCAAATTATAATTTTTGGGTGAACTTCCTTGTAATGTGCTATATTTTAGGTCAATAATATTTTTTGTAATATTTTACATTTTGAGGGGATTTTATTATACCAAACACACACACACACACACACACACACACACACACACACACACACACACACATATATATATTACAGTACAGGTCAAAAGTTTGGAAACATTACTATTTTTAATGTTTTTTGAAAGAAGTTTCTTCTGCTCATCAAGCCTGCATTTATTTGATCAAAAATACAGAAAAAAAATGTAATATTGTGATATATTATTACAATTTAAAATAATTGTTTTTAAATTTATTATACTTTAAATTAATCATTTATTTCTGTGAGCCAAAGCTGAATTTTTAGGATCATTATCACATGATCCCTTTAGAAAATCATTCTATATGATGATTCATTATCAAAGTTGGAAACAGTTCTGCTGCTTAATATTTTTTCAGAACATGTGATACTTTTTAGGATACTTTGAAATGAATTAAAACGTAAAAAAAAAAAAAAAAGAAGCTATGTTTTTAAAATATAAATATTTTTGTAATAACAATATTACACTACTGGTCAGTAATTTGGGGTCGCAGTAATTTTTTTTTCTTTCTTTTTTTTTTTTTAATAAAATCAAATACTTTTTTATTCAGCAAGGATGTGTTAAATTGATAAAAAGTGATAGTAAAGAAAATATATTATTAGAATATATATTATTAGAATTTTTTTTTTATTTTGAAATAAATGCAGTTCTTTTTAACCTTTTATTCATCAAAATATATTAGACAGCAGAACTGTTTCCAACCTCATAATAAATCAGAATATTAGAATTATTTCTAAATGATCAGGTGAATAGACTGGATGTTACATGTGACACTGAAGGCTGGAGTAATGATGCTGAAAATTCAGCTTTGCATCACAGGAAAAAAATATTTTTTTAAAGTATATTCAAATAGAAAACTATTATTTTAAGTTGTAATAATATTTCACAATATTACTGTTTTTTTCTGTATTTTTGATCAAATAAACACAGGCTTGATGAGCAGAAGAGACTTCTTTCAAAAACATTAAAAATAGTAATGTTTCCAAACTTTTGACCTGTACTGTATATAAATTAAACGAATATTAAAAACACTTTTTATAATATTTTTCAATCAATGCAGCATTCAAATTAAAAACACAGCAAATGTATATGAAATCCAGTGAATCGAGGCAGAATAGTGCTATCTATACTTATTGAATAATCTTTCTGGCAGTTTTTTACAGACTGATGATTTGAGATCATTACCTGGCTTCAAAGCCCATGTCCAGTAATCTGTCTGCTTCATCCAGGACAAGAACATCCAGAGACTTCACAGCGGTGGCCAGATCAAGCCCATCGGCCTTCCTCCTGAACATGTCCTCCAGTCGCCCAGGGGTCGCAATTATGATATTGGCTCTAACCGCACATAACACTGTATTTGCTTCTTTTATTCCAGATTTAGTTTTAGAAAAGAGCAGTCCATACACTCACCCCTGAGTCTTAAACTTCTCTACATCCTCAATAGGGTTGCTTCCACCAATTAAAAGAATCTGTCTGAAAACAGACACACAGTGTTAGATTCACAAGCCGAGGCCATCAGGCCAGTAGATGTTTTATTCTCACCTAAACTTGAAAAACCCCCACAAAAACCCCCACAACACCTCTCATATCCACAGCCACATCACACGTGTGTGTTTTACGATCAATGCACCGACCTGACAATACATCACAATACAAATCAAAATGAATTACACTGATGCAACGCAAGCATCCGATGAATAAAAAGACAAAAAAGTCATCATCTCAGACAGACCTGCATCTTTTTTAACTTCTCTTCTCGCTTTAGGGGGATTTCTAACGCAGGAATCACAAATGCCAAGGTTTTCCCGCTGCCAGTCACCTGGAATCACATTACATTTTATGATATACACTTACAAAAGTTCGGAATAATTATGTTTTTTTTTTTTTTTTTTATGTTTTTGAAGTCTTAACTTAATGACTTTATTTAATGCAGCTTTATGCTCACCAAATATGCATTCATTTAATCCAAAATACAGTAATATTTTTTTTAAATGGTTACGATTTAAAACAACAGTTTTCTATTTGAATATATTTGAAGCATTTTTAGCATCTCATTACTCCAGAAATTGAGTATTGCTTACAATACTACTCAATACTACTTACTGAATAAAAGTATTAGTTTCTTTATTTGAACCATATTGACCCCAAACTCACGTCTGACAAATATGAAACAGCAAAAACTGTTTGCAACATTGATAATAATCATAAATGTCTCTTGAGCTGCAAATCAGCATATTAGAGAATCAATGATTTCTGAAGGGTCACGTGACACTGAAGCCTGGCGCAATGTTGATCACTGAATAAACTATAATTCAAAATTTACCCGATTTGAAAAGTTATTTTAAATTGTAATAATATTTCACTGTTTTTACGATCAAACAAATGCAGCTTTGAGGAGCATTAGGCTCAAAAACATTGAAACAAATAGGAAATATTCTCAGACAGCTGTCACTTTTGACTTTATGATAAAAACAAACACACATTCAAATACTCACGGCTTCAGCAGCCACATCTTTATTACTCATAAAAAGAGGGATACAGGCAGACTGAATTTGAGGGGGGAAAAATTAATTAATACAATGTAAATAATACGATAAGAAACACGCGAGTACAGTTAGTCTGAACATTAATACCTGAACAGGAGTCATGTGTGTAAATTTCAGCTCCCTGAGAGTCTGTAATATGCAGTCATGTAATTTCACGGGCAAATGCTCCCATTTTCCATCGCTAAAGTTTTCCATAGTTTATGAATTTAGAGGAGTTTGATGCATAAAAGTAAACACATGAGGAGATGTGTGCTACACGCAATACTTTCCGAATGAGAAACAAGCGACTGATACAAACGTTCCGCATCACTTCTGTAGGACTCCGCTCTTATCTGTCACCTTTATGTAATGTGAAGCTTAGTCGTTTAAATTAATTATCTATTTGTGTGTGACCTACAAATGGAAAAGCGCCGCTGACTTTACTCACATTTCACTGCTGGTTATATATGCTCTATATAATTGTGTATGTGACAAATAAAAATCTTGAATCTTGACTTAGATTGACCCATCCTCATCAGCGCTGAGAAAAGTAACAGCGACCACGTGACAACGTCATCTTTATAATATTCCCGCAGCAACCTCGATAATGTATACATGAGAAAACTATCTAAATAAAAAAAAACACACATCAAATACATGGCAGTTAGACTTACATTTTTCTGCGAGTTTCCATGTTGTGCATCCAAATCTGCACAAACAATAAAAAGGACACATTTTAAGAACGTTTCATGTTTATTAAATCAAATCCATATTTGACATACATATTCGTTCACCAGTAGTCTTTGCCAAATTATTTAGCATTTTCTTTAATGTAAGAGTTGGTCTAGACACCAAAAAATGGTACAAAACTACATAAAGTACTTCCTGTGTGAAGAAACTGGAGATAGAGAAAGAAAAGAAATTGGCCCTACCCTGCCTAAACATTTAAAAAACACACCAGAAAATCTGCAAAAGTAAGCAAGCAGTCATTTTACCGCTTCACCAGCATCAGGTTTAAATATGTGCCATGGAGGTTGTTGTTGGCATAACTAAATGTGATAATGAGCGGTGAAAATGACGTGAAATGTGCTCGCAGTGACATCTCCTGACACTTATATCAGCGACCGCCGACTTCCCACTCGCTCGCAGCATTGTTCATGTTATGGTTTAATTACATCATGCTATTTCCATACAATCCTAATCCATGTTCTTGTATTGGGGCGATACCACATCACCTTTACTTCATTCTCAGAGTAATGTGCAATCTTAACAGTACTGGGAAAGAAACACCAAGCAAAACAAAAATAAAATAAAGTCAGGCTAAAACAAACTCAAAATCGCACCTTTTACCAAAACAAACAATGAAGAGAAGTACAACTGGGGCAAATAAAAACCAAAACACAGATCGGTGGACTAGCGAACAACCAAGTTCTTCCCATCTCTGCTGAATTGGACATCCAATTCGTAAAACTGGTAAATCTTGGACTCGATGCGTTTATGTTGTGGAACACCGACAGGATTTTATACGACTCTCCGCACTTCAAAGAATCTCTTCAGGTAGTAAATCTGTCCGAGGGTCATGGCCACCAGCACCAGAGCCTCGAAGAAGGACCACAGCACCACCCTGCTGTTCGTGTTGTCATTGACTAGAGGACAGAGACAACAGGATTAAAATAGATCCATCAATAAATGAATAAAATATTAATAATTCAAGGTCAGTTTAAATATGCATTTCAGCTGCTCGTCATGGCATAATAAAAACTAATAAATAATTCCAATGTCCATTTAAACACACATTTGTTCAATAAATAAATAAATAAATAAATGAATAAACAAAAGGCCACTTCAAAAATTATATTTTTTTGTTGGGTTCACGTCATGTCAAAATAAAAAAAGGAACATTTATAACAAGAAGAAATAATAAATATTCATGCCATTATTACATTTTTTAATTATTCAGTTATTAATGTCACGTCAATATGAAAAATAAAATAATTTACAGGCCATTTAAACATGCATATTATAGCTGGATTCATGTACTGCCAAAATAAAATAATACTACTACTAATAATTAATATTTAAAAATGACATTTATTTTATTTATTTATTTATTTTTATATAGCACATTTCGTACACAATGGTAATTCAAAGTGCTTTACATAAAAGAAAGTAAAATAATCATGAAGAAAAATAACAAAAATAAAATAAGCAATTTTACAACATTGGAAATGATTTAAAAATTTACTTATTTAAAATGACAAAATTTAAATAATTCAAAGACTATTTAAACTTACATATGGCTGGGTTCATGTCAGGTCAAAATGACAAAAATAATAATAATAATAATAATTCAAAGGGCATTTAAACGTGCATATTTTTCCTGGGTTCAAAACAACAACAACCGTGACGTGATCAGTGCGGATGTCTTACTTGCGCGGTGTATTCTCTCTCGGACCTCCATGTATTCCTGCTCATGTTTGACCGCCGTCATGGCAACCGCCAGCTCATTGATCATCTCCTCCAGCTTATTCTGATGAGCTGGAAATAAATTCAGAGCAATTTACTCACGATGACTATCAACGTGCATGCGATTTTTATAAACAACAGTATAAAAAAAATGGGTACCAACTGTGAACGCCTCGTGTACACATGCAAGAGTTTACAGGTCATAAACAGCGGTTACATTAATAAAAACCCTTATGTATAGAGATACATAAAAGATAAACACCAGAATGGCATACAGTTAAACTGCAAAACAGGCAATGAGAACTTCAAATAAACCTCTTCTATGATAAAACACAACCATTCGTGTTATATCTGTAAAACAAAATCCACACCGTACTCTCTTTAGGGTTCAACAGCAGATTTATGAGCTCATCGGTCACACTGTCTTTATACACACAGGTGCGAATGTAAGTGCAGATGCTGTTAGATTTCAGTTTAAAACTCAACAGATGTTAAAATGATCTACTGTACAGTCTATTCCTACCATCCCAGCTGTCACCACCTCCTGAATAGGGAAGAGAGTCACGTTAGAGGCAAAAAAAAAAAATAAAAAAAAAAAATTCATAAATTCAGCACTCTACAAGTACAATTTTTTTTTTTAATTAGTGCTGTCAAATGATTAATTGCATCCAAAATAAAAGTTTTTGTTTACATAATGTGTGTATATACTGTGTATATTTATTATGTATATATAAATACTAACACATGCATGCATACATTTAAGAAAAATAAGTTATGTTTATTTATTAAACATTTATATATAATATAAAAATATAATCATGTAAATATTTTCAAAATATATACTGTATGTGTGTGCATTTATAAATACATAAATATACACAATACACATACATATATAATGTAAACAAAAACTTATTTTGGATGTGATTAATCGTTTGACAGCACTAATTAAAATTAATTATTAAATAAAAAAAAAAACAGAGGTACTCATTTTAGAATTGAGATTTAGTTAAAGTCATTTTTTTAATATGTCTATATAGTTTTTGTTCATTTTCATGCCTGATGAGCTGGAAATAACTTAATTTACTCAGTGATTACATCAACACAAATATTTCTGCATGCAAATGCAACAACACCAATTTAACTACTTTTATAATTTTCACTTATTTTGAATTAGTTTTTGTTTGAATTTTTTTCCATTTTCATTTTAAACTTTTAGTAATTTTGTTAGATTAATTATTTTTTATAAATATCCATATAGTTTGTTTTTAATTTTAGTTATTTTAGTTTGTCATATTACACTAAATAAAAATAGAAATAACTAGCTAAAATGAAAAGATTTTTGATATTCGAACTTATTTTTACTTTATTTCTATTAGGCCTATTTTTTTTTTTTTGGTCAACTATAATAATCCTGATATAGGCCTATAGAAATCAATTTCAAGGCAACTGAAATATTTTAGAACTGCCCAGAAAACCTAACATTTGTTACAGAGGTTCCACAAATATTTTATTTTCCATTTTTTTCAGCCTTCTCCAGTTGCCTGAAAGCTCCCAGGTTTTCCGTGAGCGTGAGAACTCTGCCATACGGAGCAAAAGAGAGGACACGACGAGAAACAACCCCTGCATCAGTTCATGCGCTCACCCTCCGTCTCCATGTCCTGTCCTTTGGGCGCCTCGCCGATGTCGATGGTGAACATCACGATCTTAGGGGTCATGGTGGACATCTTGTTGCTGAAGCAGAACTTGTAGGTTCCGTCCATATGGGCGGCTACAGAATACTTGCCGCTGGACTCGCGGTCTCCTTTATAGATCTGCTTCCCGTCCGGACCGGTTATCTGTTCAGGACAAACAACACATGGGGTAACATTACTGACAGATGCTCACGACTTCACAAACCCACACATAAACACTAGTAACAGTTAATAATATCCATGTGTGTGTGTGTCCATATACAGTGATGGCCAAAATGATTAAAACACTAGCATTTTCAGCAGCTAAAAATGGTTTTAAGTCAGTCTTGGAGGCGTTGCAACAGTTTGTTCTGTTTCTTCATGTCACTCCAGACAGACTGATGATGATCAGATCAGATCTCTGCGTGTCGTCAGACAGAAATCTCACTGGATTATTACAATTACTACAATTATAATTATTACAATTAATGGAAAAACAAAGGTTTAGAAATGGAAATTTATAAATCCTACTCACACAAAACAACAAAAGATAGAAATAACTTGACTTTAAACCATTTTTAGCTGCTGAAAATACTAGTGTTCTAATCATTTTGGCCACCACTGTATATATGGCTCTTTAAGAATATCTAAAGTACTTTTGGATTATAAATGGTAAAATCATGGTAATACTACAGTAACGTTATGTGTGTTAACCATCTGGTGGACGCAAAGTAAGACTAAACAACACCAGAGTACTCTTACTTTCACCTTGACCCTTCTAAACGTTATCAACACACACACTGCCCTCCGTTAAGACTGTATATAATCTAGTATAAGCATTAATAATCACTAAAAGCCAGCAGTACACTTCCGGCTTCATGCACCATCTGGCGCGCGCAGACAGCGACACCTGCACACTTCACACAGCGCCTTATCGTTTATAATCAATTACATTCATTAATACATTAAGTGTATTCTGCTGCTCACCTCCACGTCGATGTCCAGAAATCCTCCCTCGGCGACCTCAAACATCAGGCCCATTTTGGTGCCCGAGTTCACGCGCTCGTAGAAACACTCCTCCGCGTGAGCGTCGATGCTCACAAAATAGCCGCTCGCCGTGTAACACAGCGCGCCGAGGAGCACGACGAGTTCCGAGAGCGTAAACATGTTTGGTGCGCTGTATTAATGGAGGATAAAACCCATAAAAGAGACTTTACGCCGCGCTGGACCGATAAAGGCGGAGACTGACAAGCGCTAGCTGCGCTACTGATGATGCCACGTCAAGATTTAGACGAGTCGCCTGAAGGGACAAAAAGGCGATAACGCCGGACGTAGTTCGCGTTTGCAAAAAACGAGCGGAACAGTTGACGTTTCAGAGCGCTGACATCGAAATTAAAACAAACGACTGACTTGACTTGTGTTTTTGTACGTACAGAATCTATTTATTTTATTATATTTATACAGAATTATTTCGGTGCGATTTGGCTTTTTTTTTTAAATACAACTCAATATTCTTTGATAATGGTGGTTAAAATGCATTTATTTATTTGAATTAAATGTAATATATTAATGTAATATTATTACACATGTAGTCTAGCCTATGTATTAAATATAGAGATAAATGTTTATCCACAAAGGTAAAAAAAAAAAAAAAAACATTATTTTACAAGAAATAGCTAAACAAAAAGACTGTAAAATATTGTAAAGAAATTGATTCATATACCCTATTTGTATATATTTGTATATCTTTGTTTTTGTTATCTTCTGTTAATATAATAAAAATGGTATTTAACCTAAAATCATGATGATGAGCAAAAAAAAAAAAAAAAAAATCAAAAAAATTTTTTTTTGTACTGTTGTTCTTGTGTTGCGCCTCTAGGCGTAACTTGAAGAAAGAGTAGCTAAACGAAATAGTGAGAAGGGTCTGTCTGCAGACTGCAAGACAGGGGCGTAACTTGAAGTGGGCGTAACTTGACGAAAGAGGCGTAACTTGAAGTTGTCCAAATCACAGAGAACCACGCGAGATGTCAAAACGAGATTTTGTCGGAATGTGTTCGAAACCGCATACCCTTTTATTAGGCACTTCATTTCAATAAGTACTAATTCAACGAGCGCTAAAAGAGTACATACTCAGCCTGAATGCGTATGTATGTATGAAGCATGAATGCTATTTGGATATCATCATCCGCTATGTTGATCATGTGACCTACAAAGTTAAAACGAGCGTAAAAACTTAAAAGATATGAGTGAAAGGTTTAATTAATGTATTTGTATCTTGATAATGAAGATTGTAGTATAGCCAATACTGTTAATTAAGTTTTTATATTTTTAACTCCACTAATGTGATTTTTTTTTTTATAGAATTAGAAAACCCAAAAATCGTTATCTCTAGAATATTTTTTCAATTATTTTATGTGATTTTTTTTTCTTGTATAGTATCTTATACTATGATGAACACATTATTTTTTTATTTACTGTTTTATGGCGTTATGATTGTTATTGTTAGATACAACCGTCTTACCATGATCTTTTATGTAATAAGTTTGGCAATAATGATAAAAAAGAGGTACAGGTGCACTACCACCTCACAGCATCACTAACTCAACAGTCCAGTACAGTTTCTCTCAGCGACTCTGCAATATCTGCAAAAACGAAACGTCGAACAGCTGCTCGAAGATCTCACCTTTGGAGAAGATTGTTGATTTTATACTCTAAAAATGTAAGTATTACTACTCAAAAATTTACATTACCCCATAATGAATTGCATCTTTTGCTCACCCCAACACTTACATGCAATAATAATGATAAATGCCAACCAATAATTATATAATTTTTTTCCTTAAAATTACATTTTAGTAAAATAAGCAAAATGTATTTTCTGTCGTGACATAGCTATACATGAATATACACTAATGCAGTTGATGTGAATACATCAGTTTTCAGTCAAGCAATTAATACATGAATAGATCAAATATTTATATTTTATTTACTGACAACAAGAAACATGTCTAAATGATTAAAAAGAATGTATAAATGTTAGCATCACAATAAATACAGACATGTACAAGTCAACAACACATGAAACAAAGCTTCTTTCAAACTTACTGTTCTAACAATCATGTATTTACAGATGGTGAACCCCACATCTTACTATCATCTCAACACAGCTGAGACAGTTCTGCTGCGCTGTGCTTCACAATCTCACTCTTCTCAACGGGGATGTCGTTGAGCAACAGGATGAGGAAGACCTTGATGACGGCTCTCTGAACCACACAACCTTGAAGCGAGAGCAGAAGAACACATGCAGGACAATCCTGACTGCTGCTGTGTCTGCTCCAAACAATCGTGTGCTGCTCTCCATGAGCACCACTACCTGTAAAACATTTACACAGAGTTTACAAGTACATGCATTGATTTATTACTTTTGTAGTGTGCTATACCACTGAACTGGTTCAAAACTGTGCTTGAGCACGGCTCTTTTTCTCCAGCTTGATCAGAGGATTGTAGGCCTCTGTAATAAGAGCACTCTCAATCCCTTCAGATAAAAGCTCCATCACATTTTTTGATGATGCTTCTGAAGCTTCTGAAAGTCAGCCTTCATCTTATAAACAGAAACCAGCAGAACAAACTTTACCAAAATCAAATCCTCAGTGTCTTTTTGGTCTTTCTCTAGATGCTCTCACTGCTCTGGGGTCACTGATGATGAAGAGACCACAGCAGCATCTGGTCCTGATGAGACAGTAAGAGCTGGAGTGATGGAGCGTCTCATCCGTGTCTCTGGACCATTTCCGGATGCTGCAGTGGACTTCTCCATCCTCAGTGCACACACCCAGTCTGCAGACATTTTCATAACCTACAGAAAATACACACACACAATACAAAAAGTCATTACTTTATTCTTTTGTTTCAGGTTTTTCCTTTTTTTCCCCTTTCCTTGCAGGTCCTGCTCCACCACAAAAGATCTGCAGCAAATGCACAGAAAACAACAATAAGAAAAGTGCTGTAATAACTGTTTGAAATTACACTAATTAAAATGTTTCATTTATTTTTGTAGTGTACTTACACAAATCCTTTGATGGCAGCATTCCTTCATCAGTCACTCTACAGCAGATAAACATAATCTGTTCCTGTAACATCCAGACAAGAGTCAAGTAACCTCTGTGATTTATCTGTGATATACAGTACTGCATCTGCATGTTGAGTTAGTAACTGATGTAACTCACTTTTTATACAACACAAATGTTCCTAAAATTATCAATATTGCAAATGGACAAATAAAATAGATAACTAGTGTTTAGTTACTGTATGTAGATTTGTTTGTTTACATGACTTACACTCATCTAAAGCAGTGTTGACAGTGAATTCTACATAATAGCACACACACATCACTCAGATGCCTGTTTCATGTCTGTTAAATGTGCTTATCTGCAATACTTATTAAAAGACTATCCTGTCAGATGATAAATAGACCATTAGTAATAGTCTTCAAGATGTATATATGGTTTATGTAAATCCACTTTAAAAGAAGTGTACTTAATGGAGCTCCCCTGTTAGTTATTCATTATAAAACGTGTTTTTACAGCACAAACACAAATATGCTATATTATGTAAGTAACAAACAGGGTTTAGATTAAGCCAGGATCAGGCCATAGCTCAATTAGTCTTGTCTGTGAAACCGGAGGATAGCGTCTTTACACCTTTTGCTTATATGTTGCTAACTTTACACCTTAGTTTTAAAAGATTATTAACTCCAAAATCAATAACACTGTATGAAAATAACTTGTACTCTTAAATTTAAATAATTATTTTGTGAAAAAATATATTCTCACCATTGTAACTCATTGTAACTTCTTTCCAGTTTAACGGCGGTTGGCATCCAGCTTATTGGTGCAATACCGCCCTCTTCTGTCCCGGAGTGTGGATCCTACTAAACGTACACATCACTCACATTGTCCCCTAACATTAATATCTACACACACCTTATGCATCAAATCCTGCCTAAAACCTCTGCTTCCCTTAAAAAACGTAATCAATATTCTACTCTGTGCCCTATTGAAAGCAGCCATATTGCCAACAACTTATCGTTTTGACATCTCCCGTGATTCTGTGAGATTTCGACAACTTCAAGTTACGCCTCCTACTTCAAGTTACGCCTCTTTCACGTTACGCCCCTGTCTTGCAGTCTGCGGACATACACGCTTGCTGTGTGTCGCAGTTTTGGTGACGTTTTTCCAATCGACTCCAGAAAACTCTCCGCCGCCGCGGCCTAGCGCTCCCGCTCCCTCTTCCCCGTTATTTTATCCACTCATGTCCGTCTGTCCGAACCCAAACCGAGCGGAACCCGCTGCCGTATGAGGCGCTGAACACGGGACGGTCGATTTAAACGGAGGTTTTACCCGGAAAGCTCGTAAAATAACAGTAAACAGAGCGAGGGAGCGATGACATCCCGAAGGTGAGAAACTAGCAAAAACAAACATGATATTCTGGCCATTTCTCATTTATTTTACATATCTTATCACCGTCGGGCATACTATTTTAATGATAAATCAAACACATGTTTGTTTTAAAGTGTTTTAAGTGTGTAAAATACGAAACAGACGTGTTTAATTGAAATGTCAGGCAGTTTAGTGATTTAAACCCGAGAGGGCGAGACTCGACATGTTTGAGTCTGAAAGAGTCGCTCTTACTTTAATTTCACTGATTTTAGGACATTGAAAGTCTGTTTTATGATCATGTTTCATATCTGCTGATGATGAGTGACAGGTCATATTATAGATTTGATCACAAATAGTGATGATCAACAGGAAAATGACATGACAGCAGCGCGGAGTGAATTTGAGTTTATTTTTATTATTGTAAGCTAGTTATTGCTTGTGTTAATATTGTTCTCATGTAATCTGCATTAGAGATAAAGAAAAGATGAATATATGTCTGCATAATTCATCATATAAGACAATGTCATAGCATTAGAAACAAACTGTTAAAGCAAGAATTACTTTACAAAACATCTGACAACATCATATGATTTGTGTAGCATTTGTGACATTCATATCGCAATTATTTTGATGTCATTGTATATACATAATATACTCATTCACAAAGGGATATATTGCACTATTTCGGTTCAGTAATGTCTAGGGTTATTATAAATAATTTTAACTAAACTTTGTTAGTTAATAAAATAGAACAGGAAATACTTTATTTCAGCTAGTTGCCAAGGCAACACTTCTTATTTCAGTTTAGTTTAACTTGATGTACTGAAATAACTAAAACTAAAACTGGAATAAGAATTAATAAAGTATTTAAAAAATAAAAAATAAAATACAATAAAAACAGAAAATATAAAAATGAAACTAAATCCAAATATTATTAAAAACCAAAAACTACTAAAATGACAGAAGTATTAAAACTGTAACTAAAAAAGAAAATATAAAACTAAATAAATTCAAAATATTAAACACAAAAAAAAAAAAAAAATAACTAACAGATCTCTCCATATTTAATGTGCTAAAATGATTTTATTTTTGAGCTGCATCTCTGGCTTTTGATTCTGAATGATCTTTTTTTTTCATAGGATGGTTTTTAATATTTACGGAAATTTCTGCAGATACTTTCATGCTTGCTGCATGCACTACAATCATTATATCTGCACTGTTTACTTCACTGGTTTGCACTCTATCTGCCATGTGCCTTGTGCTGCTTTACTTATCTTTCTTTTTACATGACCTATTTGTATAGTTGTACTTTATATTTATCTATATATTTAATGTTCTACTGTTGTTGTTATCTGTATGCACCGGGGGTCTGAGAGTAACGCAATTTCAATTCTCTGTATGTATGTGCTGTACATGTGGAAGAATTGACAATAAAGCAGACTTGGCTTGATTTGACTGAAGTGTTAATGTCCACACTCAGTATTTGGTGTGATGAAGTGTTGAGGGTGTTGTGTTTGTGTCTGTAGGTGGTTCCACCCCAACATCACCGGAGTGGAGGCGGAGAACCTTCTCCTCACTCGTGGTGTGGACGGCAGCTTCTTGGCCCGTCCCAGCAAAAGCAACCCTGGAGACTTTACGCTGTCTGTCAGGTGAGAGCAGACGGATAAATCTGGATTTAGACTGGGAATAACAAGTGTTAATTAAAAATGTTATGCATTATGCCATTGACTTAAAAAAGGGCAGAAATTTGTCGTAAAATACTGACAGTGTTTCTGGTTTTATATTATGTGCCTGTATATTTTACAACTTTAAGTGGTATAATGCAGTGCTTCCCAAACCTGTCCTGGAGGCCCCCCTGCCCTGCACTTTTTGTATGTCTCTCTTATCTAACACACCTGTTTCCACTCATCGGCTCATTACTAGAGACTGCAAGAACTAAACTGGGTGCGTCTGATTAGGGAGACTTATAAAATGTGCAGGGCAGGGGGGCCTCCAGGACAGGTTTGGGAAGCACTGGTATAATGTTAATATACCTCTCTACTTGAACTACAAACTAAACTTTTTACCTTAAAAAGTACTGATATCCATCATAAAATGACAGTACTGTGTGTTAATGTCAGTGTTTATGACACTTGGTGGCTTAATGTATTCACGAGACACTTCTGTGCATTGAATTCATCAAGTGTCTGAACCCCTAAAATTAAAACCCTTTAACGTTGATTACTCAGTACTAAAGTCATCCACCGGCAGGACATCTTAACATCTGGCAACCGCAAGAATGAAAGCTTGTGGAGGCTTGTTACAAATGCAAGATAAGGAAAATATCAAATGGAAATGAAACGTTTTCACGATTTATAACCAGTGGACAAATATACATTTATTGTGCAGCCCTTCTATATATTATACAGCAATGCATCATTTTTACTTGCAAAACCATAATTTTTCAACCAGTAATATAATGTTCACTGTAGATGACAAGGTAATTTAGTAATGTACATATTTTGACTGTAACATTTATTTGAAAAATTGAATTGAAGCTCTTCTCTTCACCAGGAGAAATGGCGCCGTCACCCACATTAAGATCCAAAACACTGGAGACTATTATGACCTGTACGGTGGAGAGAAGTTTGCCACCCTGGCTGAGCTGGTGCAGTATTACATGGAACATCACGGACAGCTGAAAGAGAAAAACGGAGACGTCATTGAGCTGAAATACCCGCTCAACTGTGCCGATCCCACTTCTGAGAGGTGAGCGCGAGCGTAGCTCATTATCCGTGATAATTGTGTTTTATATGCCTTTTTATTGGCGTTCGAACACAAACACACTCTGACATTGTCCTTTATTTTTTTGCAAGGTGGTTTCATGGTCACCTCTCTGGTCGTGAGGCCGAGAAGCTGTTGACAGAGAAGGGCAAGAATGGAAGTTTCCTGGTGAGAGAAAGTCAGAGTCACCCGGGAGATTTTGTGCTCTCCGTACGGACCGGAGACGACAAGACGGACACCAGCGACGGCAAACCCAAAGTCACACACGTCATGATACGCTGCCAGGTAAAGTTCACTTAAAATTTTGACTTGCACGTCAAATGTGTTTCTTTTAAATTAGAAAGGGGTAAGGATGATTAACTAAGTGTCATTTAGTGGGCTCAAATAATGTAGATTTAAAAAATATTTTTACTTGTTTGTTAAATGAAAAGAAGCAACTTTTGTGATTTTAAATTAGTAGTTTTTTCTACATTCATCTGCTCTAAACCATCACTGTTCAGTAAACAAATATATATTTATAATAAATCATTAAATACATGCTTACCTATTTATGTATGTATTTATTTATCTGCAGTGCTTTAGATATTTAGGCTAAAATGCATTCTTGTTTTTATTATGTGTTATTTAATTGGTGTTCTTGGTCTATATTGGAAACCAGTTTGAATTGGTTTATTTAGTTCCAAATCACATTTACATTTACATTTAATCATTTAGCAGACGCTTTTATCCAAAGCGACTTACAAAATCGACTTACAAAATCATAGTAATAAATAAATGTTTACCTGTTTTGTGTTATGTAGTTGGGCTATAATTATTATTATTATTTTATCAGCATGATCTGAAGTATGATGTTGGAGGTGGGGAGAAATTCGACTCGCTCACAGATCTGGTGGAGCATTACAAGAAAAACCCTATGGTGGAAACACTGGGGACAGTCCTGCAGCTCAAACAGGTGTGCGATTGACCATTTAAGTAAAGATGCGTTTAGAATTGGACTTGTGAATCACAGAATTGTATGCTAAATGAATACACTTATGCTCAATAGATTGGGGTCAGATTTATTTATTTTTTTAAAGAAATTAATACTTTCTTTATTCAGAAAGGATGCATTAAAATTCAGCTTTGCATCACAGGAATAAATCACATTTTAATATGTATTCAAATAGAAATTAGTTATTTTAATTGATAATAATATTTCACAATATTGCTGTTTTTACTGTATTTTTGATCAAATAAATGCAGCCTTGGTGAACAGGAGACACTTCTTTCAAAAACTAAAACAATCTTACCCCCCCAACTTTTGAAGGCATTTTTGAACACTTGCTTGAGATGAATCGATCAAGATTCTTCCTGACATAAGAGTTTTTCAGTGCAGTGTTATGTTTCTTGCAGCCTCTGAACACTACCCGCATCAATGCAGCAGAGATCGAAATTCGGGTACGAGAGCTCAGCAAGCTGGCAGAGACCACAGATAAGGTCAAGCAGGGATTCTGGGAGGAGTTTGAGGTGAGAACCAATCAGCACTCAGTTTAGAGCCAGATAAAGCAGTGATCTGTTTAACTGATCAATCAATGTATTCAGTAAAGGGTCCAGTTCTGACAGTCATTTTAAATACGGTGTCCACAGACGCTTCAGCAGCAGGAGTGTAAACTGCTCTACAGTCGCAAAGAGGGCCAGCGGCCAGAAAACAAAAACAAGAACAGATATAAAAACATTCTTCCCTGTGAGTGAACAACATCATCATCATCATGCAGAGCTCTCAGAGTCACATGCACCACATGAGCCATCAGTGTCAGTAATATTGTTTTCTCTGTGTCTCCACTTCCTCAGTCGACCACACGCGAGTCGTGCTGACCGACGGTGACGCAAATGAGCCGGGCTTGGACTACATCAATGCCAACATCATCATGGTAATAAAGGAGCCTTCAAGTCCTGTCAGAATGATTCAAAAGTTTGTGTAGTAACTTTTTTTTTTGTGGTCCCCAGCCTGATATCGAGACTAAGAGCAACAACTCCAAGTTGAAGAGGAGCTACATCGCCACGCAGGGCTGCCTGCAAAACACCATCAGTGACTTCTGGAGGATGGTGTTTCAGGAGAACTCTCGAGTCATCGTCATGACCACGAAGGAAGTGGAACGGGGAAAGGTGAGGGGTTTCACAATGGCTGGACCAGTTACAGACATTTTCATTCTGGTTCATGGACTGGTTTTTGTATTGCTGAAGGAAATATCTAATCATGCAACCTTTGACCGAATGTAAATACATTTGGAATGGTACTAAAATTATTCTTTCTAAACTTAAAATTAGTTGCCAAAAGAAGAGCTGCAGAATTTAATTGCTAATTTATTTAGTAGTTGTTTAGTTATGATTCAAATTGAGATTAAAATTGAAGATAAAGCAATAAAACATGTTCATGACTTAAATAAAATTAAATATAAAACATTTAAACTTGTTTTGATTTTGGCTAGTTGTCAAGGCAACGTTTATATTTTAATTTAGTAATTTAAATACTAAAAATTCTAAAAAACTAAAATACCTAAAACTAAAATAAAAATGAATAAACCTAGGCATAAAAAAGACTAATAGTTATGACAACATGCAACAAATTACTAAAACTTTAACGAAAATGAAAATGGGAATTATTAAAACTCATAAAAAATAATAGTGAAAACTATAATATCTCGATGCTGAAATAACTCTGGCTCTAAGTTTGTTGTGCTTGTTTGTGGGGTTGCAAAATTTGCCTTATATGTGAATATGATTAAATATCAATATGACTAGAAAATAATAATAACAACTATAAAGAATATTTACAAAATATAATTCAGAATTAGAAAATTTCACTGTAAAATAAAAAAAGTCAAGTAATAAAAATACTTGTCTGATTTTACAGAAAAACATTAAAATTACTATACTAATATTTATAGCTGTCTTAATTTTCAAATGTTGTGATCATAACTGTAGGAGACTTTAAAGCTCATTTGCTGACAGCTAGGGTTGCAAAGGGGTGGAAAATTTCCAGTAAATTTCTAAAACTTTCTGAAAGTTTCCAAAAAATCCTGATAAGTTTCAAAACATTCTGGAAGGTTTTCTGGAATTTTACCACAAATCTTTCACCATTTGCAACCCTTATTCTCATTGGAAATTTAGAAAGATGGTTAGCACATATTGCTTCAGCCTTTGTGATTTGATAATTGTGCAAAGCCACATCCATTATTGGATTAATAGTTTATTGCTGGCTGAAATACTCTGAGATGAATTGTGTTTTTCTTCACAGAGTAAGTGTGTGAAGTATTGGCCTGACGTGTCTGCGCTGAAGGAGTACGGAGCCATGCGTGTGCGGAACGTGAAGGAAACATTGGCGCACGATTACATCCTACGAGAGCTGAAGCTGTCGAAAGTTGGACAGGTAAGGTAAACCGAAATGCTGACATCACCACAGAATGCAGGAGTCGTTTTCTAACAGCGGGGATCTGTCTGATGTTGTAGGGTAATACTGAGCGTACAGTGTGGCAGTATCATTTCCGCGCCTGGCCTGACCACGGTGTGCCTGGAGACCCGGGCGGCGTGCTGGACTTCCTGGAAGAGGTCAAAATGAAGCAGGAGAGCATAACCGGGGCTGGAGCCATCGTGGTGCACTGCAGGTTATGAGAACACAAGCAAAAACTAAGGGTTCTGTGGGTCTTCAAATGGCTTAATGCACCCTTGCACAAATTAAGGCCTTATAAAGGTCTTGAATAAATGCAGAAAGTCTTAAATTCATGGCATTAAATGTTGCATGCACTGCCAAAATTGAAAACTGCACAGTATTTTTGTCTTGTTTCCTATAAAAATATTGAGATATGACGTCTAGTATTCTGAGAAACTGAACAAAATGAAGCATGTTCATGGTTAAAACAAGGAAAACAATGTCTATGAAGAATGAAAACTTGTTCAAGTTGATTTTTCTGAGCCCACTGGCAGATATTTGTTCTAGTTTTAACCATAAACTCAATGCATTTTGATCAATTTCGCATGTCTAAAGACTTGGAAGCTGTATTTTCAAACTTTGAATTGTTTCTAATACAACTCATTGTGTGCTTTCTATACGCTTGCATTTAGAAAACATGTTCCCTTCAATTTATTCCTTCAATTTTCTTTACTTGGTCTTAAAGTCTTAAATTTACCTTTAAAACCCGCAGAAACCAAGACTTGCATGGGCTGATGTTAATGATTTAAAAAATCAAAACAGTTGTGGCTTTTAATTCTTTTAGTTAGACATTAAAGGTGCTGACTCTACTAAAGCATAAAAATACCATAATATGTTTGCAGATATTTAAGAAACATGCTAAGTTACTTGTTTATCTGAAAAACAATGCTACAGTCAGTTATTCTCCTTTGAAAATGTCTGTCCAGGCCAGAATATCTGTGTTTGTTTTGGTTTGTGAAACCTGCACACTGCCAGTTTACCCAAATGTATTTCAGCACCCTGGGTTGCCAGTTGGTGGAAAACAGTGTATTTCATTTCATTCATCATCAAGTGTGCTCGTTCCTGTTGGTGTCATCAATCTGGCAACCTGCGTGTGCGTCAAAGTCTGAGGAGGAGGGCCCAGGTGAAAAAAAACCTCTGGAATTTGGACTGCAATACCTAGTTAAACCACTCGGTGTCAATCCTACATACAGCACCTTTAAGTTCGACTTTTAGTTTGAAACATTAGCACAAATACTTTCATCATCAAGCGAGTGTGTGTGTTTTGGTTCTAAACTTGTGTTTCTGATTCTCCTGCAGTGCTGGGATTGGACGAACAGGAACATTTATCGTGATTGATATTTTAATAGACATCATCAGAGAAAAGGGTAAAGTTCTTGAATCTAAACTGTTTATCTGTTGGTGCTCTTTTCATTAGAAACTAGGCCTTTCAACCTAAATGTGGCCACAGTAGCAGCTTTACTTGAAGTTAGATCTGACCTGCAGTCTGTTGTGCAGGAGTGGACTGTGATATTGACGTGCCCAAGACTATCCAGATGGTGAGGTCTCAGCGTTCAGGAATGGTACAGACAGAGGCCCAGTATCGCTTCAACAACACCGCCCAGCATCATAATAATAATACACAACACCGCATAAAAGAGGAGCAGCAGTTTTCTACGACTATAATAACAAAAGAAAAAAAACAACTCAACCAACATAAAATACATACATAAACAAACTGTGCTTGTTTTTAGGGCTGCACAATTTGGCTTTTTTTTTATATATATATATATATCAATAAGCCTGTGAAATGATGATAGTTATTATTTTTATAATGATTATTACTGTTATCACAAAAATATTTACACAATAAAACAAAATGAGATTTTACAATTGTAATATTACTATTTACACATTAATATTATACTGTTTTAAAAAAAAGCATTTAAGAAAATCTAATTTACATAAAATATGAAATATAATAATAATGTTTTTTACAAAACAAAAATGTAAATATAGTATAAAATAATAATAATAATTTTATTTTACAGAATAGTAAAATTATTATAATATTTAGGCTGTCTTAATTTTTTCAATTTCAAACATTAAACCATAGAGAACATATTCTCAACAAAAAAAAAAAACATGTACAGATACTACTGATTATAAAAAATCTATATTTAGAGGAGCAAAATGGTGCACAAAATCAATTATTCCAAAATAAATTATCCACATATAATTAATAAACTGATTTTTATAAACAACATTTTAACATAATAAAATTTTATTTCTTCACAATTTTTTTTAAGCTGCATGTTTGCTGTAGTTATTTGTAGGGCTGCACAATTTGGCTTGTATTTGAATTTTATTATATAGCAATATCACTGTAAAATAATGATAATATTGCTTAATTATGATTGTTATAAGTTATTATTATTATTATTTCTACTGCTAATTTGAAAACTACAACATATAATAAAAAATGAGAAATATTACTGTTGTATAGTATACTATTTCACTGTAAAATAAAAATTACATAATAATATAAAGTAATAATATTGGTATTTTATAGAACAACATGTCTTAATTTATTCATTTCCGAACAATAACCCTTTTATTTTGGAGGAGAACTCTAGGGAGACTTTAAAGCGTCTCTTTTGTTGACAGCAGATTAATAAAGAGAGGAGCAAAATGGGGCAGATTTGCAGTGCTCCCAAAATGAATGAGTCTCATGGACTGTTTGTTTTGACTTTCAGAAAAGTAAAATTAAAGGACGCGAGTACACCAACATCAAATATTCTCTCTCTGACCTGACTGGAGGAGATCAGAGCCCTCTGCCACCGTGCACGCCAACACCGACCTGTGCCGAGTGAGGACACACCAGACCATTACTCTCCACAAACACAATTTCATTCATTTCATAGAAACGTTTGCATGTCACTTTAAAGAGAAAGCGTCTGAGAAATAAATGACAAATGAAGCAATAGGTATTAGACATCTCGACAAACACCTTTTTTTCCTATGTTTTGTTTGAATTTTATAAAATAATATTTCCAAATCTAAATTTTGATTTGGTAAACATAAAACTGAAGCTGCGATAGACTTTACACTCTCTTGATTCTGAGTGAAATGCTATCAAATAAGAAAAAATGTACGGCTGCACTTGATTTTACTCTTCAGTTTTTGATTGGATTGTGAAAAGGGGGCATTGTGTAAACGAATGAAAACAGCTCAGGTCATGTTTTGGATTAAGTTTTCTGACATGTTATTTAAATACGAGGATTATGTATTATCATATTAAATATGCACTCATTTGCATACATTTCCAGAACAAATCTGAAAACTGGATAAAACCAGGTGCAACATACTTTAACTTGGTGAAATGTACAGCTTTCTATAGATCTTGGATTTATCTTTTTATTACTCCATAAATTAGAGAACAATGTCAACAGACAGAAAAAACTATATTTTCACCATGGTTTTAGTTATATTAACCAGGTGAATGTTATATGAACAATCTAATAAATATATAGATAGGAATAAAACTGTAAAGTTTGGTGTATGCAAGTGGATTGTAATCACAATCTATAAATGCAAACAGATAAAGTATAATAAAATAAACACTTAATAGTTTGTTTGTTTATTTATTTATTTTTTGGAAATGCACAGACGAATAGTTTACAGTAAAACCAGCAACATGCATTAAGAAAAATAGGGTCAGTTGTGATTTCATGCCAGCTATAAGTTGGAAACTTGTCCCATGATGTCTGGTTAAGATGTAAATCTATGTGTTTTCAGCATGAGGGACGACAGCTCTCGAGTCTATGAGAACGTGGGTCTTATGCAACAGCAGAAGAGTCACAGATGAGACTCAGATTCCAGCACTGTCCAAATCACAGGTACAACTCTTCACCACAACACATCACAGTATGTTCACTTCCAGATTCAATCGTTTCTTTAGTATTTTGACTAATTTACATTTGTTTTTAGATAGTTTAGAGGCCTATTCACATCAAAAAAAGAACTTGTTAACTCTTACTGTGTCTTTTTGACCCAGAGAAGAATTCCCTAGCTAATGTTATCACATTGGACTAAAACTTACTGACTTTGCTCACAAAGGGTATAACTACTTTACAAAAAATAGATCATTTTTTAGAATCTTTTCCCCCACCTTGTGGTGTTCTCAGTCAGAAATGACCAGCCTAAAAAATGCTTACAATTTGAAGCATTTTCAGTCTTTGGGATCAGTCAGGGTTTTTTTTAGCCACAGACCCTTGTCCTTCAGGTAGTCCAGGACCAGTCGCTCAGATGACTTCATGATGCACATATCCTCACAGTAAACTGTAAACAGTTTTTTTAAATTTTTGAGTAGGAACGCTGACTTTTTAGCACAGCACAAGGGTCAAAATTACATTATTCTCCCAAAAGTCATTTCTGCTTGGATACTATAGATTTTATGTTGCTTGTACATGAAGACACAGTAGTAATAGCTCTACGTCCATCTGCAATGCAGGTTCCCAAAATTTCACCTTTGTAACACCTTTTGCTAAAAATGTTCATTCATTGAATAGGCTTTTAGTGTTTGTTTCGGCTCATTTCAGTCCAGTAATGACTAATATCTTTCTTTTTTATTCCCAGACAGGAACTGTTTTTTTTGTTGCCAGACGCTCCTGAACACCTAAGAAGTGATCATGACTAAACAGAGAGACGACAAAAAAAGACAAAAAAAAAAAAAAAAAAAAAATGAACAAAGGAAAAAAAATATTCCAGAGACCGGTCAACACGAGCTCAGAGACATGTGGATGGAGTGAATTTCATTTCTCCTTCCATCTACGTAGCCTTTTAACCCCACACTAAGAAACCACTGTGACCATCATGAAGCCTTATACAGAATAAACCCAAAACAGCCCCTGCAAAATCATGCTTTTTCTGGGTGTGGAGTTTTCTGAAATCGATTCAGGCTACTTTTAGCAAATGTGGGAAAAGCTTACGCTCTTTACGCGTTCATCTCTTACATTGTTGTTTGTTTTTCCATCTCTTCTAGACAAAACAAGAATGCTTTCTTTCATCGAGTGTGATATTCAAACAGAAAATGGACACGGTCATCACATACACCTTTGCTAAAATAATTGGGAGCAGAAGAAAAGCGAAAAGAATGAGGTGCATCCCTTTCCTCGGAACATGAAAGAGATGCACCTCATTTTTCCAACACAGTTCATTCATTATATAATCAGTAAAAACGGCCCATTTGTGCCATTCTAGTGCTAGTGCTAAATTCAGATCAGAGGATCCGAATCATTCTAGTCCACTTTCACAGCCTCTGCCTTCAGTTTAAGCCCAGCGTCCTTAAGACTTTGCTCCAAACTGCAGGAGAACTTCAGCACACCCTCGGTTTGCCTTTTTCGCACCCCTCGAGAGTGACGTCCTGACTTTTCCGTGGGACAAAACGTCCGTGTCACTGGCTTGTTTGTGTTACTGAATTATTGTTCTGCTGCATCAGGCCACCCAGCAGCTGCTTTGGCTTGACTGCAAAATCTGTTTCTTATTATTTTTTAATGATTTTGCTGTCTTTTAAAAAAAAAAAAAAAAAAAAAAAAAAAAAAAAAAGTATTTACGTCAAAGCAGCGTATGAACTTAATTTCCAAATCACTGTTTTAAGAGTGACTGCACATTCGTAACCCTGGTGATTTCTCGCTTGTAAAGAGCTGTGGATATATTTATGGGTTTTAAAGTGTTATTTGGGCCCTCTATGATGGACAAACTTGACTTTTGGATTTGTTTTGCCAGGTCACATGCCTTTGTTTTCTTGCAATGCTAACTTTTTGGCTTTTCTAGTTTTTGCAAGCTTCACTAAACCAAGCTTTTCTTGTGTTCAGCATCAGCAGTATTTCATAAATCGTTTGTTTAATGTTTTCGCAAGTGCTTCTTCCTTCATAACCATCAGTTCAGACGTATGTTCACAGCCATAGGTGTCTTAAGATCACAGTTACGTTCTTATCTGGCTTTGACTTTCTTGCTTTCTTCATCTTGAACGTTGATTCCTTGGAAGTTTGTAACATTGATTTTCTGGCAGGTGGCGAGCTCAGCCCATCATGTATTCGGCGTACTGTAGTGTGTTTATCGTCCTGAAGTGTGTGAGCGTGTTTGTGTCTTGCAAATACCGCTGTTTGTTTGCTTTCTCAAGTCCGGTCTTCTGTTTCCGCCATGCTTTTTGTTTCTTGTAAACATGACACACGTTCCTGTGTGTTGGTGACCAATTATCTTCCTTTACTTTCTTTTGAAACCAACAAAAAATGTCACGGTCCTCTTCGCTACACGGAAAGCATTACGGTCCAAAGCAACTAATGTGAATTTTTGTCATCGTGAAGAGAACGAAACGGTTGTGGAACTCAATGGAAACTATATTTTTAAAACTTGTATATTGTACATGAATATCTTGTAGAGGAGAATGTACTTACTAAACATATGTAATTGCCATTAAGATATACTGTATGTTTAACCCAGCAGCATTTCTTCTCGTGCCAGACGGTGAGCCTTACAGAAGCGAATAGGGTTGATTGTGGTGTTCGGCTAGCAATGCAAATAACCAACATGAACTCCTTGATAACAATAAACAAGAAGCTCACATCTTCATACTCGAGTCCTGTTTATTTACTGGAATCTGTGCGATTGATTTTGATTGGTGCATGGATGAATGTAAAAGAACGAAAATTTGCTGAAAATGTTCTCTCCCTCAGGTCATCCAAGATGTAGATGAGTTTGTTTCTTCATCAGATTTCGAGAAATGTAGCATTCCATCACTTGCTCACCAATGGATGCTCTGTAGTGAATGGGTGCCGTCAGAATGAGAGTCCAAACAGCTGATAAAAATATCACAATAATCCACGTTGTTTTGGGAATTATTATATAACAGGTAATACTCTGCAAAACCAAATTATTGTTTGTGACGTAGAAGTTTCATGGCCACTTGGTGACAAATTTCACATTAAATGTAATAAGATGGCAAAAAGCAATGGGCTGAAGCTAATTGATTTTGTAGCACTGGACTCTGTTTTTATGTTGTGCAGCTGTTTCACTGCAGGCCCTTGAACTAAACTCTCACAACTGCAGATCTGGATTTTTCTGGGAAGCTACAAGGACTCAAGGTGAATCTGCTTGCTATAAGCAAAGTAAAAACTAAATGTGAAAAATCACAGGGGTTTCAATTGTTTCATATACAAGCAAGAATTTTTGGCTGAAGCCTGGAGCTTTTCAGATGTTTTTCCTTAGGAAAAGACCTTAATAATCTGTTTTAGAAGAGATCTGCAATCTCAGAATTTTTTTTTATAATTGTTATATTATAGTTTAATATTTTGATTTCGATTTTTTTCTTTAAAGTTTTAGTAATTTTGTTGTATGTTTTTGTGATTTTTATTTTGTTTTACAGTTTTAGTAATTAATTTTTTTTATTTTGTTGTGATTTTTTTACTTATTTTTTAACTATTTTATTTTTATCAAGTAACTAATTTTAACTTTTCATTAATATTAATTGTAACTTTTATAATTAAATTAATTTCTATTATAGTTTTTTTATTTAAAGTATTAGTAATTTTGTTGTGTGTTTAGTAATTTAATTTTTAGTTATAAATAGTAGTTAGTAGTATTCATGTTAAACTACATGAAAATGAGAAATAAAATAGCTGAAATAAAATAAGTTTTGTTTTAGTTAATGTTTATTTGAATCTTTTTTTTTTTTTTTTTTTTACTTTATTATTTATATTTACTTTTAATCATAATGACCATGTCTCAGTATGGACTCAAAATATTCCTCATAAAGATCAAATCATCTGAGCTTCTCCACATTTATTTTATAACCATAAAACTCTTACTGTATGACAACTAATGACTCATTTGTGTCTTTTTATTTGGAATGAAATGAAACGTTACTAAGTACTGGATTAATTCTCATAAGTTTTGAGAGCAAAATCTGGGTTATAATTAAAACAACATGAGTGTTAATAATTAATGCAACATTGTGCACATGCTGGTGCTTTTCCTTACATCCAAGGTTTATAGTTTAAATCACAAAATACAGATTTATATAGTTGCTTTTATCTATTTTTACACCAAACCCAAGAGGAGATCATCTTTTGATGTTTTTTGGGGCATTTTTAGAAATTATTTTGTATAATCAGAATAATCAACTGCTAGTTATCTTTGAGGTTTAATTATGGCAGAAGCTTTAGATCCGAACACATGAGATATTCAGAGCAGACGAGGACATGGACCCCGAGGAGCCACGAGACGTTATTGACTGGTGTCTTAATTAAGTAGGAAAAGGTTAATCTGCCGTCTGTCTAGAGATTCAGTCCTGTGTTTGACAGTGAAGAGCGGCTCTCTTTTTAAGAACAGAATTAGAATAGAGGGTGCTAGAGTTAGAGGGTCACATAAAGATGGAAGAGATGTGTTTTTAGCTGATTCTAGAAGATGTTCGGATTGAGTTGCGGAGGTCATTCCACCTGGAGGAAACATTTAATGTAAAAGTCTGTGAAAGTGATTTTGTGTCTTTGGGAGATGGTACAATAAAGCGACATTCACTTGCAGAACACAAGCTTCTAGAGGCACATAAATCTGAAGTAATGAATTTAGGTAAAGGGGTGCAGAGCCAGTTGTGTTTTATGTGGTTGTGGCATTAATGTCTTGAATTTTATGCGAGCAGCTATTGGTAGCCAGTGCAAACTGATAAACAGAGGTGTGCCATGCATTCTTTTCGCTCATTAAAAATTAATCTTGCTGCCACGTTCTGGATTAATTGTAGAGGTTTGATAGAACTGGCTGGAAGACCTGCCAAGAAAGCATTGCAATAGTCCAGCCTGGACAGAACAAGAGCTTGAACAAGGAGTTGTGCAGCATGTTCCGAAAGAAAGAGCCTGATCTTCTTGATGTTGAATAAAGCAAATCTGCAGGACCAGGCAGTTTTAGCAATGTGGTCTGAGAAAGCCAGCTGATCATCAATCACATCTCCAGGTTTCTGGCTGTGTTTGAAGGAGTTATGGTTGATGTGCCTAACTGGATAGTGAAATTGTGATGAAATAATGGGTTTGCTGGAACAATAACCAGTTCTGTCTTGGCAAGGTTGAGTTGAAGGTGATAGTGCTTCATCCAGCAACAAATGTCTGTTAGACAAGCTGAGATGTGACCAGCTACCGTCGGATCATCAGGATGGAATGAGAGGTAGAGTTGAGTGTCATCAACATAGCAATGGTATGAAAAGCCATGTTTCTAAATGACAGAACCTAATGATGCTATGTAGACAGAGAAGAGAAGTGGTCCAAGAACAGAGCCCTGAGGCACCCCAGTAGTTCGATGTTGCGACGTGGACACTCACCTCTCTTAAGATACTTTGAAGGATCTTTCTGAGAGGTAAGAGTCAAACCATTGGAGTGCGGTTCTTGAGATGCCCTTTGCCAATAGGGTTGACAGGAGGATCAGGTGGTTAACCGTGTCACAAGCAGCAGACAGATCCAGCAAGATAAGCATAGAAGATTTGGATTCCACTCTTGCCAGTCTAAGGGCTTCAACAACTGAGAGCAAGACAGTCTCGGTTGAATGTCCACTTCTGGAACCAGATTGGTCGCTGTCAAGGAGGTTGTTCTGTGTGAGAAAGGCAGAGACTTGGTTGTACACAGCTCATTCGAGTGTTTTTGCAATGAAAGGAAGAAAGGAACCCAGTCTGTAGTTCTCTAAAAGAGATAGGTTAAGTTTAAGTATAAGTATTATACTAATACTACACAAACTAAAAGCTAAAAAAAAAACAAGACAAAATATCTTATTCTAGTATTATAGTATATATTAATATTTTGAATTAGCTTTTATTTTTATATTTTATGTTTTCATTTTATTTTGTTGAACTAGTTATGTGCTTTTTTTACTTTAACAATTTTACCTTTTTTAAGTAATTAAAAAAACAGTTCTAAACGTAAATAAAATAAATAAGAATTAGGAACAGCAGTAGTGAAGAGTCAGACAGCAGGCGGATCACTCTGTCGCTGTCATTTTTTGTCTCTTGTTCAGTCAGTGTCTTCATTCTCCTGCTGCTCAGCGATGTGAGGCTGTTAACTCTCTCATGTGTCTCTTGAGATGCTTTTGATTCATGTGAAGCATTTTCTCATTCTGTTCACTCTCTTCTTCCACTTTCATTCCACTTGACCCCTGTACAGCAGGATCTCTGACCTGAGATCAGCACCTGAATGAAAGAGTTACAGAGCGAATGTCATGTCGAGAGGAACCCGAAACATGATGGACATGTTTTTAAACAGCAGCAGGCAAGGTACAGTCACAAATGATCACACTTTCAGTATATTTGAAGTAAAATGAATGTATACAATTTCAGTTAATTTTCTAATTTTCAACATTTTTTATTTTAATTTAGTTTAACTTGATGTATTAAAATAAACAAAACAAAAGCTATATAAACATATATATGCAAAAAATGTATCAAAGAAAATTATATAAAAACAAAAAAAAAAACACCTCAATTAGAACTATTATAATTATATTAATTTTAAAAATTTCTTAAATCAACTTATTTCATTTTATTTATATTTATATTATTTAAGTGTTCAAATTATATTTTCCTTTTTTAAATTTCTTTGTAATTTTTTTAATGTGCTTTTGTCATGCTTCTTAGCATTTATAATATTATTATTATATTTTTCTTATTTTAATTTTAGTAATATTTTAATATATTTTTTAGTAAATTAATTTAGCTTTTTTGGCATTTTGTTAGTTCTTTTTTCCTTAAATTTATATATATAATAATTATTACATCATTATTAATAATAATAATAGCACAAACAAAACCAACTTTTTTTAATCTGATATTTAGATTGTATGTTATTTTAACTTTATTTCAGTGAATTAAAAAGGTTTGCATTAGTTTTAGTTGTAGTTAACAATAACAACAGATGTTGTATTTTATTGTGTCCTTCTGACATTATTTGTCTGTAACTCTAGGGTAATTTGCTTCAAAAACAATCACAAGGGGGCAGTAGATTCACATGAGGGCACACGGTCACTGACGACTGTAATTTTGCTCAGTATTATTTCTAATTCTGACAAATTACAGCATAATTGGTCATTTCACTTGCACAGAAGCGATTGTGACCTTTTAAAACTAATGAGCCGTGGTAAAAAACGGTGATTAGTAAAAGAAGAGAGTTCATGTGTGAAAACCAAACTGGATAACAAGATGCATATAACAGATTGTTGCTATATATGTGTGTACAGATAACAGCAATGATTTAAAATGAGTCATAATATACAGGCCTATAGGAAGAAACACAGGCAGAGGGGTGGATATAAAATATAATTGAATCATCATCATCATCATCTTCATCAGGTATGTGCAGTGTAAATGAATTGTGCTGTTTCTTTCTCATTGGATGGCGGCACGGCTCGGTCAGACAGGAGGGGGTGGGGGTTTGGCTTTTCTTCTCCCTAAAGACAGTATTAAAGCATCATTCCTGCATCACTGTGGAGGAGAAAGAGAGAGACACACATCTTCATCTGTGCTGCTGCTGCTGCTGCTGAGTGCAGGAGGTGAGCGGTGAGTGACTTCACATCACTGACAGCTTGCATCAACTCTCATAATGCAACAGAGCTGATATTGAATGATTATACGTGCTTGCATTTCATTGCATTTCAAGCATTTAGGTCAGGAATGCATTGGGTCAGGAGGTGCTTTATGGTTGTTGTGCATGTCTTTAAAATCTTGGACTGGTCATGGAAGCAGCTCTATTATTAGACATAGGCATTGCAAAAAGAAAGGAACACAGATGGCAGTGACATTCATGCATGTTGTGTAATTAATGTGGCATGACTGGAATTGATCTTCAGTTTGTGCCACTCTTCTTTGGTGGAGTTAGGTCTGCTGGCGTGACTTTAAATGCACAGTCTTCCTGGGCATTAAGTTTCACATGATTTTCATTGGGTTTTAGTTGCATAGATTGAAATCTGCTTAGCTTTGAATGAGACAGCTCATCAAATAGTTGTGAACAGCTCTGAGGGCTTTTGAACAACATCTCAAAAGGCTGCTGATGAGTGTGCGTTATGTAATGGGAAGTTGCGTCTTTTCTCTTTGGGCCGTGCTTTTGTATGCGAGACGTGGATCTGACGGCATTCAGAGGCAATAAATGTTGCTTGACAGACACATCTACAAGTTTTTGAGCTTAAAAATAACCCTTTTGCTTTTGCATTTCAAAGCTTTGCAACATTTCAGATCATAGAAAAGCAAAGTCAGTCTCAGGAAATTGTTATGGCTCGGGGCACCAATGAAGAATAGGTCACGATTGCGTCCCATCCAGGTTACTTGTAGTCATAGTCTAAACTCCAGCATTCTTTCAGCTCAGATCTTTCTCTAATTCCTCAACGCTTGACTGGCTGTGTGTGCGATTAGTGGCTTTCTTTGCTCTCAGCTATCGGATCTGAAAATACAAAGCTTATAGAACATGGCTGTTGACACTTTACAAGACTTAATGGAAGCTTCTACTTCCTCAAGACAGGATGCTGAAAATTAAATGTACTCTACAGTTAAACTGATCACTGGTAGTAAGTATTAACCCTGTGGAGCCTGACACATTGAAATGGTCCAAAAATCATTTTATTTTAAATGGAACAGTATATTGGACCTTTAGACAAAAAAATCTAAAAATAAATAAATAAATAAATAAATAAAATAAAAAAGTAAAGAGTAAAATAAAATCTCAATCAAAATAATAGACACAAAATTAAAAAAAAGCTCATAATAGTGTGATATTGTGAAAATATAGAGGAAAATAAAATCTCATTTTAATTCAGAGGCCCAAATTTAGAAAAAATATGGTTTTAAATTTGGTGCAGATGCTGATAATTATTTGAAAAAAAGTTAGATGAAATTCTGATGCTTGTAAGGTAAAACATTGAAATATTTATAACAGTATAGCAGATGCTTACATAAAATGATATAATCATCAGTCGTCACTCTATATCTCCAATAATGTCTTAGTACAATATTTCAATTATTAGTTTTATGACCAAAACATATAATGCAATGCAATACAATGACAATTGAGATATGAACAAGTAAACCTTACTCAAAAGCCTGGTGATCATATTTGAGACTCGCTTTTGAACATGATATTCCTAAAAAAGTAAACATAAATTGCTGTTTTCATCTTGAAATATTACTAACAATATCAAAGTTATTCTTATATTTACTTTATAAAAATCAGTAACGATTTCAAAGCAAAAAGACACATGAGTCATGAGCTGAAGGTGGATGTTTGTACAATTATACTAAAAGACCTTTTACATATTTGCATATCATATATGATACAGTAGACTTTATAGGGTTAATAATGCCCATGTTTGGTGGAATTTTTTTTTTTTTTTTTTTTGCAGTAATAGTGATGCATCATTTTTGGCATCTAGCTCTTGTTTTCTTTCAGCTGTTGTTTTCTCTCAGTGGTAAGATGAAGGCTTTGGTAAATCCTCTCTGGACGCCGCCTTCATATAAGAGATGTGGTGGGCTATAGCATTAATGAAATACTGAAGAAGCAGCTGTGTGCTTTCCTACCACAGACAGATGGCCAGGACATCACACACCTGGGTATTGATTGTAAGCATCAAAACATGTTGGCATGAAATTGCATTTGCTGTGTTTTCCTTCAATAATGTGACAAACAGGATATTCAACCAGAAATAAATTTAGGGCAAGAGCTGGTTTTCCCAATCAGGAATTGATTAGACTGTGGAAGGTGGATTCTGGTGGTATTATTATTATTATTTATAACTATTTGCATATATTTGATTTTCTTTAAATCATAAAATCACATTCATTGGGAAAACAATTTGATTAATTGAGTTAAAAGTATGAACATGGTTAAAATGTGGCTAACTGTGAAACAAGCTATATTAGTTCAAATGTATGAGATTGAAACTAATTGGATTTATTGATGCTAAATATATAAACCTGGTTATTAGATAAAGTTACATTGTTTATTAGTACTATTACAGAATCTGACCTGTTTCATCTATGTATGACTGACAAATATGCATCACATTAAGTTTTTATCATTAGCTTATGTTAAAACTGCGTAATCCAAATGGATGGAAATGTTATAATATATTTGCAATTCAAATACATAAATCTTAACTGCAGGCCTAAATATTTTTAGTACATCTCTAAATCATTCACAATAAGACCAGAAACATGTATTAAGAAGGTAAAAAGGGTCCATTTTGATTTATTTTGACATTAACGTTCTCCTCTTCCTCTCTAATCACAACTGCAAATGGCCCAAAACCAAGCCTTGAGGTACACCGCTCACTTTTCTGAGGGCTGCGTGGAAGATATCTCCCCTATTGAATTCATTGGGTGTTCAAAGAGATGTAAAAATAAGGGTAACCTTGTTTGACAGTCCACAGTCAGCTCTGCATCTCCATCGTGCCACACAGCCATGGATTTAACACTGTTCTGCATCCGTTAACTCAAAGGGAGACTCATCAAAATGGTGGTAAAGGGATAAACTTGTTGGGGTTCTCAGTAAGCCGGTAAGCCGCTTCTTACCAGTGAAGCTCTTGACGTCTGGAGTAGGTGGATGATTTTGTGTGTGCTGATGCTGATGTTGTGTTAGTGTGTATTCTGTGAGAAGAGAAACGGCAAAGTGTTTGTTACAGGAATACATTAAGTAGGTCAGATACAGTGTATCAAGGCTTTTTAAAATTTTATGCATGCACTTTCGGTGACAGCATCACAGTAGTGACGTTTCAGAAATGTCCCATGCAACCAACATCCTTCTTGTCTTGCTGCAGAGTATGCATTAAATGCATTAATAAATCAAACATTAACCCTGTAAAGCCTGACATATGAAATAGTAGTTGGAGGAATCCAATTGTTTAAAAAAAAAACATTATATAAAACCTAAAAACACAAAAAAAAAAAAAAAAAAGGAAAAAAAGGAGGGAAAAAAACACCTTGCTTTTATCCTGAGGCCCAAATGAGCAAAAATGTGATATTTAGATGACCATAAAGAATGATGAAATTCTGATAGCGTGTAATATTAATCAGTGAGATCTTTATAACAGTATAGCTTACATAAAATTATATAAATATCAGTTGTCACTCTATAATTCCCAGTAATGTCTTAGTAAGATTATATTTAAATGCTTAGTTTAAAAATAAAAACAAGAAATGAAAAAAATTATTGATATTACTAACAATATCAAAGTTATTCTTACATTTGCTATATATAAAAAGATTTCACAGCAAAAAAACGCAAGCTGAAGGTGGATGTTTTCACAGTTATACTAAAATACCTTTTACTAGCTAAAAAGAAGTTAACTATCTACCACGCTACAGAAGTTTTGTTCAGCAAAGATTTTGCATATCAAATATGATACAGCAGGCTTTATAGGGTTAAGTAGTGTGTATGCACAATATGCATTGAGGTAATAGACATAGCCTTCCTTTTTTGTCCTCCTAAAGTTAGATCAGTCTTATCACCTCTATTTCCTGTTTTTTTGGCTTTGTTGGAATCCATTTTTCCAGGTCGTTGGGCCTTTTGCAGTGGACATGCACACAGACACACACTCGCACATGCTGTAAAACGCCTTCGAGGAGCACATTGCATTGTGGAGCTAAAACGCCTCGGTTTCTTTTTACTTCACGTCAATTTGTGGAGTGTTTCCGTGGGCTAGTGATGCTTCCCGTGCTCAGCAGCTGCTGATGAATTCCAAGTGACATGGGTTTTTCTCTTGGCAGCGAGGCAAACCTGGCATTGCTGTGTTCCGGAGCCGCTTGCTGAGCGTGCCTTTGCTTTCCTGTTATGAAAGCTTCCTAACACCTGATTTATTGGATATGTTCGCAGAAGAATCAATATACATTTTGTAAATAAGTTTTTTTTTTTTTGGCCATTTTATTGAAAGCAAAGAGATGACAAATGAGAAATGATTTGGAGAATAGTGTGGAAATTCAAGTTGGATCTGAATCCTCATCTCCCATATGAGTAACACGGCTTAATGTGTCTGTAGCTTAATGCCAAATGCGCACTACAAGAATGAAGCATGCCAGCCTGTGATGTTTTAAAAAGAGCAGTGTTATTTTAGTGTTTTTGATATACTATTATAGTTTATTATTTTGAAGATTTTATAAATAAATATATATATATATATATATATATGTATATATATATTTTTTTTTTAACTGTGTATATACAGATTTAATAAAGCAGTTTTTTTAATGCTTCAATTTAAAGCAAAAGAAAATAAGAAATGCTGCTTTAGCAACACTGCATGTAAACGCTGTAAAATAAAAAAAAGCGTAAATGGAGTAGCTGCATGATAATTGTGATATAGCTTTGTACCATATATTTATTTTTTATTATTTGCAATAGTAACTGTAATTTATAACAGTAATATATTTCTGTCTTTATTTTTTAATTAAAAAAATAAGTTAAAACACTTCTTCTAATAGAATTATAATTAATTATATAATACTTTATTATTCGGTATCAAAGAAATGAACATGCAAATATGTCTTTAAATTATTGAAATATTAACTTAAAATCTAAGTGGGCACTTCCATATAAAAATTTTATGTTTAATGGTTTTGGCTGATAAAAAAGATTGGAAACCATATTTTACAGGAACAATAAATTTGTTCTGGGACAACTCTGCAGCAACATGAGGGAAAGCAAATCATTTTAAACAGGATCAGGGTTGGCAAATATACACACAATGTGTCCAAATTCCAAAAAGATGCAAACAACAGCACTTTACATGATTAAGCATCTTCGCAAACCATGTGTAAAAGTACTTTTGGTCCACTAATTCGTCTTTGATATGATAACACTGACATGTTTGTGTAAAGACCGTGCTTTAATGAGTTTACACCAGCACTCAACCACCCACTCAACAAATAACAGCCCAATTAATCCTAGCATCTCATTATCCCACTTCTCATTAACCTGCATTCTGCTTGAAGTGAGATTACCTACCTGATGTATTTAAATACTGTATTCTGGAAGGTTGTGGCCAGTAAGTGAACAAATGGAGCAGGGGTGGAGGAGAGCAGGTGTTTTTGCTAGAGGCGGCCCGTGGCTGCAGGTCTACAAGCCCCAAGGCGTATATAAATCACAGCACAAGAGCTCACTAGAGTGTATTATAGGTAATAATGTGAGCCGTGCTGGAACAGCTGAGGTTATAGATTGTGGATGTGGGCAGGGATGTTGGCAACCTCTGAAAGGTGTGGAAAAGAAGCTGCGTTTGCCAAATCCAGGTGTGCTGACATCGCTGATCAAACCGACTCAGTAACATGTGCCAAATGGCTCAGCTGGTTCCAGAGTGCAATGATGTGGCATTTAGGTTTTAATATTTGAAATCAGTTTAATAATGAAGCACTGTTGACTTGTAATTCTTCAGTGGTTCTTTGCAGCACCTTAGGTTCCTCAATGAACCCTCTTCTTACGCTGCACAGGTTCTTTATTGGCATTGATGGTTCCATGAAGAATCTTTAACATCCATGGAACCTTTCGATTGGACAAATATTTATTTAATGGAAAAATGTTCCTTAGGTTTCTCAATGAACCCCCTTCAGTCTTAAAAATAAAGGTTCTTTATTGATCGTTTCATGAAGAACCTTCAACATTTATAAAACCTTTCCAATGCACAAACGGTTCTTTATAGTGGAAAAGTTTTGTTAGATGATTCAAATGTTCTTTGCGATCTTAAAAGGAAGCTTTTCAGAGTGTTGCCATTGAAGAAAACCTTTCAGTGAACAGTTCTTAAAAGAAAATTTTTCGATCTAAAGAACCTTTTTCCACTATAAAGCCAGTTTAGTTAAATTTAACAAGATTTCGTGTATTTGTATCAAAAGATTTCCACAGCTGTGCTTGCTTTTATGAGACTGTTTGGATTTCAAGGCTCAGTGATATTGAATTTACTTTAGCCATTAATACAATAATGCAATCAATGTCCTGGATGTCCCAGGATAGAAAATGACATTTAGGACACATTGATGCACTGCCCCCAACAACTGACCCTACCAGAAAAACATGGACCAGCTCTTGATCTATTGTAGTCTCTGACAAAGGGTTTGTGTGGGTCTTAATTTACAGTACCCCTCCCCAAATTAGAGCCATAAAGAGGTCTAAAATCAGAGCTGAGGATCTTAAATTCATAAAGTATTGGCCTTAAACAATGCATGCTTTGCAAAAATGAACACCTTGCGCAGTATTTTTGCCTTGTTTTCCAATACAAACATCTAAACATCTTTAAATCAAGATATGTTTATATGTAGTACAGACGTGAATACTGATTTCTTAGAAATGTAACCAACTTAAATGCGTCTATGCTTAAAATGAACATCTATCAGTGGGGAACGAAAAAAAAAAATCCCTTTTGAAAAGGTACTTTTTCTGACCCCACTAGCAGATGTTTTTGTTTTAATCATAAACTCACTTCATTTTGACAAATTTCTTTGTGTCCCCTTACATTTATTCCTTAAATTGTGTTTACTTGGTCTTACTTTCACCTTGAAAACCTGCAGAAACCCTGTAAAAACTGGTTAAGCTGTAGAGCAAAATGCCTTCCTTTATCGTTCCATAAATGCGTATCTCTGTCTGCATTGGATATTATTTGTATATAGCTTAGTTTAGAGTTGCAAGCATTTACATTTAAGTGCAAGGCTGACGTTTTTGTTTGTGTCAGCATTTTCATATAAATCCAAGCCGGGTTTTCAAACAGCTAATGCAAACATATTTGATTTTTGATGCACGTTACAGTGGAGCCTTTAAAGATCCGGCAGGCCCTTAGAGATGCGTGTTCATATATGATAGACGCGCTTTCTATGGAAACGGATGATGAGATGAATAGTGACAGCGCTGGTGAGAGTGTGATGTAATTTCTGATCATAAGTCTCTCTCTATTTCCACTTTATTCAGTCTCCATGACCTCCTCCTCTTCTTTTCATCCCCAGATGGCAATCAGTCATGTCCTCCGTCACCTCGACATTTTCAATCAGCGGTTCGAGCGTCTCTGTGGGGACGGAATAGAATTTGCCCAACACGCCGGAAAGAGCGATGCATTGACTCATTAATGATATGACATGCTGTAATGTCAAAAGGCACCGAGCAGATTCCACTTTCGCTGGAGATAAAGAGCAAAACAGCTGTTGTAATTGCTCTACCTTTGAAAATTATTTCCTGACCGATGCGTGTCCGTATGCGCAGCACGGTGCTCCTCTAAAATCCTCTCTGTTGGTTGATTGTGTTGGGTAATAATACAGACAGATGGGGCCGCTGGGAGTTTTTGGTGGTATATTTAAGCATTCGGCACTGCAGATGTGTTTGGCTGTGCACTGGGCGTAATTGACTATTGTGCTTGTGTGCTTTAGGACGGGCTGTGAGATGTACGGCAGGCAGATGGAGTCTGCCACTGGAATCGAGGAGCTGACGGACGAGGAGAAGGAAATTATCAACAGCGTGCTAGCGAGAGCCAAGATGATGGAGGCCATGGAGCAAGAGAGGATTGGGTGAGACGTTGACTTGAAGTACTGTTTTTGTTCTGCTCCCGAAGGAAATCTCTAAGTCAAGTCACCTTTTTTTCTGTTGCGCTTTATACAATACAGATTGTTTCAATGCAGATTCATAGTAATAAACAGGAAAATTAACAGAATCAATCATGCAAACTTCTTCAAATATGAGAAATTCAAATTCTGGTGTAGGCTAAAGTAGCTCTAAAAAGACAACTCGTGTCGTTTTGTTAGTTCAAGTTAGCTCATTGTTGATACAGTTCAGTTCAGTGTCAATGCTGCAAAATCCATCCATTATGAAACAAATTCAGTTCAGCTAAATAGCAGCTCTACAGAAGACAACAATGTCATTATTCAGATCAATTTACACCTACTCAAAGACATCAGTGAGATTAAAGGATAAAATCCACTTCCAAATTAAACATTTCCTCATAATTTACACACCCCCATGTCAACCAAGATGTTCATGTCTTCAGTCGCAAAGAAATATATATATATATTTTAAGGAAAACATTCCAGGATTTTTTTCCCATATAGTGGACTTCAATGGTGGCCAACGATTTCAAGGTCAAAAATGCAGTTTTAATGCAGCTTAAAAGGGCTCTACACGATCCCAGCCGAGGAATTGTCATTTTCTAACAAAAAAATAAAAATATTTATACACTTTTTAGCTCTGCGATGCGATCGTAATTTCTTTGCGACTCAACTTAGATTTTTGTTAGGTACCGTAAATCATAATGGAAAACTCCATTAGGTCTCTTTAGATAAAAAAGAGCCATGTTTATGCAGTGAAATTGTCCTCTGCCAGTAAGAAAGAAAATTAGATGTCTTTAATGTCTCAGTTGTCTGTTGTAGATAGCAGTAAAATTAAATGATCACATGGACACTTTGCTGAATTTCTTCTTCCTCAGCATTTATTTTACGCTATCCATGATTTTTGTATTTTTTTTTAAACCTACCTCTCCTTAATAATTGTTTAATTTGTGTCCATTGTTATTCCTTATAAGGCGATTTAAGGGAAAAATCTGAGATGAAGTTGATACTTTTGGTAAAGGAAATCATAATAGAGAACTCCATTAAGTCTGTTAATGTCTGTGCACTGAAATATTCCTAAGTTCAAGATAAATTGTCCCAAATATCTTTTTCAAAGAGTAATACGATCAAACAGAGACAGAATGTCTGAAGCCTGAAGCGTCTTCCTTGTTTGGTTTTGTTGTCCACATGATTTATTTTTCCCTCCGTAATCCTGTTGTATGTCAACAATTGTATCATTTTTGTTCCATGTATGGAATCTTAGAATAAACACATGAAAAACAATTTGTATTCAGTAACAATACACTGACACAATCAGATGAGAACTAAATTTTTTAACTGAATTGAGCTGAACAATGACGCTAACTTTGAACTGATTAAACATTGAACTAAATGGAGTTGAATAATGACCTCTGTAGAGCTGCTTTACAGCTAAAATTGACTTCATTTCATAATTACTGAATTTGATAACATTAATACCGTTAGTTTCCTGTTTATTAATGCAAACTCTGCTTTTGAAAATCTGTATTATATAAATAAATGTGACTTGAAAATTGAAGCAAAAATAACTACTTTAGACTTCCACTGGGTGGCCAAACGGGTTTTTCTACAAATGATCCGCAGGGTCACATAAACTGTCACATTATCGTACACAGGACTGGACTCAGTAGCTTTCGTAGCAAAGGCAGTATTGACCAATACCTTAGACCCCAAAGCATCGGTTCACAGTTTCCTCTCATTCCCCAGAGCAATTCGGCACAAGTACATCTGTCCAAGTGATTGAGAAGACGGGTGTGCTTAAGCTTTTTCACAAGCCAAGAGTCAGCCGAGGAATGTGCTGCAAGAAATTAATAGTGCTAACTAGACAAGAACTGCCTTCCTTCTCATTCCCTCTCTCTCTTTCTCAGCACTTTGCTTGCAAAACGTCTTAACTCACAGTCCTTTCCATCAATACATTAGAATAACCACTTGGAGGAGGGCCGGAAGTGTGCTGACGTTATACTTTGTTGTTTTTTGTCCCGCAGGCGTCTGGTAAATCGCCTGGACAGCATGAAGCGGACGGCCTGCGGTGACGGCGACTTGCGTTGTTTACTCTGTGGCCAGCAGTTCGGCCTGGCGGGCGTCAGCGCGGTCGTGTGCGCAGAGTGCAAAAAGGTAGCCGTGCATTCGCCAAGCCTTTGACCTCATGCAATTATCTAATGCACGCCAAGCACGTCTTCCAATAACGATTGTCCAAAAATAACCAAGCAGAAATGAATGAGCGATATGCACTTATCTTTATTATGCCCTGCCCATTACTGAGCCACGTGTGCATTTAAGAATCAGTCTGCACAATCAAAAATAATGACACGGAATGCATATGCTTGTCTTCTGTGACGCCTGACACAAAGATCAATAGATTGTTTATTGATCCCGGAAGGGATGTTTAGTCTGTGGGCTGTTTTTCAGCAGTGATGGAACTTAATGCCATCTGAGTGTGTTTACACCTGCGCCTGTTTGTGTTTCACCCCCACAGAACATGTGCACTAAGTGTGGCGTTCAAAGCGTCTGTCGTTCCAGTCCAATATGGCTGTGCAAAATCTGCAGTGAGCACAAAGAGGTGAGATGCATTGAGGCCGATGAATGTTTTTTTTAGAGCAATGATAATTCAGCCGAAACCTAAAATTGTCATAATTTTGCTGTTCTTTCCACACAAAGGGAGGATTTCTGAGCTCCTCTGTGAGGTCACTGTGAACATGAAGAACCATAAAAGCATCCTTAAATGACATTTAATTATTAGTTTAAATGTTTTTAGCTATTTTAGAAGTTCAACTTAAGGAAAATGAGAAATGTTTCCTTGGCAATTTGCTGAAATAAAACGAGATTAATTTATTAATATTGTATATGTATATAAATGTATAAATTTTGCCATCATTTACTTACCCTTCACTTGTCCCAACCCTATATTAGTTTTTCTTCTGCTGAAAACAAACAATATTTATAATATGTTAAGATGTTTTGATGAATGTGGGTAACCAAACCAGTGACGGTAGCCATTGACATCCATCGTATTTGAATTTATTTTCATTATATGGAAGTCAAGGGCTATCGTCAAATGTACATTCTTCAAAATATCTTCTTTTGTGTTCAACACCTGAAAGAAATTCATACAGGTTTGGAACAACTTGAGGGTGAGTGAATGATGACAAAAAAATAACAACTTTGTGAAAAATATCTCTAAAACCTAAAATCAAAAACACAAAAACTTTTTTTTTCAAAAATCATTTTAGTTTTTTGTTTTATTTAACGATAAGGGTGCACAATAAATATTGGCCGATATTTAATACGCATCTCGTCAGTAAAGCCGTAAATTCCATCAGGTGCATGATTTCACACAGAGCAGCTGTTACTACACAGAGCCGTTGTTATCTGACAAGCTGCGCAAATCCATCATCTGATGAGATGCGCATTAAATATCGGCCGATATTTATCGTGCATATTAACCCCTATTTAACGATAATAATGCTGGTGTGTCGTAACCAAAAGTGTTGCACTGATTTGAATATACAAAATCAGAAGACATATGGACTACTACTTTTTATCACTAGGAACTGTAATTTCATGGAAATAAGTTGCATAAATATAAAAAACTGACAGCATGTTGAGAATGACAACATGAGAGTGAGTAAATAAAGATTGAATATTCCTATTTAGTTGAATTATCCCTTAAATGTGATAAAGAGGTAACTAACTGTATTGTGAATCCCTCATGTTAAAACATTTCAGGTTTATATTCAGAAAACGGTGTGCGTTCAGAAAGTGCTTGTTAATGTAAATCTGCACTTACCTGGCATTGATGAGATCATTTGTTTTGACGGCTGAGCAGTCGTTTCGATGCTTATGCAGCGATGTGCATGTCTGATTGAACAAATCCATTTCTACAACGCTTTTAAATCAACTCCTAAAAAATGCTCTGTAAATAATATTTCACTGGCTGCACAGAATAATTATTCTGTGTCTAACTCAGAGATATAAATAGACAGGATAGTTCAGCACCTCTAACTTTCAAAGACACTTTGACTGTGATAAGATGATTCATCCTTTTGACGATGTAAGTCACGGTTAGTTTCCTTGTCAGACGGGGTCAGTAGCAGCAGGAGATGTGACTCTCTTTAATGCAACAAGATCATGAAGCCCGAATCCCATTTGCGTTTAATCCATTGAGTCGCTGACATTCTACTTCATAACACCAGGGCAGAACCGAGTTCCTGCATTTTCATATTCCAGCCATGCCAGCTCCCAGCTGATGCTTATGTGGATGGTAATTGGCTGAGATGAGATTCACAGGTGCTGTAAAAGAAAACATAGAAACTTATGTAATGCAGCATTGTTTTTTCAATTACGTGGGTAGCATAAACAATCCATCCTATTTTTCCTAGTCTATGGATTCTAACTTGTGTTGTTACATATATTTATCTCCTGGTTCAGTTGGGTTAGAAAATTGCTTACATTTTTTGTAACTTTAAAGTGTATCAAATTACTTGGAGCTTGGCAAGTGGAACAGCAAAAAAGGAGAAACAAATCTACAAAAAGGCTGATTCTTAAATGAAATTTACATTTCCGCCTTTGGCTGTAGTCTGTTTTAGGCCAAAATTAGTTTAGCAGACTCTCACAATTCACTCACACAAGCAAGAGTTGGCTAAACTGAGCTCAAATGTATGTTATTAGTGGTGAATTAGAATAAATTGGTGCACTAAAACTACATCGAAGTTGCCAAATGATCATTTATTCTTTCCCAAAGATGCTGAAGCGGTCTGGTGCCTGGTTCTTCAAAGGTTTACCACAACAGATTTTACCCGCTCCTTTACCGATCTCTAATAATAAAGAGCTCAGAAGCACCAGCGTGCCTGCTTCAACCAATCAAGAGTCTTCAGTATCTTCACGGCCAAAAACTGGAGGTAAACTCTACAGTTTCAGCATTGCTTTGCATTGGAAAAATTCCTAATTGCAAATTCTCAGTACCATGCAGTTTTTTAATGTATTCGCACTAGGCATGGATAATTTATTGTAAGGTTTTCATAATTCATGGTTCAAAGAAACTGCTATTTTCCATGCAGAGAGCATGCAGGTCACCGGCAGAGAGCAGCAGATATCTGGTAAGTGTCCTGCATTTCAATAACACTAGGAGGAAATGAGGCTTACGATTGCAGTATCATTTTCCCATTTTCTCCCGTGCTCAGCAGAAACGATGCCCCCTAAACGGGACGAGCATTCTATCGTATCCCAAAGAGCCCTGGAGGAAACCAGAGGTGGACAGTCTATGAGCAGGAGCACAATTCAGTCCAGCGCCGTTGTGGAAGGACAAACGTACTCACCTGTAGTGAAGAGAGAAGTACCGGTGATGAGCTCCAAACCTCCAGCGTCGACCTTTTCCACGACTCCCATACAAAAAGGTGAGAGAATGCATGTAATATTCACATAGCATAAGCAGTAATGATTCAGGAATGGGAATATTATAAAAGTGTATGTGTCCTTCAAGTGCACCGTGGTTCAGGGGCCTTGTTATTAAAATGCACATATGATCGGATTTGATCCTAAATTCTATGTCAGAATTGAGGAGAAAATCTGTATTTCTAAAGGCAATAACTAAAACCACTTTGGTTACAAGTTACAACACATCCGGGGTATTATTGTTAAATAAAATCTAAAAAAAAAATGTTACTTGAAATAAATGGAATAGTTCATGCAAAATGAAATGAAAATTTTGTTATCATATTATGAAAAACAAAACATGGAAATCAATGGCTACCGTCAACTGTTGGTTACCAACATTCTTCAAAATAAATATTAAATAATATATATTGTGCTCAGCAGAAGATGGAAACTCATACAGGTTTGTATGAGATAAAACAAGATAAAAAGGCAAAATTATATAAAATTAAACCAAATTAAATATCGGAGTGTCTATTTACACTAAGTGCAAATAGCCCGCCTTGTTGGCTGAAGCTATTTACACTAACTCTGCCCACCAACGTGTGATTCAGCTAGTCAACACTACAAAAGACAACTGACAATTGTCAGCTTTAGTGGCACAGATGGTCAAACGTGTAACATATCCATTTTGACAGAATCGACCTGGGTTCAAATCCGCCTTTTGCCGAGCTTTTTTCTCCCTTTCCAAATTATAAATCACATCAGAAAAGCATTTATTTTCAATGCAAATGAAGAATATAATCAAAAAGTTGAAAATAAAGTATCGGGTAGGGTTAGGATAGGTGTGGGGAGGACTTTATTGTCCCAATAAGGTGGCATCCATTTAATAATTTGAATTAAAATCCCAATTTACACTCAATAAGTTAATGTTGTATACTTTTACAATGTACTACAATACTGAGGTGCAGATAAGTGCCACTATTTGCAATAAGTAGTAACATTTTAGCATTGTGTAAATAGGATCTATAGCTATTTGCACTTAGTGTAAATAGCATATCACTAAAAAATGCTACTATTTGTAAATAGCATCTATCACTGAGAAAATATGTTATTTTCACTTAGTGCAAATAGCCGCTGCCATTAAATATATAAAACACACACATACACAGCTTTGTCTCTTACAACGTCAAGATAAATGGACAATCACAATATGCAAATGAGCAACTGCTTTGCGATGTGAAATTAATTCATTAGGTGGAGTTGATGTGCTTGTTCACTTTGCGTTTACTTTTACGATGCACATTTCAGAAAGTGACTTGCATTCACATTTAGGATCATTCTGTGGACATCTTTAGAATTGGGGCCCCTGGGATGGTAACCAAAATGTTGTAGGTTTGAATCCCACAAGCTTTTGATTTGTCACCATTGTGCCCTTGATCAAGATGCTTAACCTCAGATTGCTCCAGAGGGACTGAACCTATAATAAGCACACTGCAGATTGCTTTGGTTAAAAGCATTAGCTCAATGACTTCCTACAGTTGGTTGATGCATCTGGAGGTATCGATCTGGATGTTTAACCCAGTGATTACTGTGTTTCCTTTCTTAATTGCTTTGACTATAACAATGTAGCAACTGCACAGATTTTGCTTCACCGCTAAGTGCATGTCTCTTGGTACGAATTCCAGATCCTATGAGTCGACCGGAGGCCAGGGCACCACCTGCTATACAGACCGACGCACGTTTGCCAGCTGCCAGCAGCGTTCCCGCTTCACGCCAGCCACCACCCCCCACCGCAGAGGATGAAGAGGACGCCAACAGCTATGACTCTGATGATGCCAGTAAGATGCTAATTCGCACTGACATATGGACATGTTTGTACCCCATGGGAAGCACACAGAACAAAATGGTTTACCGTGCATCACAGATTGCGTAAAATCAGCAGACATTCACTTGAGACGGCGTTTGAAGTGAGACTGTTATTCTTTGGTGTCAGGTTTTTTTCATGCCTTTCACGCGATGTTGTCCATTTTCCAGCCACTCTGGGCATGTTGGAGTTCAGTCTGCTCTACGAGGAGGAGAAAAACGAACTGCGCTGCAATATAATCAAAGCAAAGGTATTGTCTTTCTTCCCTAGAACAGGCAGTTTCGATGCAATCTATTTCTGCACTGGAAAAGTGTTTCTGAAGGATCATGTAGAACTGCTAACCATGCAATTATTCCATCTTTGGTGGGGTCTCAAGCCCATGGACTCCAATGGCTTGGCTGATCCTTATGTGAAATTGCACTTGCTTCCAGGAGCCAGTAAGGTACGAGTGATCTTGCTAATGGTAACAACAGCTGTACAAGTTGTCACAGAACGTAATGAATGCATGATATTTTGTCGATCTCTCAGTCTAACAAGCTAAGGACAAAGACGATTCGTACCACCTTGAACCCTGTGTGGAACGAGACCCTTGTTTATCATGGCATCACTAATGAAGACATGCAGAAAAAGACTCTCAGGTGAAACAAGCTTTACTGTATTTAATGCACTGAAGCTTTCAGAGGGCAACATGATGCTAATTGTTTACAATTCTCCTTCCTCAGTCATTTGCATGATGGAATGAGCTGATTGTTGGGTTTTCTTCCATTGCATTTGCAACTTAAAGATTCTTGGAAAGCCTCACTGATGTGTTTGGTTAGAATAGTTTGCAGTGGACTTAATTAAAGCCGTGACATTTCCCAGAGTGGAAAGGGTCAGCATCCGCATTGTTCCCTGGCAGGCTTTCTGTCAGTGATGAGGACAAGTTCGGCCATAATGAGTTTATCGGCGAGACGCGGGTGGTCTTGAAAAAACTGAAGCTGAACCAGAAGAAGACCTTCAATGTGTGTCTTGAGAGAGCGATTCCGGTAAGATGAAGGGCACAGTAGAAAGTTTACTGTAATGGGGTCATTCCTACAGTTTAGGGTAAATTCTGGACTGAGGAGGGTTGTTGAAAAAAATGCTTAAAATTTCATTTATTTTTTAGTCTTATAGTGAGAAAATGTATTATAACCTAATAATCCTAACCAAATTTTTACATTTGGTATAGGAAATTTATACTTTTGACAATTTATCAATGCATTGTGCCTTTTAATGTTTCAATGCTTTAAGCTCAAGAAGCTTTATTCACCAATGGGACTCTGCAGTGAATGGGTGCCGTCAGAGTTAGAGTCAGCTGATAAAAACTTCACAATAATCCACACCACTCCAGTCTTCAAAACATTGCTTCTGGCTAAACTGAGTCCTCTATCCATAATATCGCTTTCCTAAAAGAAATAGTTGTCTCGTCTTAATCAGGAGAGAAATATGCCACAGATCAAGCACCATTTACAAGTCTAAAACAGTTCTAAAACAAGATATTAATGTGAGAGGACAACGGGGGATGGACTTTTTCACTGGAGGAAGCATTATTATGGATTATGGACACATATTTTGGCAAGAAGCAATGATTTGAAGTGAAAAAGTAACATAACAAGATGATAATTGATGGACTGGAGTGGTGTGGATTATTGTGATGTTTTTATCAGCTGTTTGGACTCTCATTCTGACGGCACCCATTCACTGCAGAGCATCCATTGGTGAGTTATGTCAAAGAGAACAAGTACATGTATATATTTAAAATAGCTATTTTACAAATATATGTTACCTTTATTTCAATATGAAGTTGAGAAAACATGGAATTTTGTGGGGTACATGTATAAATAGAAAACCATTTGGCATAAAAGATGGTTACCATTTCATGTAAAATATTCAGTGTTGTTTCATGGGGACATAAAATCCACCAAACTGTATGAATGACCCAATTTGACTTTGCAGTGTAGTAAACTGACTATGTTTAACACCTGGTACACAGGTGAGACGTACTGCTGGCGCAGGTGCATCTCGTGGAATGGCGCTCTATGAGGAGGAGGTAACTGCAAATTAAATATGAAATTATGTACTTATAACACTGAAGTATTCCCAAGAAAGCATAGTGGCTGGTAGCTGTCGAGTCAGGCATTTAACCTTCCTTTCTCCTTGTTGAACTGCATCTGTACACCTGTGTGCATTACAAGTCACTTTGGTTAAATGGCTCAGCTAATGATTGATCTGTTAATTAGTGTCCACAGCAAGATATATGGATTTACTCATCTTTTGTGTGGCTTTTTTTTTTTCAGTTGAAGGACGATGGAGAGGCAGAGGAGAGGGGACGTATCCTGATTTCTCTCACCTATAACAGCCAGCAGAGTCGTCTGATTGTGGGTGTAGTGCGATGTGCTCATCTGGCAGCAATGGACTCGAATGGCTATTCTGACCCCTTTGTAAAGATGCAAGTATACAACAATCTAATAAAAGGCACTTCTCAAAGTGTAATTAAAATGTTCTCTGGAAGACGAATCATTCGCTTGGTGAAATTGCTTTGTGACAGTCATTAGGCTTATTTAACATGCTGTGTGCTTTTGTGTCTCTGAATTTTCATGCTGTTTTACAGTTACTTGAAGCCCGACATGGGAAAGAAAGCAAAGAATAAAACTCAGATCAAGAAGAAGACTCTTAACCCTGAGTTTAATGAGGTACTCTTTCTTTCTTTCTCTGACGATATGACCTGCAGTGAGCATCTTGACACGCTCGACACTGACGTGACACCATGACAGTGCTTTAATACGCTCTGACACTATAATGAAAGGAAGTTTTTTGGCATATATCTTATGAAATGGACCTGTCAACGTTTTTTTTTTGTGTGTGTGTGTGTGATTTCAGGAGTTCAGCTATGAAGTCAAGCATGCTGAACTGGCAAAGAAGACTTTGGATGTCTCTGTCTGGGATTATGACATGGGAAAATCGAATGATTTCATAGGTGAGAAATATATATATATACACAACAAAAAAAGTGTCAATTTAAATGGATAGTTGCTAGAATTTACTCACCGATTCAAGATGTAGAAAAGATTGTTTCTTCATCAGAACAGATTTGGATAAATGTAGCACTGCATCACTTGCTCACCAATGAATGCTCTGCAGTGAATGGGTCCCGTCAAAACACAAATCAAAAAAAAAGAAAAAAAAAAAATTAAAATCCAAAAATAATCCACAGCACTCCAGTCCATCAGTTAATGTCTTGAGAAGAGAAAAGCTCACTGATGTATTTGTAGAAACAAATCCATCATTAAGATGTTTTTAACTGGACAAAATACAAGTCCTCTATCCAGTCATCTCATCTGAATCAGGAGAGAAATATGCACACATCAAGCAACATTTACAAGCCAACACAGTCCAAAACAGCTCTAAACAAATATGTGGGTGGAGTTTGATGTGAAAGGACAACATTTTTCACTGGAGAAAGTGTTATTATGGATTATGGGCATTTTGACCAGAAGTGACAATTTGTTAAAACATCGTAATGATGGATTTGTTTCTCACAAACACACAGCTTTTCACTTAACAAGATGATAATTGATAGACTGGAGTGCTGTGGATTACTTGTGAATTATTGTGATGTTTTTATCAGCTGTTTGGACTCTCATTCTGACGGCACCCATTCACTGCAGAGCATCCACTGGTGAGCAAGAGATGCAATGCTACATTTCTCCAAATCTGTTCAGATGAAGAAACTAAGGGTGAATGCTTTTTCAGCAAATTGTGATTTTTAGTTACAACTGTTCATTTCAAGCTTTTCATGTGTCTTTTCCACACAGGTGGCTGCCAGCTTGGTATCACAGCTAAAGGTGAATGTCTGAAGCACTGGTATGAATGTCTGAAGAACAAGGACAAGAAGATCGAACGCTGGCATGTTCTGTTGAATCAAAACAACATTGAGGCGGATGACTGAGGTGTTGTATCTCCAAAGATGACAGTATACGGTTCCATCTTCCAAAATAGTAATCGAGCTGCTGATAATGTTTTCTTTTCATTCAGAAAAAAAAGCCTTTGTCTTTGCCTCTCCTGAAACCCTGTGATGAGCTATAGTGGTCCAACCGAGAAAAACCTAGAAAAACCAGTTCATTTATTTTTTTTATGGTGGGAAAAAGACAGTGTATGACATTTTTTTCACTCAGTAAATGCCTTAAAGAACAAAACCTCATGAATACAGATGTGATGCAAATATATTAGTCATCAAACCCTGCAACCACATACAGTATACTCAAGGACACTGGGAAATGGACTTTACTCATGTAAAACCAGTTCTTTAAGTAAAATAGCATGTTAAATTCTATTGTACACACCATTGTTTGGCATTAGAAATATACGCTGCCCTTGCATATGTCTATTATTCATTTATGTTTGTTACAATCAGTATGTCACAGATGAGAAAGACTGTGTAAAACAAACTGTGAATATAAAGTTTAGAAAAGTATTAGAGTTATATCCAGTAAATATTGCATCATGGAAATGTCCTGTTATGTGCATGGAATTCATGGACGTGTTCCCTAATTATACGTTATAATCATTAAGTTTGAATTTATTTCTGTAACATGTTTAGTGTTACAAGTGTTGTTAATACCCAATAAAGTGATCTCAGCTATTGCCTCCGAATCAGTGACGCGAACTGCTTATGTATTTTTCCAGAGCCTTCTGGAAACTGGAACAAAGGTCATCAGGTGAACTCTATACACCTCTGGTGCGAGGTGTCATGCGAAGGCTGGCTTTCTGGTGTTGTGTCTGATGTTAGGATACTATCTCTCAAGGTCATGTTCTTTAAAATCATTCCCAAGCTTTGACCTTCGAACAGTGACGAGGAATTAGACTCCCCTGGGTCTTTCATCTATTGCCATCATGTTTACTTACATCATGCAAGAGATTAATCAATGTTCAAGTTGACAAGACACTACTTAACCTTTTTTTTCTGATTAGACCTAAATGTTTGTATTTTCGTTTAAATAATTCATAAATAAAAGTGTCACCAAAACAAATCGCAAAAAAAATTAACCAAAAAAATATTGACTAATTTCAAACTTAGATTACTGATTTCATTGCCGTGAAGTCAGTGGGGTTTCTAAAGGGGTATTTTGTTAAATGCATTAAATAAGATCTGTGGTCTTGAACACAAGCTTGAGATATTTTCATGTTTTATTCCAAGCTTTTGCTAGTCATGTTTGTCTGACCAATGGTAGTGTTTGGGAAATCTGTTGGAAAACATTACTTTTTCAATTATTTTTGAGAACGCTAATGGTGCAGAAATAACACACACGTCACTTTCAATAACATAAAAATACCCTCACTCAATATATTATGCTAACTCATTTCTCATATTCAGAATGAGTCTATTTTGCATGTGTCTTTCTTAAGGCTGTTTGGAATGAATATCCATTACCCTGCACTGAAAAAAAGAAAAAGCACATTAAAAAATTCCAGCTCGCTGGGGTTCTGACTGTAATGGCGTAATTGCAATTATTCCAAATTGAGCTAACAGCCAGTGTAAGTATTCCTCTGAGAGCATTCTACCTTTTAGTAAAGTAATCGCTGAAAGAAAACATTTTTAACTTCTCATTTGATAGCAATCTTGTCATTTTCTTCAGGTTTCTCGAGCTTGTGTTTTTCCTCATTTGACGGATGCTGGAATTACATTTACCAGCGGAAGTACCACCAATAAAAGTGCTGTAATGGTTAACTGATTAGGACAGCATCCAGTGGTGACAGGACAGAAACTTTGTGCGAATCAGGCGAGCCCTGCGCCAATCAGCGAGGGCGGACACGTACAACAAACTCATGTGACCTTTGCATCCTCATGTAAACACTCGCCATTCCCAGAAGGGATTAAAAATTGGCATATAATTTGGTGAGTTGGCTGGTACCTTTGTTAGGAACTGAAAGGCAATACATGATTTAAAATGCAATATTAATCTAATACTCACTGACATGAGTAATTCAAATTGACACACAGACCATCTACTGTAGAGAAACTTCTGTGCTTTTTAACTTTTATCAAAGTGGAAAATGTGATATAAAATTTATATAGCATGGCTGAATTGCAATTATTATATATATTTTTAACTTGACGTTCTAACGTGAAATATTGTCAGCAGAGTTAACAAAAAAAAATGAGGAACCAAAGATATATATTTTTCTTTATGATTTTGTGACAGCTGCAATTTTACAGAGAGAAAGGAATTGCCTGTAAGAAATATGTTAGTTATTAATATGCAATAAAAAAAATCCAACTAAGTAATTATTTTAGGGACTTTTTTTTTGCATTTGTAAATAAATAAATGCAAAATATGGTTTGTGGCTAGTAATAAATATTTATGACTGGTAAAAAATTCAATTTATGTGCAGACAGCATGCTAAATAAATAGGCACTTAATGATTTTATAAAACTTTCATATAGCCTAATAATGCACAGAATACAAATGCCGACCTAATTTAACCTGAACACTTAAATGTAATAGTTTTGGATCGCATGTTTCTTTCTCCTCCCACATGGAGTTTGAATCTTTTTGTCATGTTGTAAAGCATTATTTCATCATGAGTACCAAGATATTAAATGTTTACTGCTGGAGGACATTGTTGACACTAATAAAAAACGATAGTGATCAGCCGGAGAGATAATTCTACTCGTGTGAACCCAGGAAACGGGGAGGGTTTATGATCTGATTTACATCTTTTGTGTACATGTGTGTGCAGACATCTGTGCTTCCAAGTCTGTATTTACCAAAGACACACCCCCTTGTATCATCCCACCCCGTCTGTTCTGATGTGGCCATGAGCCACGATGCAAGGAAGAACCCACATACGGAGTATAAATAAGGCTGTGTTGAGGCGCGCTCTTTGCCAGAGATGAGGGGTTAAAAACCCAGTTAACCTGCAGCACCTCTGGCTATTCATTCATTCACAAAATAGCTGTACAGTTATTAATTTTGCCATAAAAATGCAAAGCAGCCAGCTTTTACAGGCAGTTCTGTATCTTTTCATGCTGTTTCATGCTTGTTTCAGTGCTGACAGCTCTGACACGTTCTGTATTTGGACTAGATCCGCTTCAGGTGGTCAAACACAGTATGCATTTCTCCGAAGAACTCAGACGTCTCTTCTCTTGTATGACAGCATCTGGAACAAAAACAACAGCCTTTTTAGCTGCATGACAAGTGATGAGCAATCTGTGATTGAGAGTTACCTGTCCAGGTGCTGGGAGGACAGTTCTTTCTCAAAGACCCTTGATGAACGCTTTGACATCAGGGATCTGATTGATCCTCATGGCCCCTGTGAGGCTGCAGGCATTACAGAGGAATTTACAGCATCTGTACGGAGGGCCAGAGACCTGAGGAGCGTTGAACCTGATGGATTTGAGCACCAGGACAGTGGAGAAAGCTCCACACTGACGCTGCACCGCTCAAAGCGAGCATGGATGATTCCAGGGACTCTGTGGTGTGGCTCAGGACATAAGGCTATGGCCTTTGGTGAGCTGGGTAAGTAGGATTATATCAGTCAGTCAGTATAAATCAATCAATCAATCTATCTATATCTATCTATCTATCTATCTATCTATCTACCTACCTACCTACCTACCTATCTATCTATCTATCTATCTATCTATATATACAATTTATTAATAATTTTAATTGCTGTGTTAAGTCTAATAATTTATCATTTTTAATATTTAAATAATATATAATCTAATTTAATTCTATTATAATTTATCATTTTGAATTATATTTTAATATTTAAATAATTAAATAATTATATATATTTATAAATAATATAATTCTAAAATACTCATGATTTAATTTGTACTGTTTTCTTTTAAATGAGATAAAATATAAATAGAATCATTTTCACAAGTGGCCCCAAACTTTTGAACCCCAGTGTATATTAAACAAAAATTTTAAGGTAAAAAATATTTATGCACTTGTAAATTAAACTGGTTCATTTAATTGAATTTGGAATAATAGAAAAGGAAAAATCCTTACGTGTTCACTTGTCTTCTGAAATCATTCTAATATGCTGATTTGCTGCTCAAGAAACATTTCTGATTATTATCAATGTTAACAACAGTTGTGCTGCTTTATATTTTTGTGGAAACAGTGATATACTGTATTTTATTCCAGGATTTACTAATGAATAGAAAGTCCATAAATTATTTTACTGTCACTTTTTATTAACTGTAATGCCTCCCTGCTGGATAAAAGTATTAATTTCTTTAAAAAATGTACACACACCTCAAAACAACAAAAAAAAAAAAAAAAAAAAAAAAAAAAAAAAAAAAAAAAACAACAAACAAAAAAAGGAAAAATCCTTACCTGTTCACTTGTTTTCTGCAGGTGCCTTCGAAGATACAGATAAATGCTGCAGAGAACACGACCACTGTAAAGACACCATCGCCTCTTTTTCATACGACCACGGTGTCTTCAACACCAACATCTTCACTTTATCACACTGCGACTGTGACAACAGGTATGTCCTGCTTTATTCATTAGAGCGGGAAATGTTGAGACTACCAGCACTGAACATTCCTTCCATAATGTTCAGTTGAGTAACATGAGACATGTCCAACATAACCAGAGAGTTATTTCACTGAGCGAGCGTCTCGGATTACTGGATCTTATGACATTGTAATCAGGTCTTGTGATATCAATTCAGGTTCCGCCGCTGTCTCCTGGGTGTTAATGATACCATGTCCAACCTTGTGGGCTACGGATACTTCAACATGCTAAAGATGCGCTGCTTTGAGTTCTCTCAGCGGATGCAGTGTGCCAAGAGAACGTGGTGGGGCATGTATGTATTCTGTTTCATTTGACTCAGCACTTTTCTGTTGGGAAACATTCTCACTGTTCATAAAATAAAAGAGCTTTAACACTCAAAATTATTTGAACCAAAAACCTGGCATATTCCAGTAATTTCTACACTACTGTCTGTAAATCTTTTTAATGTACTTGAAAAAATGATCTTATGCTCACCAAGGCTGCATTTATTTGATCAAATTTTTTTTTTTAAATGTATATATATATATATACATATATATATATATATATATATATATATATATACAGTACAGACCAAAAGTTTGGAAACATTACTATTTTTAATGTTTTTGAAAGAAGTCTCTTCTGCTCATCAAGCCTGCATTTATTTGATAAAAAAAATACAGAAAAAACAGTAATATTGTGAAATATTATTACAACTTAAAATAATAGTTTTCTATTTGAATATACTTTAAAAAAAAAATATATATTCCTGCGATGCAAAGCTGAATTTTCAGCATCATTACTCCAGCCTTCAGTGTCACATGTAACATCCAGTCTATCACATGATCATTTAGAAATCATTCTAATATTCTGATTTATTATGAGTGTTGGAAACAGTTCTGCTGTCTAATATATTTGATGAATAAAAGGTTAAAAAGAACTGCATTTTTTCAAAATAAAAAATAAAATTCTAATAATATATTTTCTGATAATATATTTTCTTTACTATCACTTTTTATCAATTTAACACATCCTTGCTGAATAAAAGTATTGATTTTATTTTAAAAAAGAAAGAAAAAAAAATACTGACCCCAAAATTACTGACCAGTAGTGTATATTGTTATTACAAAATATTTATATTTTAAAAACATAGCTTCTTTTTTTATTTTTTTTTTTTACTTTTTATTCATCAAAGTATCCTAAAAAAGTATCACATGTTCTGAAAAAATATTAAGCAGCACAACTGTTTCCAACTTTGATAATGAATCATCATATTAGAATGATTTCTAAAGGATCATGTGATAATTATCCAAAAAATTCAGCTTTGCATCACAAAAATAAATCATAATTTAAAGTATAATAAATTTAAAAACAATTATTTTAAATTGTAATAATATATCACAATATTACATTTTTTTTCTGTATTTTTGATAAAATAAATGCAGGCTTGATGAGCAGAAGAAACTTCTTTCAAAAACATTAAAAATAGTAATGTTTCCAAATTTTTGGTCTGTACTGTATATATATATATATCTAAGCCTATATATATATATATATATATATATATATATATATATTACAATTTAAAATAACTCTTTTTTGATCTTCAGTGTCACATGATCCAATGTGATGCGCAGCTGAATTTTCAGCATCATTACTCCAGTCTTCAGTGTCACATGATCCTCAGAAATCATTCTAATATGCTTATATTTATACCAATAAGCATTTCTGATTATTATCAATGTTGAAAACAGTTGTGCTGCTTCATATTTTTGTGGAAACAGTGATATACTGTATTTTATTCCAGGATTTACTGATGACTAGTCAAAGTCCAAAAGAACAGTGTTTATTCAAAATTGAATATTTTGAAACATTATAAATAATTTTACTGTCACTTTTGAACACCATAATGCATCCTTGTTGAATAAAAGTATTAATTTCTTTAAAAAATGGATGGATGTGTGCACACACCTAAAAAAAAAAAAACGAAAAAAAAAAACAGCAAAATGCAATGAATTTTAGGTTAATATTAAAAAGATCAAATATCTTTCAATGCCAGACACAAAACAAGCAAAAACCTGGTTGAACTTTGAAAACAGTTCTCTCTGAAAACTTGGCACTTTAGTGTGATTTGTACATATACTGTAATCTCTGAGCACATAATTTTGTGCACACAGTTACAGAACCTTGTTTTTCTCATTGGCAGGTGTGAACTTTATGAACTTGCTCAATACGCTGTGGTGAAAGATGCAGCGAACTACACAGACACACTCCCGGAAGACATGGAGACGCTGGAAACGAGTTTTCACCAAGCGATCACTCTGGGACAAAACCAGGTCATCAAAAACACAGAAGAATCACTTACTATACAAGATCCCAGGAGCAACAGTGAAGAACCGGGTCCAGTTTCGACATCACCAGAGCCATCTGTTACAACACTGCAGTCCCGGAAATCTGAAGCATCCGTACTTCCAACAGACGCACCAAAGATAACAGACAGACCACAAAAAGGTGAACTAAATATTACTCAGATCAGATCTGTTGTAAATTGACTAAATTGGGAATCTTGTAAAAGCTTCATTTTTTTTTTTTTTTTGGTTTCATAGGCAAGTTTGAGATGTGTGAGCTCTACAGAGACCTGGATTCATGCCATCTGCAGATCCCTGCTTTACAGGAGAAATTCAGTCTACGAAACCCTGGCATGAGAACCCTTTACCACTGTAACTGTACTGCCAGGTGAATACACATTCAGTACAGTATATCCACCCAGATTCCAATGATACCGACACCAGCTCCCTACTAGGGATGTGTAAACATTTCACTCAAAAATGAAAATTTACATAAAATTTGCTCACCTTCAAATCATCCAAGATGTAGATGAGTTTGTTTCTCCATTAGATTTGGAGAAATGTAGCATTGCATCAGTGTCCCAGCAATGGATGCTCTGCAGTGAATGGGTGCCGTCAGAATGAGAGTCCAAACAGCTATAAAAACATCACAATAATCCACAAGTAATCCACAGCACTCCAGTCCATCAGTTAATGTCTTGAGAAGTGAAAAGCTGCGTGTTTGTAAGAAATAAATCCATCATTAAGACATTTTTAACTTCAAATCTGTCTTTTATCCATAATATTGCTTTCTCTAGTGGAGAAAATAAAAATCTGGTCTGAATCAGGAGAGAAATATGAACGGATCAAGGACTGTTTATAAGCCAAAACGGTCCAAAACAGATCTGATCAAATGGCTTAATGATGGGTTTGTTTATTACAAAAATGCATCTTTTCTCTTCACAAGACATTAACTGATGGACTGGAGTCGTTAAGATTATTTGTGGATTGTGATGTTTTTATCAGCTGTTTGGACTCTCATTCTGACGGCACCCATTCACTGCAGAGCATCCATTGGTGAGCAAGTGATACATTTCTCCAAATCTGTTCCCATGAAGAAACACCATCGTGGATGGCCTGAGGGTGAGCACATTTTCAGCTAATTTTCATTTTTGAGGGAACTATTCATTTAAGCAAGTCTAGCACATTTAAGCTGGTTTTGGGTTAATTTAATTTGGGTTTAATTTCTCTACTATCTACTGATACATGCTGCTTTCTCAGGCTCGTCCAAAAGATCTTGTCCAAAGAACTGGATGAAACTGACCCTGTGCATTCTCTTTTGATGGATTTCATATCACAATCCTGCTTCACCCTGCAACAGTCTGAGAACTGTCTGAATGGAAAAAGGTTGGTATAGACATTATGGTTAAAAATCTGGGCTGGTAACTCAAAAGTTGGTTGACTCGGGTTAATTGTCCCTTAATGTGTGCTTGTGAATGAGAATGAATCTACAAATAATAAATTGTAAAGAATGGTCAGTTAATCAAAGTTCTTCTGAGGTGTAAACCAATCTTTGTGGCGTCTCTCCTGTTTAGCTGCTCAACTCCTCCACCAGAAGCACAGCTCATCCAAAACTGGAGGAAAGACATGACAGGAGGGCGACCTCTAGTGGACTTCAAGCGCAAACTCAAGAGGAGGAACCCTAAGCGCTCCAAGAGGAAAGACTCTCCAGTCAGATTATATAAGAAATGCATCAAGATGCACACTAAACTGCAGAGACCTCGAGTTCCTGAACGGAAACGCTCATAAACTCAACAAAGCAGCAAAAGACTTGCAATGGGACAACAACAACAATACAAATGCTCTTATAAAACAGCTTAAGAATCAAACTCACAACCTGACACACATCTGCCTTAGATATAAGAAATCTGTGCTGAAATAGTATTGTGAACATATCTATATATAATATAACAGGTCAGAGTGTAAGTTACCTCATTATGGGGTAATATGGTTCAGATAGTTTTAGCTGCCAGAAATGATGTGCATTTAAAGCCAGCTTCTAAGTGGCATAGGTAGCTTATTTTTTTAAATTGATATTCAGCCACACACTTCAATTAAATAATGCCTCGTAAACATTCCAAAGTCATTTACTTTCATAGCTATTTTTTACAACTGCCCCCACCCTCACAGATAAGACTCTGAGCTAGGGATGGACTCTTTCATTCATGTTCAACTTTACCCCACAATCTAGAGATAAACTAGATGCAAGTTTAAATTCAAATGCATGTAACTTTATGCAGCAGTATCTGGCATCCCCAAATCATTTTCATTCCTCAAAATCGGTTTTCTGTTAGAGGCTATTTTTTTTTGTCCTGAGGTGCTCTTCTTCTCCTCAGGGAAACTGGGATGCAACTGCATGTGTTGAAAATGTCAGCACTGACTTTGTTATGATATGTTTTGGTCTCTACTACCTAATATTGCACTATATCTGAACTGATGAAACAAACAAGTGTTGTAAATGTATGTAAAATTGTAAATAACATGTAAATTAATTTAATAAATATATCTTTATATGAATCTGACTTTGATCATGTTCAGGTCCAGAAGCATACACTTACAAAGTTCTACTAGCTCTTTTTTTTTTTTGGTAAATGGTGAATTATATGGTAAATTATCATATATATTGGTACATTTATATGTAAATCAGTTAAAACCATGGTACACGTCAAAAAAAGAAAGAAAAGAAAACAAAAGTACTGTCTATCATTACTTTATCATGGCCTAGTATATTTGTAAAGGAAAATTAAAATACATTTTTTTTTCAATAATAATAATAATATGAATTATTATTATTATAAAATATTGCAATTTATAATAACAGCAATAACAGCATTTAATGGTCAGTTAATGTTTACATCGTCATAGTTTGACAATATTTTGGCACACAACAATTTCACAGACAACACCCACATGAAAAAAATACTATAGTAATTTATAGTAAATACTATAGTGTTTTTGAACCACATATAGGCTAGTAAAGTGTATTATACTGTATATATTATAGTATTTACAACACTTTGTTAATGAATGCTACAGCATACTGTACTATAGTCTTAACTATAGTGAACTGATAAACTGTAATAAATACTGTAGTATAGGCTACTTTAGTTTAGTTTTTACTGCAGTAGTGTAGGTATTGTAGTATAATATACCCTATAGTTATAGAAAAATTAGTACAGTATTAGGTAAAGTAATTTAAAGTGTTTATATTACTGTAGCTGATATATTACCACGGCAACTATAGAATTACCACAACAAATTAATTCAAGTACTTTTACTATAGTAGGCTATGGTTCAAAAACACTATAGTATTTACTATAAATCACTTTAGTATTTTTTCATGTGGGTAGTAAGTTAGGAAAGATGCCCCGGTCAGTGAAGTGCAGTACATCAAGTGATCCAGAGGCCTGTTTCATAAAGTTTACCAAATAAGCCAGGCTTATTTTGAACCATATGTCAGACTAACTGAAGTAAGCCTGGCTTTTTAGGAAAACTAGTTTTATGAAACAGGCCCCAGGTCTGGTAACTAGTCGCAGTAGGTAACTCAACTCCAGTCTGATGTCACAAATAGTAAGTGAGAGCATCTGAACCGCCTCCTCTAACCGGGAGGACTGAGAGAGAGAAGAAAAACATGGCGAACTTTCCTCTTTTCTGAAGAGCTGCTGAGTGCATGACTTGATCTCTGCATCAACACGCGATCTGAATCTGAAGTCGCTTTAATCGCGGAAGCCAGGCTGTTTCTCATGGATTCGGAGCGTGTGAAGTATCATGGGATGAAAGTTTGAAACACTTGGAGACTACTAAAGTGGGACAGGATGGAGAAACAAGGAACAAGACGCGAAAAGGTAAATAAACGCACAAATAGTGTGAAATGTGAGGCTTGATGGTGTTGTGTAAGTTACAGTGTGATGTAAAACTGGATTTATTATTGCGGTGTGTTTTCAGTAAAGCTTGCTTTCCTGTTGGCATGCTACAGAGTACAGTATAAAGCCACATGTAGCACTAAAACTTTGTCAAATTTGATACGATGTCAGTGTTTTAGATTCTTTTCACTACTCTTTTTAGATCTAGAGGGTTGTTGTGCAAGTTTAGATTGTTATTGAGTAACATGTCATAATTGATACTGCTAATAAACTTACAGTGTGTGTTTGCATGAAATGCATTCAATTATCAAGTGTATTTATGAGAAAAACTGATACGACTTCTGGATTTAAGACTTCGATAATACTGATAATGACATTTCATCTCAGAAAAGTTACAGTCAGTCAGTATTCATGCACTTTATGAAAAGCCCATGAAAGGTGAAATATCTGGGCTGCTCACCCAAAGGTTGTAGGTTCAAGCCCTGCACGAGTTGATCCGTAAATTATGTGAAAACACTTCTCCTAAGGTTAATGCACAGGTACCTGTAAGTTGTTTTGGTTAAAAGTGTCAAATTAGTGTAAAAAAGGAAAAAAGAAAAAAAAAGTTATCCCTGACATAGGATTTTTTGAGTCCCAGAGACCTGAATTTATGCAAATCTACATACAGACACCTGCTAGACGAACAATATTCTGCTGAATGTTGTCTCAAATAGAGTTGTGCAAACAGTTTCATATTGAATAATATTGCTGATTTATTAATGGTTTGTGAATCAAATGGAGTTTGTGTAAATTATGCAGTTAGTGTTATAGGATTATTGATTTGCTGTTTGCTGACTTGATTTGTGCTGCTGCTGCTGCTATTGTTATTTTGTCTTCACTGGTTATTTGTTATATGTTGATTTTGAGAGCTCATCATTTAATAGTTTGTTCATTGTCGAGTACTGTGTACATTATATTGCTTAAAATGTACTTATCCAGAACTAAATATACAAATAAACACAACATCAAGAATCAATATTCAAATTATCAAGAATTTATTTTGCATTTAGTGGACAAAGTAACAGAACATGATGCTTCATGTTGCCTTGGAAAAAAAATAATAAAAGTATATATATATATATATATATATATATATATATATATATATATATATATATATGTGTGTGTGTGTGATACTCCACCGCAAAATGAAATTCAAAAAAGAATTGCTTAATTGCCATAAATAATGTCAGAATGCAAAAGATATTAATGTTCCTGACAATAGGCTTCATTTACTTTAAGCAAAATAGGCGACCTCCACCGTGGTCCTTCCCAGCAGACCATGACATGTTTTGTGGTGTTTTCAGACTCACCAGATGTTCGTGGGTGCACCTGTGTTTTCTTTGAACCCAGACGGAGAGAATGCGGAGAAAATTTCCAACTGAATCAGTCTGGGGAGTGTTTCAGGGGACAGCAGACTCATCAGTGCAGCCTGGTGTTTTTGGCAGAGTAAACAAATCATCTTGAATGAAATATTTAATGGCAGTAGTCACAAACCATCAACAGTGACAGAACTCAAAAGATAAACTTTCCCATGCCTCCAGTCATATTCGATCAATTTTCTTCCCAGAAAAAAATCCATTCTTGCATTATAAATGTGAGGAAGTGCTGAATGCGTGCATACATCCTGATTGCAAAAATATCATGTGAAGAATATGCACCTGCTGAACTATGATCCAACCGAAGTTGGTTTTAAACAGTTCTTTCTTCAACACTTAGATGTTACGTAACCCAAATGCAACATTGAAATTGTTTTTCATACAAAAATAAACAAAGATGTCCTTAAAACCAAACATGGAAATGTATTAATTTCAAAACAAAGATCATATTATATCCTCTACCTTCTTTCTACTTCAAATTTTAATGTTTAATTCAACGTTACTTGCCAATTCTTTGTAAGTCTTTGTGAAATTTACTAGTAATTTCTGTTCTACACCAGATTTTATTTTTCTCCAGTGCAACGTGGCGAGTGTTATAGTGCCAAAAATACTGTAGAAATTTATTGGCCTGAAAGTTGATTCATTAAGTTTAAAAGCTTTTTATTTTGCTGTCCTATGTAAGCACTGTATTGTTGGTTGCCATTTATCTTTGCATTCACTGTCCGGTCAGAATAGATCTGAGGTTTAAAGCGGTTTTAGGCTGATTTATGCTGCTTTGGTGGTCTAAGCTGGTGTTGGTTGAACAAGGAAATCTTGCAGGTTGAAGAAATAGTTCACCCAAAAATGAAAATGTGCTATCAGTGTACTCCCCCTCAGACGATCCAGGATGTAGATGAGTTTGTTTCAGTATAGAAACTGATTTGGTGAAATGTAGCATTACATCACTTGCTCACCAGTGGATGCTCTGCAGTGAATGGGTGCCGTCAGAATGACAGCTGATTAAAAACATCACAGTAATCCACAAATAAAATCCACACCACTCCAGTCCATCAATTAATGTCTTGTGAAGTGAAACTGCATATTTGTGAGAAAAACATCCACCTTTAATGGATTTGAACATTAAACTGGTGCCTTCTGGTCAATATAATCCATAATAACGCTTCCTCCAGTGAAAAAGTCTGTCCCCTGTTGTCTGTCACATCAAAATCCACCCACATATTTGTTTAAAACTGTTTTGGCTTGTAAACAGTGTTTGATCTGTGCAGAATTCTTTCCTGATTCAGACAAGATGACCATATCACTGGAGAAAGCATTATTATGGATAGAGGACTCATATTTAGCCAGAAGCAATGGTTTAAAGTTAAAATCTTAATGATAGAATTATTTCTTACAAAAACACACAGTTTTTCACTTCACAAGACATTAACTGATGGACTGGAGTGCTGTGGATTACTTGTGGATTATTGTGCTGTTTTTATCAGCTGTTAGGACTCTCATTCTGACGGCACCCATTCACTGCAGAGCATCCATTGCTGAGACACTGATGCAATGCTACATTCTCCAAATCTGATGAAGAAACAAACTCATCTACATCTTGGATAGCCTGATGATGAGTACATTTTCAGCAAATGTTCATTTTTGGGGGAACTGTTCCGTTAAGCTAATGTACAAAATGCAGCATACGCTGGTGAGCAGCTGTACTTTCTAAGCATTTATGGGGTCAGTCTTTAGATGATCGTGAGATGTTCAGATGTTTGGAAATGTTTTGGGCAGAGGAGAAGGCTGTAGACAGATAGTGTAAAGTCGAGCTGACGCCCTGCGGGCCCTTCTGAGAGGGCATCAACTTCTCCATCAGCCGGCTGATGCCTGCCAGAGGAGAGGCTTGTTTTCATTTTCCCAGGAATGTGACTCAGCCCCCTGACCTGCTCGAGACCGAGGGGTGGGATCACGAACGGCCAGACAGACATGGAAGCAGTGAGACACAGGATATCAACTATGTTTGCTGTGTCAAACTATCATGCACATATATAATATAATATATATATATATATATATATATATATATTTTATATGAATATAAAATGATTATACTTAATAATTTAAGTACAAGGTGTAACAGTTCATAATTGCGGGAAGGAGGCAGGAACCGGCAAACATTTTAAACAATTTAATAATAAAATAAACAAACAGGTGATCATTTACACATGATGCCAACCCCCCAGAAGACCTCAGAAGATGCTAACCCTGGAACAACATATAAAACTACCAAATTTTGCTTAAAGGGATAGTTCACCCAAAAACGAAAATTCTGTCATTAATTGCTCACCCTCATGTCGTTCCAAACCCGTGAGACTGGTTAATCTTCGGAACACAAATTAAGATATTTTTTAAAACATCTGAGTGCTCTCTGACCCTTCCATAGACAGTCAGCAACACAACTGTAATGTTCCCCGGTCAAGAAACGTAGCCATCGGTAAAACAGTCCATGTGACATCAGAGGTTCAGCCGTAATTTTACGAAGCTACGGGAATACTTTTGTTGCGCAAAGAAAACAGTAATAACATAAATTTATTCAATAATTCTTCTCCCTGAGTCACCATCTTCTGTCAGTTTGGAGAGTACCCCACAACATAATCAACATAAATCAGCATAGTTTACGTTCAGCATGCGCACACTTTCTACAGAACATAAGCATCCTCTTTCATTTGATTTTGGTGTTAAATATGACTCAAGCGTGTTTTTTATAGCATTGTTTTTGCATTATTTGTGTAGTATTTAAATTTTAAGTTTTAGTAATTTTATTGTGCTTTTGACATTTCTGTAGTTTTTAAATCTTTCTATTTAGGTTTAGTTTTAGCTTAAATTTTTGTATTTAAGTTATTTGCCTAGGCAACATTTTTAAATTTTCATTTAAGTATTTCAAGTTTGTTTTTCATGAAATATTTACATTTTATTTAGAACTTCAGCTCAAATTTAAGTGAATTTTTAATTTACATATTTTTTTTTTGTTTATATATATATATATATATATATATATATATATATATATATATATATATATATATAATATATTATTAGTATTTTTTTCAGTTTTAGTAAATTTAGTATTTTTCAAGGCAGCATTTCTAGTTTTTATTTAGGCTTTTTAGGTTTAACATTTTCATCTATTATGATTATTATGGTCTTTTTATTTCAGATTTTTTTAATTATCAATCATTTTCGCTTAAGTTAACTTGGACAGCGCTGGTTCTTGACAGGTTTATTGAGAGTCACACTGTTAGTTTCGAGGGTCAGAAGAATATTTCCCGGTTGTGTTTGTGGGAGCGTGTCTGTGTATTGTCACGACGCGTGTCGGCTCTAGACAGGTTAAAAGGCCTTGTTTGCATGCTGATGTTAGCATCTGCTGTTGTTAGTTTGAGTTGCATCAGCTCAGCTGTTTGAAGTGAGTGGTGATCAGACAGGAAGAACACGGCAGGAGTGGAAAACAACCTTTATATATTTTACCCAAATCAATTTTCACACCAGGCTTTGATAATCCGCCGTCCTCTGGCCGACCCTGTGCTGTTACTAATAACAAACACACACTGTTAGTGCCTTTAAAGCATCGTGCTCAGTGTCTATTGTGCCTGTGTTTATGATGTGCATAAACAGATGTCAGATTTAGTTTATTTATTATTAGGGCCAGAACATCATTCTTAATTATTGTTCTGTTTTGATATAGATTATTTTAATGAGGCTATAATACCTGGAGAGTGCTTTTTCACTTTGCATTCACATTAATTTTTGCTGCAGTTGCATATAGCTAGTATGTGTAAAGATTATGTTAAGGGTTTTTTTTAAAAGAAATGAATACATATATTCAGCAATGATTCATTAAATGTGACAGCAAAGACATTTATAATGTTAAATACTTTCTATTTCAAATAAATGCTGACTTTCGGTTCATCAACAACAACAAAAAAATCCTGAAAAAAGAGTGTATCATATTTTCCACAAAAATATGAAACAGCACAACTGTTTTCAACATTGATAAATATAACAAATGTCTCTTGAGCAGCAAGTCAACATAGTAGAATGATTTCTGAAGGATCATGTGACACTAAAAACTGAAGTAATGATGCTGAAAATGCAGCTTTGATCACAGGAATAAATTACATTTTACAATATATTCAAATTAAAAACGGTTATTTTAAATTGTAATAATATCTCACATTTCATTTGAATGTTTTTACTGGATTTTTAAGCAAATTATTGCAACCTTGGTGATCATTAGATACTGCTTTCAAAAACATTAAATATAAATACAACTAAAAAATATAAATACATAAAAAATGAAATATAAAAAATAATATTAAAATAAAAATATTTAAACAAATAATTATAATATAAATATAAAATGTAAATAAAAAAGCAAATAATATTTTAATTATTACAAACTTTAATGTAAATGATCATTAAATAAATTTATATTTGTTTTTGTGATATCCAAATGTTTAAAAGGAGACAGTTTTGCAGCTTGTCTTTTTCAACACTTTAATTTCAAAATGAAAATGTCATGTTTTCATTAAACATTGAAAGTGCATTTAATAGTGAAGTTATTCTAAGCTGGTTTGGATCGTGACCACCATGAGCTCAGATTTGGTGCCGTCTTGACGTTCTCTGGCCATTTGGACTCAGTGATAATCAATCAAGTCACTAATGGAATTAGTCCGTGTCCAGAGATCAGTGAGAAGCCCGTGACTACATTCAGCATGTGGAATATTACGTGTGTGGTCAGTTTACGGCTGTTATTTTTGGCCTGTCGGATGAAGCTGGAGTTGTACATGTGCTCCATATGTTAGGTGTGCTCGTGCTGATCTACATTGTGAGGTCTTCGCTCTGTTGTCTCAGCTGAAGATGAAGATGACCACCGGCTCCATCTCTGCACCGACGCGGGAAATCTGTCTGTTCAGAATTACCTCCACCAAGGCTCTCATTATCTGCCCGTGTAGACAGCGGCCAACATAAATACGGCTGACGCTGTTATCTGTGCCTGGCTCTGGACGGGGTGGATGGAGGTCTCACCAGACTTTCCTGAAGCTTCAGAACAATAGGACACGATCAACAACACCACAGAACTAAATGTGCAAAATGACAATCAGAGTGCTTAAAGAAGCATTAGTTGATTTAATGTTTCTTTTTTTTATTTTTTTTCATACTTTTTGACTTTGAGTTTTTAATGGAGAGTTTGGCTCATTAATCTGTGACTCATGAGGCCATGCCATGGAGAAATGATTATTTAATCCTAATTAGATGTGTGACGTAAAAGACTATTGAACTATACAAATACGAATGTGTGCGGGTTTTATGTGGTTGACGTTAATTGAATTATATAATGTTACGTATGTTCTTGAAATAATAGATGAACTGCAGTTGGGTTATTTTGACTAGGTTAGAAAATAAAAAAAAATACTGCTAACTTACACAATAAAACAGAAAAAAAACATGATAACATTATAAAAAACTTTTTTGAAAATTAAAAAAACGGAATTATAGTTATATATATTTATTTTTTACAATTTCTGATATAATTTAATTTAATGGTTTTATTTATTTTGTGTGATGAAAGCACTTCCAAAGCCATTTCTTCTTTTAAATTTTAATTCCCACCCCAACACAACAATCCAAACTATGAATATAAAATTTTTATAAATAAATAAAATAATGGTAAAAATAATTAATGAAGATACAAATATACAAGTACTGACATAATAATATTAAAATATAAAGTAGGGAAAACCATAAATTATTTATTAAATTTTTCATTTATTTATTTTTACAATTTCTGGTAATGTTAAGGTTTTATTGTAAGATTATTTTTATCCATTTTACTGTCCACTGCACTGAAGTTGGAAATAAAACCTTATTGGGGTATATTTTACAGGATAACACTGCCGTTTTTTCTTCTTCTTGTAATTGGCATTTACTAGCAATTTCTGAATGAAAATTGTTTCTACACCAAATTTCTTTCAATGCAGGTGAAGATCAAAAGTCCAGTCGCTTCGTAATATGTGCCGCGCAAATTGAGCTCTTCACATGAAGCACTCGACTCACAGTTGATTCAAATTTAGCGTTAATGTGTACCCACACAATACTGGGTTGACTTTTGAGTATTTTATCATTACTTTCCAGTGCTGCTGAATGAAATATATGTGTAATCATCAACACTGTTTGCATTTTGGATTCATTTTGGATCCACAGAGCTTGTTGCAGTGCATTCTGGGATTGAAACTGTCTGGGAAGCACAGATTACTGCCTTAGATTTTGGCTAAAAGAAGGTATTTTATGAGGAGGCTTAATGTGTTTGCCTGCTTCATACACAGGCGTGTAAATGATGCCTTTAAATCATCAGGTTCCGTGAACTTCTCTTTCTGACCCGGTTTTCTTCCTTTAGAGTCTCTCAGAAGAGCTGAATACACTATTGTTCTTTTCTATTTCTCTCTGTTGTTTTGTGGTTTTGCTTCTTGATGTTGTAAACCACTACAAAATTCAGCTTCTCTCGCATTTCTGTGCTTCTTTTTGCACTCGGTTTCCCTTTAACTGATGCGCTGTGTTTCTTCCTGCCTGTTTTCGCTTCGCTCCTTCTCTCGTGCTGTCGCTCTAGTGCTCCGGCTCTTCCTTTTGGCCTCTCTGGAAGTAATTATCCCGCTGTGCTATCCCAGAATTCCTGCAGAAGGGAAGAGGGGTGTGGCCTGCGTGTGAGATTACAGGCTGGAGTGGCTTTCTTCGCCTGCCGTTTTACTTTCTCTCTCTCTCCATCTCCATCCCCTCCCTGTTTTTCCCTGTCGCTCTTGGGAATTCTCCAGATGTGAAGCTCTTAGGTGGCTAGTCATAAATTTCCTGCATTCTCTGAAGTCAGCAGGAGCCACTGGTGTGTGTCTCCCAGAGGAATCGAGCTCACAGCCAAAACAATGAGCACGGCCTGATGTCAGCGTTGTGGCTTTGGAATATATGATATTATTTTGAAAGAAATAGCTTTAGCAATTTTGACCCATTTTTCGTCAGTTTCTTCCTTGCAGTTATTTGAATTAGTCATTTGTTTTTCTGCGCTCACTTAACCGAGTCTTTAATGCACATATAGGAAATCTTCCACATCTCATTCTATCATCAATATAATTTAATATAAAATGAATAAATATATTCTGATTAAGCTAAAATTTGAAATCATGGCTTAATTTAAGTTTAAACACTGTTTTAAAAATCACTCAAAACATGCAATTTTTGTTGAAAACGGGGAAAATGGTACAGATTTACAATTCATCATATGTGCTCATCACATCAAATATAATGCATAATAAATTCATTATGTTTGCGTAAGCAGTAGATTTATACTATGAAATTATAATCAGCATCATGGTTTGTTTTTGAACAATTAGTCGGTATTAGAATCAATATTATATACATTACGTTTTCGATTTTTAATTCAGCAAGGATGCATTAAATTGATTAGAACTGACAGTAAAGAAATGTATAATGTTATAATGAGCAGCAAATCAGCGTATCAGAATGATTTCTGAAGGATCACGTGACACTGAAGACTGGAGTAATGATGCTGAAAATTCAGCTTTGCATCAAAGGAATAAATTACATTTTACAATATATTCACATCATAACGTGTTTTTTAAAATTTGTAGTAGTTTAGAATATTACAGTTTTTTGATCAAATAAATGCAGCCTTGGTGAGCAGAAGAGACTTCTGTTAAAAACGAAGATACAAAACTTTTGATCTGCAGTGTAATTGAAGTACATCTGCTTGGGCATTTATTTATGCATGTATGCATCAGTTTCAGTATTATTTCATTGCAAGGTTTCGTCCGTATGTATGTAAACATCTCAGAACAATCCACAATATGTATTGTGGCATTGACAACTTTGAATTGAAATCGGTCATCAAATCAGTTATCAGTGATACTGTATAACATCATCTTTTTCTGATTTTGTTGCCTATTTAGTTTATATATTTGGTCTTACATAAGTTGATTTGTATTCATGTAGTATTTCTGTAGTAGTTTGTGACATTGAGTTTCATGGCCTGTTCTTACAGCTTTCAGAAGGGCTGGGCTGTACTATTGAGCTTTTTCAAGGGTTTCCATCATGCTTCTTAAAGAGATTAAGAAGAAAGTTTCCTCTGTGATGGCTTTGTGCTTGCCCCTGCCAGTATAATCCTAAAACCCTGCAAAGCTGCTTCGCTACGTGTTAAACACAACAAATGCAGGCGTAGAGGTCAGCTGAATTCAACACGAGACAGCATTGTTTCTATTTAAATGGGTCATGTTCTGTTTTCTTCCCACTTAAAATATCAGTCAAGAATAAGATTCCAAAAAAAATTCATCACGCTTTCTCTGACTTTATGCAAATGACTGCTCCCATGATTAGCTTAGTGCCGTTCATGGGCGTGTCAGGTTGCTGAATGCTGAATAGGTGTTGATATGTAAATGTGGGTGTCATATGTTAATGAGTGTGATGTCATTGAATATGTTTTCAACAGGCTTTTCTCTGTGTTCTCTTACAACTACAAGTTTTAAACTTAATGATTCCCACATAACATGTATGTCTGATATTATTTACTAGCTTTACATCATGATTTGTTGTTCATCTTATTTCAGCACGATTAACAGATGACCTTCTTCAGTCATTGCTGGTTAACTTGCAGATAAACTGGTTTGGTTTTTTGACCAAACTGAAATTGTTAGCACTGGTGAGAACCTTGTCAATGAATTAGGCTACAAATATCTTTTTATTCATTTGCGTGCATATTGTAAAATAAGTGTATGATTAATTTTAAAAATAAGTGTACATAATATTTGCCGTTATTTACAAAATAATTAATAAATAATAAATTAATTAATTAATTAATTAATTAATTAATTAATTAATTAATTAATTAATTAATTAATTAATTATAATTAATTAATTAATTAATTAATTAATTAAATAAAAAGAGATTATTGCATTTAATAATTGTGGATGCATTCAAGTGCTCAAAAGTGATAAAAACATATTGTTACAATTTTTTTTTTTTAAATAAATGCTGTTCTTTTGAACTTTCTATTCATCAAAAATCATTTTTGGAGTTTAGTTTCAGCACTTTGAGAGGTTTTTTTTCATGGTACACTATTGTTCAAAATGTTGGGAGTCGGAAAGATATATAAAAAAAAAAATATTCTCACCAACGTTTTTTATTTTTATTTTATCAAAAATACAATAAAAAGAGTAATATTGTGAAATATTATTTTAATTTAAAATAGCTGTTTTCTATGTGACTATATAATAAAATGTAATTTATTCCTGTGATGTAAAGCTGAATTTTCAGCATCATTACTCCAGTCTTCAGTGTCACATGACCTTCAGAAATCATTCTAATATGCTGATTTGCTTCTCAAGAAACATTTCTGATTATTATCAATGTTGAAAACAGTTACATATTTTTGTGGAAACCGTGCAGCAATATTTTGAGGATTCTTTATTTGAAATTGAAATTTTTTAAAACATTATAAATGTCTTTACCATCATTTCTGATATAAAGCACTTGATTTGAATGCCTAAAAATCACTAATGCATCTCTCTGATGTGTCTCTTCCTGGGTAGTTTGGTCTGTTTGGACCGCGAGCGCTGGGCAGGGCCGTGCACGCCGCCACCGCCGATGGCCCGGGCCTCAGCAAGGCAGAGTTCATGGAGAAGGTGCGGCAAAGCAACGAGGCCTGCCAGCTGGGAGACTTCCAGACGGCCGTGAAGCTGTACGGCGAGGCCCTGCGCGCCGACCCGCAGAACTGCATCCTGTACAGCAACCGCTCAGCTGCCCACCTCAAACTGGGCCAGTACCAGACCGCCCTGGACGACGCCGTCAAAGCCCGCCTCCTTAATCCTAAATGGCCGAAGGTGAGTGTCTTTATTCCAGGTGAAGACGTCCCTCGTTCTTCCTGTGCTCTGTACTGTTTTTCCTCAGCTCAGAGAAGCACAGATCATCTCTGGTTTCCGTTTATTTGTGTGTTCTTTTAGCATTCATTGCAGGTACAGTGAGCCGAGAGCCAAATCGCCTCTTTGCTTAACATTTCTCAGCTGTGATGTTAACAGGCACTCTCAGCAGAACATCACAGTAAAGTCAGCGTCTGAAAAATGATCGCAGTAGTGGCCTTGCGGCAGGAGCTCGTCTGCTCTTGGCAACGGGAAAAGGGCACGCTGTGATAGACTTGCTAACAAACAGCACAGGCATTTAGTCCTATATGCCCTCTTACAGCTACTAAGTATTAAACTAGATTAATTATAAAGAGAGAATTTGATTAGTTGGATTCAGTTTCTCACATACTTCCCACAAAATGTGTTTAACTGGATGATATTTGGCCATATTGAGATTATTAGCATTGGTGGGAACCTTTCTGTTTTTTTTTTGTGCATATTATCATGCAAAGTAAGATTTTGATTCATTATAGCAATTAATGTATGCATTGTTTGCCACTTGTATCAGTATCTGCCATTGAAAACCTTCTTTGTTTAACTATAAGTTGTAGTTGGAATCAGTTTCTGACACAGTTTTACGAAACATTTATGTGTCATATTATTTACTAGCTATATATCATCAGTTGCAGTTCTGGCTTGTTTTGTTTTTTTAACTCCTACAGATCACATGCCTAATATTTGTTAGATTCTTCAGTCATTTCTAGTTATAGATAAGCTGGTATTTAAACCCATATTTGGCCATATTAAGATCATTAGCATTTTATGCTTGTTTTAATAAATTATAAATATTTCTGTTATTAATTTGTGTGCATATCATGTAAAATAAGTTTTCAGTTCATTTCAGCAATTAGTATACATATTATTTGCCAATATTTACATCAGTATCTGCCATTGAAAAGCCTTTTTGTTTGACTCGTAAATTGGTACGGCACATGAAATTAGTGTATCGTAAGTCAAGTCAGCTTTATTTACATAGCACTTTTAACAATACAGATTGTGTCAAAGCAGCTTTAGGAAAATAGTGTGTCAATGCAAAAGGACAATAGTGAACACTCAACACAAGTTGTTTCGGATAAAAATGTCAGCCAGCATATTTATATTATAACAATTTAGGTTATTTAGGAAATCTCGTTTTTGTTCTACTTTGAACCGGGCGACCCACACATATGAGTGCAATCTTCACAGCTCTAGTCGTAAGTATTTTGTAATCACGCAAACATGTTGGCTTTAATAAGAACCGAGGATATTAAAATGGCATTTCTCATTCGTAAACCGCCTCAACGCTCTGAGAGAAAAGCGTTTTGCGCAGACGTGAGTGGTGCTTCGGTTTGGTCTCGCTCTGACCACACAGTCCTCTCCTCCCCGGCCCAAAGCACATGTGGCAAAACCCAAAGCCAGTGAGGAACGTTAACCTCTGCATGCACAGCTGCCCATCTTTTCGTTTGCTGCACGGAGCCATAGAGGCGGGACTTTCTCGTTTGGCACAAGAGAAAAGGGCAGAAACATGGGTTCCATGTTACTCAATCAAAATGTGTGAAATTGTTGGTTTTTCTGAGCAGCGGGCTCCTCTGAGTGCTCTAACCAGCGCCACAAGTGCAGCGCTCAGGATCTAGCCGAGGATGATTTGTGGGAGCCAGCAGACAGCGATCACTGTATCGGAGAGGCTGTGCTTCCTTTTGGAGCAGAATAGGAGGAAGTAGTGGGTGTGGGGCCGAACTGCTGTTTTGTTGTGGAAATCCTGGACGGGTTCAACAGCAAACTTGTGCTGCGAGGACAATAACTGCAAAAACAGCAACATTCCACCGACTTTACAGGCCTAGAAAACGCTGCAGATTTGCCCCGTTACGCACATGTGGAGCGTTTCTGCCAAAAGTCTCATAAAAAACACAATTAAACAAACAAATATGAAGTTGTGACATTGCCCAGAAGAAAACTTTAGATTCTCTTTCATATTTTGGAGACTTAATGGAGTATAAACTTTGTCTCAGATGTTCCTTCAATAAATTGAATTATTCGGTTCAGTGGAAATAAAAAGTAAAATGGATTGAAATTATACAATTGTTCATACAGAGTAAAAATATAGCTATAAAATAGATTTTTCAAAGCATGTTTAAACTTTCCTAGTACTTGAGTTATAGTTCTCTGATTGTTTGAAAAGGTGTTCCTAGGCAGTTGCTAAGCTGTTCTGATCGGTCATATTCTGTTTCTTTTTTTTTTTGATGCTGTATGGTGTGAGTCCCTCCTTCAGTCTAAATATAACTTTGAGGTTCTTTTTTTTTATGAAAGAAATTAATACTTTTTTTTTGAGCCAGGATGCAATAAATTGATCAAAAGTAAAGTTAAGACATTTATCATATTACAAATAAATGCTGTTATTTTGCAATTTTTTATTCATCAAAGGATCCTGAAAAATCCTGGTTTCCATAAAATTATTAAAAAGCAAATGTTTTCAACATTGACAATAAGAAATGTCTCTTGAGCAGCAGATCAGACAGTTTTCTGAAGGATCATGTGACACTGAAGACTGGAGTAATGATGCTGAAAATTCAGCGCTGCATCACAGAAATAAATTACATTTTAAAATGTATTCCAATAGAAAACAGTTATTTTGATTTGTAATAATATTTCACAATATTACTGTTTTACTGTATTTTCGATCAAATAAATGCAGCCTTGGTGAGCAGAAAAGACTTCTTTTCAACGATCTTATCAACCCAAAATGTTTGAACATTATTGATGTAATTTAATAGACTCAGTTTCATCATATTCCATGGCAAAAACCAATGTCTGATTATTTGGAAACATAACAGTACACCTCTTCTTAACAAGAGGCATGATTTGAGCTATCGCTGATGTAGTATGAATGATGTAGATTGAATAATAATAAACCACAGTTTCCTTCACACTTGAGCTAATGAATGAGATTCAGACATTTCTAAGTGTTTGTTTTTTGTAGTCTGGACTTGTTTGCAGCTCTGAATCTCTTACTGTATCTGTCAGGAAAAAGACACAGTAGACATTAAAATGGCCTTTCAGTGGGGAAACTTGCCCAATGAGCCAGTACTTCACACCTGACAGACAGGAAAAAGCGGCAGAATGCTAAACTGGTTGTAAGTCCTTGTGATGATTGAAAGCTGTTGATGTTTTTCCTCCTCGTCACACACTCAGACGCTTCTCAACCCTTTATGAGAGGCCACGGCAGTGATGAATGTGAAGAGAAGGCAAATGAACGCAGACGAGTGTCGCTTCATCAGCATTCTCCTGCGAGCGCTCGAGGACGCTGAAAGACTTGAGACATCAGTGTTTTAGCTGTATTTATGCATCGTTTGAAGTGTTTGTGCTCGCAGAGATGCAGATTCAGTATGTTTTCAGTTTACCTCTCATGATAAGAGGACTTGGTGTCAAAGCTGGGCGGTATGACTAAAAAACACACTCAATATTGATTTTTTTTCAGCCGTGTGATAATGTTTGTTTTTGCAGCTTAGAATAGCATTTTATTCTTGTATTATGCAAATTGTTGTATTTAATATATACATATTTTATAAAAAGGAATTAGAATTATTTATATTAGTTATAAATATAAATAATATACATATCAAAAATACCAAAAATAACACCATAAAAGTCAGTCAGATGATTATCAGTGAATGGAAAGTTAAAATAGAAAGTTTTAATAATGAAAATTTAAAATGTATATAATATTTATTATTGTGTGTGTGTGTGTGTGTGTGTGTGTGTGTGTGTGTGTGTATATATATATATATATATATATCTTATATATATATATACATACATACATACACACACACACACACACACACACACACACACACACACACACACACACACATATATAGCAAAAAAAAAAATATGTGTGTTTGTGATTGTTTTTGCTATTTTATATTGTTATTCATTGATTCATTGTATTCAGTGAATTCAGTCATTAAACCAGCTTTTATGCTTTCTTTTTTGGTGTTTTAAGAGCAAAATATTATTTAAAAATAATCAAGGTTTGTTTTTCACACTTTTTCAATAAATGGAATGTAAAGGAAGAAAAGGAAGAAAAATGTATAAATTATGCATCAGTATAACTGTGTATAGTAATAAATAACAATAAATTCCTGGATATATTTTTTACTTTAACATTTTAAAGCATGCAAATTAAAGTGATGAAGCTAATGAATCATTGAACCCAGTCATTGAAACAAACAGTTTGAAAGAACTTTGGTGGGATCTTTAGGAAACATAATGTCCAAATAAAAAATTATTTTGTTTCTGCAACAAATGAATGTTGCATATTTAGTAAACACAGTGCTCAGCGCCTTAGTATCAGTACCTGAGTGCTGTGCATACTGCAGTGCAGTGGAGTGAAGATGCATGGAGGTGACGTGCAGGGCAGGGTCATAGCAATAGTCCTGCTGCTTTGTTACTGCGGGGTCGCCAGCTGAGGTCGGCTTTAATTAAGGCTCAATAACAGCGGCTGCTCTGAGAAGGCTATTTACTTCTGTCAGCGCTGACCGCCCCTCCTCCTCTTCCCAGCCTCGCATAGATGTCCGTGTTGGCACAACAGCCGTGTTTTGCCCCTTTAGAGGGCCCATGGGAAGGAGAAAACTGTGGGAGCAGCGCTGTGCATCCAAACACGTGCAGCAGCGACACAAAAACACGCTGAAAGGCCTTGCAGTCGCTCGCCGTTGTTTTTGCGGGGTTTTAGTCGTTATCCTTTTAAATGCACTTTTTATCTCTTTGTCATTTAGATCGAGCGTTTCGGGTTGAAAGCATTTTTCTGAGAGGACGTCTAGACTTTTTTTTTTCTTGCATTCCCTGCATGTAATCCCTTTTCTTGAAGAAGTCCCAGGCACTGTTTCATTCTGTGCAGTTGCTAGGCAGTGGTTTTCGAGCTTGCAAGCGCTCAGGTACGCAAGGACTGGAAAGTCTCACACCTGGATGTTTCTCCGGGGGGCCGTTGCGACTTCAAAGGGCCGATAATTCATGCAGATTCGCCCTGTCCGTCTTTATTTCTTAAATCTGATTGCGTCCGTTCTGTTCGCAGGCCTCGTGCTGATCAAAGACAGACGCCGTGGACCGTGTTGTTTAAACACAGACTGAGAGATTATGCATGAACTGGCGTATGAATGCAAATTCAAAGCATGCAATGACTTGCAATTTTCAGATCAGTGCACAGCGGGATGACTGACGCTGCTCACCTGTTTTAAAGCATAGATGGATGTCATATTGTAAAGATGCTTTGATAAAGGCCTGGGTGATACATCCAATATTATCCATCCATCATCTTTTGTTGATCTATTTATCATTTAGACTATGACTATCTTTTGTTGCTCTATCTCTCTATCACTCATCTATCATTTAATCACTCTATCTGTCGCTCTATTTAATGCTGTGTCATTTTGTCGCTCTATCTGTCACTCTATTTAATACTATGTTGTTTTGTTACTCTAATTGTTGGTCTATTTAATGTTGTATTGTTTTGTCGCTCTATCTGTCACTCCATCTATTGTTTTGTTATTCTGTCGCTCAATCATTTTGTCGTTCTATCTGTCACTCTATCGTTTTGTCACTCTATCTGTTGCTCTGTCACTCTATCTGTCGCTCTATTTAATGCTGTGTCATTTTGTCGCTCTATCTGTCACTCTATTTAATACTATGTTGTTTTGTTACTCTAATTGTTGGTCTATTTGATGCTGTATTGTTTTGTCAATCTATCTGTCACTCTATCACTCCATCTATTGTTTTGTTATTCTGTCGCTCAATCATTTTGTCGTTATATCTGTCACTCTATCGTTTTGTCACTCTATCTGTTGCTCTGTCACTCTATCTGTCATTTTGTTGCTCTATCTTTTTATCACTCTATCGCTCTCTCGTTGCTCTCTCTATTGTTTTGTCACTGTATCTGCATTTCCTAAAAGCAACTATGGCCACAAGTTCTGTCGTTACCAGTAGAGTTCAATGGAACTTGCCACCATAGTTAGCTAATGATGTTTTTTGAAAACGCACCCCTGTTTTAAAATGGCTCTGTTCATCCCTCTATCTATCATCATCTATTTGTTCTATCTGTCATTCTGTCTATCTATTGCTCTGTTGCTCTAGCAACCGATTGCTCTGTCACTCTATCTATCTATTACTCTATCAATCATTTTGTGGCTCTATCTATTGCTTATTCAATCTATCGTTCTGTCTGTCACTCAAGTCTATTGATCGGTAAATCTATCATTCTATTCCTGATCTGTCACTCTATCTATCATTCTGTTGCTCTATTGTTGTATTGTTCTATTGCCCTATCTACTGCTCTATCAATTTTTCTTTTTTTTCTGTCTATCTGTTGCTCTGTCTATCGTTCTATATATCACTATCTAAATCTCTACCACTGTTTCTATCTGTCAGTCTATCTATCATTCTGTGTCTGTCACTCCACCTATTGTTCTGTCTATCTATCTTTCTGTTGCTTTATCTAATAACCTGTCTATCTATTGCTTTATCATTATGTCTTTCATTCTATATTTTGCTCAATTGTTCTATTGCTCAGTCATTTTGTCGCTCTATCATTCCGTCTATCTATTGTTATGTCAATCTACCTTTTTGTCTGTTGCTCTGTCTATCTATCTCTACCCATCTTAGTGTTCAAAAAACTTCAGAATCATGGTGGAATCCAAGTAAAATGCAGCTTTTTTTATAAATACATTCTAGTCTACTGGTTTCTGCAACAGTGTTTCAATCAACGATCCTTATGCCGTGAAACATGAGAAGTTATCTGGTCTTTTATATGAAGGAAATTCCATTCAGATCACAGAATTGACATAGACAGAGAGGACCTGTCTTGTGTTTTAAAATCAAAGCGCCTTATGCAATCGAAACGTCCCACTTGATTCATTGTTGTGAGTCTGGGAAGATCTTTAGACGGTCTCTTCTCCACTCTGGATGCCAAAGAAACAGCTCACAGGGCCGTTTTCCCATGTTGCACTGCGGCTCGAGCTCTCTTGACGTCTCTGGCACCCTGTTCTTATAAAGCAATATTCAGACCACACCGTAATCTTCTCCTCAGGGAAGCGTGCTGAAAAGGGGGCTCAGCGTTAATGACACGCAAGCATGACATATACTGCATTAAGAACACACTGCCTCAAATCTCCAGAGACCTAGTTATGATTTACAGCGGTACATTTGAATTCAGGTCATGCTGAATAGGGATGTGAAAAATCATACTGTCTAGTTGCTAAGTTGACTAGTTGAACTTAGGAAAGAAATGTAGAATTAGGCTGGTATAAATACATTAATAATTATAAAATTAAACATTTATTATTGTTGTTGTTATTACTGCTGCTACTAAGAATATTAAATACAAATAAATATAAATATTGTAATATTGCACTGAAAAAGAAATATTAAAGATTAAAAATAATAAAACAATAATAATATTTACAGTACAACTGTAGAAAAGTGAAATACTAATATTTATTATTATTATTTTAAAATACTTATATTTTTCAGTCAAATTTTGCAGCCCTACAAATAAGCACAGAAAATATGGAAAATTGCATTTCAAATCTCAATAACAATCTTTATCAGAAAAATCATGATTTGAAAATATTTTTATAATAATAATAACAATAATAACATTATTATATTTTATTATTATTATTATTATTATTACTATACTACTAAAAAAGTAAACGAAAATTATACTTTTATAATATTTCACTGTAAAATTAAAACTATTAATAATTATTATTATTATTTCATTTTTTACAATTTTACTGTAAAAATAATTGTTATTATCACATTTTCAGTGTATCTTAATTTAACATTTTATATATAAAATCAAAAAAACCTATATTTAACAAAACATTTTTTTTATCGTGCAGCCCTATGGTTAACATTTGATATTGAACATCTAAATAATTGTTATTGCATTAAACTATGGGTTGAGACCTGCGGATTATATATAATAACAGGAAGGTTGCTCACAGCAGGTGATTTTCTCAAAGTCTTTATAGTTTTTCTGTTGAAGGAGGTGAGTTTGTTACAGCAGTGCTTTGATGGCAGCAGCGCCGGCGCTTTAAAGAGAATGAATTTGAAGGGTTTCGAGAGACTATCAGCATGTTAAAATCTCTTCTGAGAAGTTTTAGAAGAAAAAGCACCACCATTAAAATTAAGAAAAAAACTAGATAAAATAGACTAGTACCAGACCCATCCTGCTTCATTTTTGAGCTGTTTGTTGTTCAGTGAAGCCGTTTTAAACCACATATTGTTTTCCAGGTTCACGGTCGTCAGAAACAGTCGCTTACAATATCAATTCAAGCTCTGTAAATATCATCATAAGCTTTGGATTTCTGTTCTTCTCTGGTTTCATTTTGCTCCCTTTTTTCCCATTGCATTTCTCTTGTTCAATTTACATATTCACAAAGAGGCCCTGAAGTGCTTCGCTGGATGAATAAACTAAAACAGTTCAGGCTTTTGAATTGACTCTACACAGCCATGTTTGTGCGAGTTCTCGGCCCCTTTCATGTTAATAGGGCCCTCAAGGCCGAAAGTGTCCCATAAGCCACTGCTTTGCAGACTTTGTGTCCTCTTGCGCAGTTTAACATGCATTGCCACATGGGAGAAGCCGAACAGTGCTGGCTCTTGACATCATGAATAAGTGAAGCGGCTCTCAGATTCTTTCTAAGAGAGGAATTACTCCATCACAGCTGCTTAAAAGTGTCTTTGAGACGAAGCTGTTTCATTGTTTTTAGAAGGATGTGAACACGTCTGGTTTGCTCATATGAATGTCACCAGTGGCTAGCTGTGTCATGTAGAGAATGCATTCATGCCGCATTGGTGGCTGTGTCTTGTTATGTGTATTATTGATATGTAATGGGAGATTGTACAGTGGTGTTCAGCTCATGTTGTACTCTGTCCTGAAAGTGCTTACATTTGTAAGAATTAAACTACTTGTCTATAGGATGAATCTCAAAAAATCCCTTCAAAAACATTCACTTTTTTTAATACAAAAACATTAAATATAAAAAATATAAAAATAATAAATATAAAAAATTCAAAAATTAACTTTTTAAGGTTCACAAATATTTATTTTTGGTTTTAAATTTTTTCTTTTTAAAATTGTATTTATTTATTTCCTGATTATATTTTACAACAAATTATGTCTATTTTAGGGTAAAATTAATTCATTTAATGATAATTAAGCACATTTTTATTTCAGTATTTGTATCTGTACCAGGGTTATTATAGTTAACTAAATATTTTTTGTTAACGGAAATAAAAGTGAAATAAAATAAAATATAAATATTTACTTATTTTAGTTCGTTGCTAAGGAAATATTTCTATATTTTATTTATTTTTGCAGCACTTTCATTTTTTAATTAAACTGAAACTGGAAAAAAACTATAAAAATGACAAAAACATAAATGACAGTTATTAAATAAAATGAAAAATTAAAGTATAAAAATAAAGGTTAATTTGAAATATTAACAATTATAATCTTATACGAATAATACTATAACAAAACTGATCTGTACTGATTTTTATATATGTTAAAATTAATAACATTATGGTAATTCTTTTACTGTACCACAGTAAAAACATGTATTACAGTTAATCTAATGAGAGTCACTATTGAGAGTAATACAAATATATAGATTCAATAAGTAACATAATACATATAATCAACATCAACATAAAACACACTCACACACTCACACACTCACACACTCACACACACACACACACACACACACACACACACACACACACACACACACACACACACACACACACACACACACACACACACACACACACACACACACACACAAATGTTTACTCAGCTATCTAAAATGGGGACATTGCATAGACTTCTATTGTTTTATATACAGATATAGTTCTAGATTTTATAAGCTAATCCTACCCAAACCCTAACCCTACCCCTCACAGAAAACTTTCTGCATTTTTACAATTTTAATTTTACGCACACACACACACACTCAAAAAGATCTGCACTTCCCGAAGCGAACACCAGAGGGAAGCATGGATGCATCCTTAAGGACAACACGCTGTTCTTATTACAGCCGAGCCTAGAAAAAGTTTGGTGAGATCTCAGTAGATGAGACTGCAGTCGATGAGATCATATCAAAACATACAGACGTTCTGGCAGTGATGTATCAGAGCTGTTGTTATGGTGATAGTGATGACATCATGCCTCTGTCCTCAAACCCCACCCGTATCCACAACTTTCCACAAACAGGTTACATGCGTGTTATATGGGTCCAATAAAGGTCAATGTAATAACTCCACTTATGGTAAGCATAATTAGCTAGTCTTTAACGTTTATCCAGTACTTAACCACTAATACCTTTTACTGCCATCATGAAAGTGAAACGTTAAAGCGTTTGCTAATTAAAAACATAAAGCCGCTCTGCCCCGCTCCAGTAGTTTGACTGTAATCTCTGTGTTTTTAAATATTCTGCTCAGCTGCCCTGAAATAGTCAATGCCTTTCAATTATCAAAGAACAAAGAAACACGGAGTTCACAGTTCCCTGCTAAAGCCGGATTCAGGATTGTCTCGTTACTGTATAGGATTGTTACACGTATCTGAGATCTGTGAGCGGGTCACATGCAGATGAGGGCCGAACGCATCACATGACCATTTGTCTCACTGCTTTCTCCAAATTAGTTAGACGTCTCCTTCTGAACCTTCAAAAGATACTGCTTCTTTATCCTTTATCCACACACACACACACACACACACACACACACACACACACACACACACACACACACACACACACACACACACACACAGGCATTGGTCATTCATATTACCATTAATTGTAGTAATCCAGTGAGATTTTTGTCTGACAACAAATTTTCTTTAGCAATTAACTTCTGTTGACTAAATGAAATCAGCATTTGTGTTTAAAGCAGCTTTTGCTCAAGGAGCACTTGTGCATAGTTTTTCAGGGAGCTTTGCAGGTAGGTTTCTTGAATATATATTTACATATCTGTAATAATCTTTAAATTTAAATTAAATTAAATTAAATTAAAATTTTCAGATATATTCCAGGTGTTTCTTTTTTAATATCTAATAATCTCTAAATATTTCTTGACATAAAATGTTTTTATTGCTATTATTATTATTATTATTATTATTTATATATAATATTAGGAGTCTTATATGAGAAGTATTAGATTAAAAAAATTAAGTTAGTGTAGGGATGCATTTTAAATAATAAATTAAGATTTTCAGAAACATTCTTGGTGTTCCTTTATTACTATTATTATTATTTTTTTTTTAATCTCTAATCATTTCTAAATATTTCAAACAAAACATGTTTTATTGCCATTATTATTTTATTTTAGTTTTTTATATTTATGTATAAAATTATAAGTCTAATGTTTATATATGAAAAGTATTAGACTCATAATTTTAAAAGTAAGTTAATGCAGAAATGAATTTTAAATAATAAAATAATTATTCAGAAATATTTATTTATATTATAATATTATAAAATTTCTAATTATAATCTCTAAATAATTCAAACAAAACATTTATTTATTTATTTAATTTTAAATAGTTTTGTATAACTAACTAAATAACTGATAATCAATTTGTACCTTTTCCCTTGTGTGCTACATATAATTTTTTTTGAGTTTTGTTAGTCTTTTTTTTTTCTTTTTTAAAATTCCATTAACCTAACAAAAGCCAGTTCTTTAATGACATCATCGTCCAGGACGTGACATTACTTTGGAGGGAAAACAGCAGCACAATCATCAGTATTTGATGAATTTTATGATTTCTTGTCAATCATCAAGTTATAATGAATGCATTTCAAGTGTTTCAGTTTAACCAGGGCAGATTTTTGAAGTCCCTTTTATTGAAATCCCTCACTAAATTACAACACAAGCATATTCATTTTCTTGCAGTTCAGAAGGTTAAGCATAACAGGAATGACTCAGTGTGTAATCTCTGCAAATTCACAGTTTAAGCCAGTAATTCCACAATCCCGTCTTTCTCTCGGGGGCTTTACAATGGCCTGCTTTAGAAGCAAATGGAGCCGTTGCAAATATTGTGCACAAAATCATCCCATCTGACAACTAACACAAAGGTCACAACTTGGTTCTGAAAGCAGCCCATGTGACACTTAACACATTATTCTGCTCGGATCGGGCCACGGATCCATTTGTTGAGTTTAAATGAGGGAGGCGATGATGTGAACCCAAATTTAAATACATTTTGGCTCATTTCATGAAACATATGTTCCCCCTTGTGTTGCGTTTAACAGATTGTCAATGAAAATGGAGGTACATGGCTTCTATATTTAAATTACTAACGTATTATTTAATAGTAGATATAATCATACAAACTATATTTACAAAGTTTTTACAAAATAAAACAAATTAAAAAAAAAAATAAAATAAACTATCTAATTATTATACATTATTTTAAATTGTTGTTATTGCATTGAACTGTGAGTGAATATAAATGTGAGCTGTGAGTGTATCAAAAAAAAAAAATATATATATATATAAGTTTTAAGGTGATGATTATACTATTAAAAAAAAAAAAAAAAAATAAAAAAAAAAAAAAAACAAAAAAAAAAAAAAAAAAAAAAAAAAAAAAAAAAAAAAAAAAAACCAAAAAAAAAAAAAAAAACAAAAAAAACAAATTAAAAAAAAAAAAAAAAAAAAAAAAAAAAAAAAAAAACATATATATTTTTTTTCAAAAAAAAAAATACAATGTGTATACTTGTGTTTTTTTTCTTATCATTCAAAAGTATAATCATCACCTATATATATATATATTAACAAAAAAATACATATATAAATAAAAAAAAAAAAAATAAAATCTAAAATCATTAAATAGAATAAGACAATAAATAATATAAAACAACATATTTCTGCTTTAATGAATAAACAAATAAATAAAATCTAAAATCATTAAATAAATAAATACTCAGAGGCATTTGCATGATTTATTTATAAATATGTATATGAATAAAATTATACATTTAAAAAAATGTATACAAATTTTACAATTATGATTATTATTATTAATTATATTTATATTGAGCTCTGAGTGAATATCAATGTTTACTACAAGATTTTGTTACAAGGTATGTATAAATAAATATATGTATTTATATGAAATAATGATGTTTCTTTTATTAATTTATGTAATTAATGATGATGATGATGATTAGTGTTTCTCCAGATTCAGAATCAGCGCTGGAGAACATTCTCGAACACACTCTGAGATCTGAGAGGCTTTTTGGACGAAGGACTAAACGATCCAATCTTTCTCTGTGTCAGACGGACGTGAAATTGATGGTTTATCTTTCTCCTAAATGGTGGCTATCAATCTGGCCCTTTTTAGTTTGACGTGGCGATGCTGTTACGCTGCAGCTCGTCTCCTATTGGGTGAGGGGTCAATATGCAAATGAGGTTTTGACAGACAAGGGCAGCGGATATCAGTGATGCTTTTAGGCAGATGGACAAACATATCCGTCTCTGGAGTGAGTGTGATGCTGGGAACAAGGTCACAGCTGTATCTTATCTGAATACCACATGATAAGATTTTAGCAGCTTGTGAGTATTTGGGTTCAAATCAACATGAACTTAACTTAACTTTAACACATTTACTTTCTTAATTTATTTATGTCTGTAGTCTAACTAAACATGATTTACTGGAAAACAAATCATCAAAATATAGTAACTTCCTCCACTTTTGAAAATCATACAGTATGTCACAAATTACATTAAACAATAACATCACAGCTTAACATGTCCAATCAATTCCAAGCATTATGTTTATCTAGATTTCTATGTTTCTTTTAGAAATTAATCATGTTATGGAAGTTAAATGTGTTACAAAAGTGATTTCATGTTGTTTTAAAAGCCACATTATATATGACAAATCATATTAACCAATAACTTCACAGCTAACATCCAGCATTATTTCGAGTTTATTTCAGATATATATATATATATATATATATATATATATATATATATATATATATATATATATATATATATTAGGGCTGTCAAATGATTAATCACGATTAATCACATCCAAAATAAAAGTTTTGTTTACATAATATATGTATGTGTACAGGGTATATTTATTATGTATATATAAATACACAAACATAAATTATATATTTAGAAAATATTTACATGTATATACATTTATATATTTATA